>NC_057862.1:499519402-499832519 GCF_019393635.1 Dromiciops gliroides
GTGGATCAATGGAATTGGTTAGGCACAGGAGACACAGTTGTAAATGACTTTAAACCCAAAGACTCCAACTTCTGGGATAGGAACTCTATTTGACAAAAAACTGCTGGGAAAACAGGAAGATAGTATGGCAGAAATTAGGCATAGACCAACATCTTAAACCTTTTACTAAAATAAGATGAAAATGAGTATATGATTTAGACATAAAATGTGATACCATAGGTAAATTTGGAGAGGAAGGAATAGTTAACATCTCAGATTTATGGAAAGGAAAACAGCTTATGATCAGCCACGAGATCGAGCATATTATGAAATGCAAAATGGATGATTTTGATTACATTAAATCAAAAAGGTTTTGTACAAACAGAAGCAATGCATCCAAAATTAGAAGGGAAGCAGAAAGCTTGGAAACAATTTTTATAGCAAGCGTTTCTGACAAAGGCCTCATTTATAGAATAGATAGGGATCTAAATCAAATTTATAAGAATCTAAGTCATTCCTCAATTTAGAAATGGTCAAAGTACATGAACAGACAGTTTTCTGATGAAGAAATTAAAGCTATCTTTTGCCATATGAAAAAAAATGCTCAGAATCACTATTGATCAGAGAAATGAAAATTAAAACAACTCTGAGGTACCACTTCACACCTATCAGATTGGCTAATATGACCAAAAAAAGGAAAACAATAAATGTTGGAGAAACTGTGGAAAAATTGAAACACTAATGCATTGTTGATGGAGCTGTGAACTGATCCAACCATTCTTTGAGAGCAATTTGGAACTATGCCCAAAGGGCTATAAAGCTGTGCATACCCTTTGACTCAGCAATACCACTATTAGGTCTTTTTCCCAAAAAAGATCATAAAAAGGGAAAAGGAATTACATGTACAAAAATATTGATAGCTGTTCTTTTTGTGGTAGCAAGGAATTGGAAATTGAGGGGATGCCTGTCAATTTGAAAATAGCTGAACAAGTTGTGCTATATGAATATAATGGAATACTATTTTGCTGTAAGAAATGATGAGCAAGTTGATTTCAGATAAATTTGTAAGGACTTGCATGAACTGATGCTGAAATGAGCAGATCCAAGAGAACATTGTAAACAGTACCAAAAACAATGTGTTTTTATAAAATGTGAAGACATGACTCTCCTTAGCAATACAATGGTCCAAGAGAGTTCCAAAGGACTCGTGATGAAAATTCTTCTCCAAAAAAAAAAACAAAAAACCTGTGGAGTCTAGATGCAGATTGAACCTTTCTATTTCTATTTTTTTTTGAGATTTTTCCCTTTTGATCTGATTCTTCTTTCATACCATGACTAATGCAGAAATAATTTCAATGTGATTGTACATATATAACCCATATCTGATTGTTTGCTGTCTTGGGGAGGTGGGGAGGGTGAACAATTTGAAACTAGAGTTCTTGTAAAACAAATGTTGAAAACTATTATACATCTAACTAGAAAATAATAAAATACTTTTACGATTAAAAAAAAAGAAATGATGAGCAGGATGCTATCAGAAAAACCTAGAAAGACTTATATGAGCTGATACAAAGTGAAATGTACTGTATAACAGCAATATTGTAAGATGATCAGCTGTGAATGACTTATCAATTATCAGCAATTCAGTGGTCCAGGAGAACTCTGAAGGACTTATGAAAAATGCAATCCATCTTCAGAGAAAGAACTGATACTGTCTGCATACATATTGAAGCATAATTTTTAGTTCCTTTTTCTGAAATTTTTTGTCTGTTTTTTTTTACAGCCTGACTAATTTAAAAATGTTTTGCATGACAACACATGTATAACTTATATTGAATTGCTTGCATTCTTAAGGTGGGGTGGTGATGAGGGATGAAGAGAATTTGGAACACAGTTTTAATAATTGACGATTAGGGGCAGCTAGGTGGCTCAGTGGATAAAGCACTGGCCCTGGATTCAGGAGTACCTGAGTTCAAATCTGGCCTCTGACACTTGGCACTTACTAGCTGTGTGACCCTGGGCAAGTTACTTAACCCCCATTGCCCTGCAAAAAAAAAAATTGATGATAAAAATTGTTTTTAAATGCAATTTGGGAAAAAATAATATTATAAATAAATGGGGGAAATAAATTCAGAATGCTAGTTATAGACTACAAAGTAATTTTATCTGTTAATTCACAATTTTCATTTTCAACTTTTTTTTTCCAAATGAGCTACAAGTATTAATTGTAAAATTCTTTGTGAATTTTGTGTCACTCACACTTAAATCCCATGACTTATTCTGTTACTACTTGAGTCACACATAGGGATGGTCACACATTGGATCACACCATTACCTACAAATGTTCTTCCTTAATGTAAATCTCTGATACTCTTCTGACTCATTTCTGGGCATTCAGTCTCTTCCTATGCTTCACTCCACTTAAAACTGCCATTCACTTTCTTAGAGACGTCTGGTTGCTTTGACCCTGAGCATTTTCTACAGTTATTACCTCTATCCTGACATCACATTCCAAACTTGACCGTACAGTTAGCCATTTCCATTCTATACTTTCCTCTATTCTGGTATCACTTGTCCTTTTGTCCTGTCTCTGCTCACCTAGCTGCCCCTTTCTCCTATTTTCTTTATCTCCACACTCTTTTCCCTCTCCCATCATCCCTTCCATTTCCCCAACTTCAGGGATCAAGTTGGTCTTTTCTTTGCCAAAGTTACCTCCTCTACATATGCATTTGATCAAATTTTCTCCTGTCTTCTTCAGCAGATTGATTCCTCAATCATCCCCTCCTTTTCTAATCTTCAGTTTCTTTTTGCTTCTTTTTTCTTCCTTTCTTTTTTTGCAGGGCAATTAGGGTTAAGTGACTTCCCCAGGGTCACACAGCTAGTAAGTGTTTCTTCAGCATCTTCTTATCTACCCATTGCTTCATTATAGCTTCCCCAAAAGCCCATGTGTCCCCCATCCTCAAAAACCTTTCACTAGTCCCTACCATCTCCTCATTACCTTCCTAAATCTTTTCTCCCTTTCTCAGACAAATGCCTAGAAAATGTTGTCTACAATAGGAGCCTCTTCTGCCTCTCCTCTCATGTATTCATCAGCCTTTTTTATGTCTTCTGACTTATCTGGAAATTGTAAAGAATTAATTGTTATTTGACGTTTTTATGCCTCGGCACACACTGGCTCCGCAAACCGCATGGTGCTCCACCAACTGGTTTTAGCCGTTGCCATGGTGCTGGCACCTCACTCACATCATCACCACTCGCTGATGCCTACATGGGCATGGCAAAATTATAATGATTGGAAGCCTAGTGAGGGCAGTCATGTGACTGTCAGAGCAGCCAGGCAATTGGTTGGGGGCTGTGTGGGGTTTCGAGAAATGGGGAGAAGTTGCCATTCTAGCTGGAAGCTGGAAGGTGACAGGAGCGGGGCTGTGTATTCTCAGCTGATTCCTGGGTGATGGTATTTTTTCAGGTTGTATAATTTCCCTTTCCCCATTTTATTTCCTTTCCCTTCATCCTACTGATCCTGTTTGTGTTTTTTTTTTAACTTCATTCTTGTTAAAATAAATCCTGTTCTGTTTTGAGGGAGGCTGCCGGTCTCCTTCCTTGCCCCAATATTGCAGCGAGCCCCTTAGCTAACACTCCCCAATTAAAAATTTGTCCCCACAAACTGCTCCTTGAAAAAATGTCTATTAATCTCTAACTTTCAGGGACATCTAGGTTGCACAGTGGATAAAGCACCAGCCCTGGATTTAGGAGGACCTGAGTTCAAATCAGGTTTCAGACACTCGACATTTACTAGCTGTGTGACCTTGGGCAAGTCACTTAACTCTCAAAACACTTAACTCACAAAAAATAAATCTCTAACTTTCTCAGTCTGGTGGTCTTTTCTCAGTCTTCATACTTCTAAATCTATCCTCTACATTTGACATTGTTGAGTACCGACTTTCGTGGATATTCTTTGGTGGGGGGGGGATAATTATTCTCTTACTTGTCTGATCGGGTAACCATATCCTTTGCATTCTCACCATTCATATCTTGGTACATTCCTTTAAGTGTTCCCAAATGTTCCATCCTGGGACTTTCTCTTTTCCCTATACATTATCTCATAGTAAACTTATCATTTCCCATTCTACACAGATGTTTCAAACATTTATATATCTAGCCCCAGTCACTCTTCTGAGATTCAGTCCCAATTTCCTACTGGATATTTCAAACCACGTGTCCCAGAAATACCTGAAACTCAAGATTTTCAAAGTTAAACCCATTGTCTCTCCACCAAAGCTTTCTTTTCTTTCAAACTTTCTAATTTCATCATCTTCAATACCTCATTATCCTTCATAGTTTATATCTAATCAGTTGCCAGATTTTACCATATTGGCATCTATAGTAATTTCTTTGTTTTACTCTTAAAATTCACACAGCTACCACCTTTGTATAGCCTATATACCTCTAGCCTAGACTGTTACAGCCACTTCCTAATTACTGTCTCTATTTCAAGTCTTCCTCCAGTCCATTCTTGACCACGCTACTTGACTCTATCATCCCCTCACTCAATCGAATGCAGTGGCTCCCTATTGCCTTTAAGATAAAAAAAAAATAAACTCTTTACCTCTTAAAGCCCTTTTACACCCTGACCCCAATTTTCTAGGTTAACTGGACATTACATCTCTTCTTGCTCTCTCCAATACAGTCAAACTGGCCTTCTTTCTTTTATCACATAATGATAAAAGTGATCTACCTCATGCCTTTCATGCCTGTCTCATAGAATCCTCCTCTTCCTTCAAGAAAAAGATCAGAGGCCACCTTCTATATTAAGCCTTTCCTGATCCTTCACCAACCTCCACCTAAACTATTAGTGCCCTCCTTCTCAAACTGCTTTTGTATTCAATTACTTTGTGTCTATTCACTTTAGGTCAGCTAGATAGCACAGTGGATAGAGTGCTGTGTGAACCATGGCAAGTTACTGAACCCTGTTTGTTTTATTTTTCTCATCTATAAAATGAGCTGGAGAAAGAAATGGCAAACCACTCCAGTATTTTTGCCAAGAATACCCCAAAAAGGGTCATGGAGAATCTGACAGGATTGTAAAACAAAAGCCTTTTTCTAAAAATTCTTATGTGTTAATATGTATACATATACATGCATTATATACATATATGTATATGCATACACTCAAAAGGGTATATACATATATACATATGCATATATATATATACATATACACACACACACACACACACACACACATATATATATATATATATACATAATGTTGCTTCCCTGATAGATCTTAATCTCACTGTGTGCAAACATTATTTTAAGAATTTTTTTGTTTGTTTTTTGTCTTCTATCCATGGTGCCTAGCACAGTGCCTGGTACATAATAAATAATAAATGATTCCTGATTCATTGATTGATTGAGATGCTGGATAATATTCATTATAAATTATATGTTGTATTTTCTTAAGTTAAAGGAGATGATGGGTTAGGATGAAAATCTTGATAGACTGGAATGCTGGAGGCCTGAATTGGAATCTTGATTCTAAAATTTGCTAACTGTTTGACTGTAAGGAAGTCATTTTATCTCTCTTTGCCTCCTTGTCCTCATCTATAAAAAAGGAGATATTAATACTATCTTCTTTATAGATCTTATGTAAGGAAGGTGGTTTGTAGACTTTAAACCACTATATAACTATGAGCTATTTATTTGCACAATAGCATTTGACATTTGTCAGGTAAATGTGAATTTTGTTCTAACTACCTTTGAAAAGAAAATAAAAGAATATATCTCATATTGGTAACAGGAGGGTATTGAACAGTGAGATGACATGACTTAAGGCATGAGTATGTACTATATAATCATAACAACTATACCTGATATATAAAGAAAATGAACCCAAAAAATCAATTCATCTGTTTAATGTAGGGCTCCTAAGTGCTTGAGTGTTCTGTTCCATTGAGTCTGGATAAGAGAAGACTTAAGTGGGACGTGACAGCTTTCTTCAAGTATTTGAAAAGTTGTCACAAAAAAGAGAGGTTACATTTGTTCTGTTTGGCTTGTTAGGATCACATTTGGAGCAATAAATAGAAGTTACAGGAAGGTACATTTCAGCTCAATATAAGGAAAACTTTACCAACAGATTGTTGTTGTTTATTGGTGTCTGACTCTTTGTAACCCAGTTTTGGGATTTTCTTGGCAAAGATAATGGAGTGGTTTGCTGTTTCCTTCTCCAACTCATTTTACCGAGGCAGACAGGATAAAATGACTTACTGGTGTCACACAGCTAATAAACACCTTAAGTCAGATTTGAACTCAGGTTTTCCTGACTCCTCACCTATTGCTCTATCTACTGCACCACCTAACTCTAATAGTGAAATAAGTTGCCTTGGGAGGTAGTGGATCCTTTATCCCTGGAGGTCTTCAAGTGAAGGGTGGATGTTCACTGATATAGAATTGGTAGAGAATAATGTTTAGGTAGATGTGAGACCAGAGTGCCTCAGAGAACCTTTCTGACTTTTGTTGTTGTTGGTGGTGGTGGTGGTGGTTGTGGTTGTGGTTGTGGTGGTAGTGGTGGTGGTTGGTGGTTGGTGGTGTTGGTGGTGTTGGTGTGGGGGTGGGTGGGGGTGGGGGCGGTGGTTGTTTGTTGTTTTTGTTGTTGTACCATGAGGCAATGCCACATACAAAGCCCCAAAAGATTTTCATTAGTGCTCAGTGCCATAAGAATGAAGACTGCAAAAGGAGGATGGGCCAGAGTGGTATTGGCTAAGTACATGAAGGATCAGAGGTGAAATCAAATTGTCTGTGTAGGCAGAAATCTTTCCCCAGTTATTTATTTACTTATTTATGACTAGGTAAAAGAGGTCATTCATTGCCTCATTGCTTACTTCTCCTTAATCAATGAATGGGCATTGCCTCAGGCAAGCTGAGACCTGTGAAAAACCTTAGCTTAAAGCTAAGGTCTCCCAGTACATCCCCTGCCAACTCCACTTGACATGATGTATATCTTGCCACTGGACCCAGATGGCTCCAGAGGAGAGAGTGAGGTAGGTGACTTTGCACACCCCTGCCTCACTTAAATCCAATTCACTTGCAAGTTTGAAATAACCTTCTGATGGTCCTCTTCCAGAATGAAGGACAAATATCCAGTACACAGTTTAATTAGAGGGTTAAAATAATAAGCATTTATATGGCACTTTAAAATTTACAAAGTACTTTACTTTTGATCCACACAACAACTCTGTGAGGTGGGTGCTATTATTTTCCCCATTTTATAGGTGAGGAAACAAAAGTTGAGAGAGTTTAACTGATTTAACTGGGAACATATAGCTAGTAAGTATCTGAAGTAGGATTTGAAATCAAGTTCTCATAACTCCAAGTCTAATACTCGATCCACTGCACCATCTAACTACTTCTTAAGAAAATTCTGCAAAGTCCAGGAGAACAAACCCATTCCACAGTCTTACACTAAACATGGAGTCAAGTTTAAAAAATGTTTGAAAAAAGCAGTATAGCAAATGATAGATTGGGGAGGGGTGAATGAGGCTGATTTTGGACAGAGATTCCAATCTTTTAACTTCCTTCAGTTAACTGAATGATCCTCCTAGTCTTGAAGCCAGGCTTACAGGTCTAACAGTGCCCCCTTTGCTGATTTAGAAGAGCCACAGAAGTGATTCCTGAAATGCCCCTAGAAAAAAAGACAACAACATCAGCTCTGTGCCAGACAGATAGAAACTGTCATTAAGCCTCTAAGCTGGAAACTGAAAAATAAAAAGAACTGGTTTAGCAATTTCTATCCAGTCATTAACCACAGTGATTTCTAAGATTTCTCTTGTTTCAATTCCTATTATTCTTTAATATCTTTTCCTTCCCTTTCTCTATGGTCCCTCAGACATCCTGTAGCTAGACCCATCCCTAAATATTGATTTCTTTTTGGTCCAGTGGGTGACTTCATTGTGTCTCTGACTGCTTCTTTCATGATGACTGAGAAATCTCCCTCACCACTCTCAATTTTTCTCCATCCATTTAATCCCTGATCAATCAATCAACCAAGGAGTATTTACTGAGCTCCTTTCTTCCAAATTGCTCATCTCCTCCCAAGTGCCTTGTTGCCATCTCAATGCTGACAAGGGGAAAGATGAACATTTCGTCTTTCCTCTGAGGCCCTACAATTGGATTATTATTAATATTTGAGGACTTTGAACAGGTAAAGCTTCTCTTCCTGATTTTTTTCATCTCTGCAATACTCTAGTAGAAGAAACTGCATAAAATACAGTAGAAAGAGCATCAGATTTTGAGTCAGTGAACCTAGGTTCAAACCCCATCTGTAACAGAATGTATGAAACTTTGAGAAAGTCTAGCCCCTTGAGGTTTCTGGATTCTTACCTATAAAATGAGGAGGTTGGATGAGATAACCTCTAAGGTCCTTTTCAACCACTAATCTATGATGCTGTGGATTTAGAGAAAAGAAGCCATTGAATGAATGAAACAAATAGTGCACCCATGTTTTAAACATTTAAGCATTTGTATTTTGCTTCATAATAATGATTTGGAACTTAGATTTGAATATGAATCTGTATACCTCTATTAAAACCTTATTCTGAAGCATCATAACATGAGTTCTTAAAGACAAATGAGTAGATTGTGGAAACTAATGGATTGAGGACCAGTTTAGCTAAATATGAAAGAGCTATCAAGTGATTAATTTTATTTTTTACCACCACAATCTAGAAATTCTTCTACTAATGTATAGAATAATAGCATCATAGGTTTAAAGCTAGTAGGAACATTAGAAACCATCTTCCTGTTACATATAAAGAAAATAAAGCATGGAGAGGATAAATGATTTGCCTAGCCAATAAATGTAGGAGATGGATTTAAATACAGGTCTTCCTGATTCTAAGTTTAGCACTTTTATGTATTTCATCACATTGAAGGTTGTGTTTTATGTCAATGCAGCACAAGTGATCCTGCTGACTAAATTAGGAATCTTTTGAAGTATTGGAAAATAGATACATGTGATGTTCTGAATATAGATAAAATCTTGTTGCATGCGCAATCTCTCTCAAATGATTCAGCTAAAACGTCTGTTTTTTTTTTTTCTTACCACAATACTACACTGTAAACATTTTCATTGGAGAATGTGAATAGCTGCTTAGTTTTTCCTTAATGTATATTATCCTTAATGGATCTTTATTCCCTCACTCTAAGCCTCCTGAAATTCTGGTTCACACATTTCCTAAAATTGTAAAAGTAATAAGGTAAGACATCAGCTAAAATAATGAAATATTTTATAGTAATGCTAATTCTGCCCACTGAGATTATCTCCAATTCCTGGAGTATATATCTTTGTAAATAGTTGTTGCATGTTGTCTGCTTCATTAGAATGTAAGCTCCCTGGGGGCAGGGACTGTTTTTGTCTTTAGGTCCTCAACAATTAGCACAATGCTTTTCCTTATTAGGTGCTTAGTAAATATTTGTTGACTAATTTTGAATGACATTCTTCATGACATTCAAGATCTTGAGAGGCTCAAGCCTCAAAAATGGAGTATGTAAAATACTTTATTAATTTTAAAAAAATTTTAAAAAGAGACAAAAAAAATGAATAAAGGCTGTTCTTTATATTCCCTATGGAAGAGTTGGCCTTACAATGGTACTTAAACCAATGTACTTAGAATAAAGCAATTTCCAACAACAACAACAAAAAAAGGGAGTATGAGTAGATAGGGAGTAAGAGTAGACAGTATCACAAAATTTAGAATTGAAAGGCATTAATTAGATGGTTGAGCCAAACCCTTTCATTTTACAGAAAAATAAAAAGAGAACCCATTGTTATTTATTAGGAATCACCAGTAAGTATCAGAGCTAGCATTTGAACCCAAGTCTTGTGATTGCAAATATTTTGTTGAAAGGACTACAGTACATAATCCACATGAAAAATAAAAAAGTGTTTCATGAAAGACAAGTAAAAATTGATAGATAGACCCACAGACAGACAGATATAGATACAGCTCTATATATGCAGGTCTGTGTGCAAAGCACAGTGAGATCCTTGACATATAGGTACTGAAATAAAACATGATGAAATACTGTACTTAGAATGATTTTTCTACCATAATACAGTCCTTTGATTCTCAAGACCTTATCAACACTCTGACAGAACACTCTGTTCCCTGTGTATTAGGATGAATCATCTCCTGGACTACTTAGGTACAATTCAATATTCTCCAATATTCTAAGGTAATTATGATTTCATGTTGGGGGAAAATGGCTGTATTGCAGAAGAGATTTCTTTATGACAAGAAAATAAACAAAAAATGAAAATGGAAAGACTTATAAATGTATTTGGTACTATCAGCTATTTAATTTAGGAAAGCGAGAAAATGAAAGTACTGCTTCATTCAAAATGCACTCTCTGAAAACTCTGCCCTCATTTCAGAATTCTTCATCAGACAACACTCTCATAACAAGAGAAGTCAACCCTGAGGCTATTTAATCTACAAAGCTTTCACCAAGAAGTAGAGACACTTCTTAGTTTGTAGTGGTCAGGTGCTGAAAAGAGGCTTTCAGCAACCTTAATGTTCTTCGCTGAGTCATTAATGATTTATCTCATCCCTTATTTTCTCTATTAAGAAAACCCATCTGAAGAATTGAGACAACAGAAAAGAAAACCAACCTCCCTTCTCTTCTTTATGGCTTCCCCTAGTAGTCTCCTCACTTATTCTTTCATCCAGTAACTCTCAAGTTGTCTTAAATAAGCACAAGAAAACAGGGACACTCCAGGATAATGAAGAGTGTTCAGTCATTTTTCAGTCATGTCTGACCCTTTGCAAGCCCATTTGGGGTTTTCATGGAAAAGATAATGGAGTGATTTGCCATTTCTGTCTCCAGATCATTTTACAGATGAAGAAACTGAGGCAAACAGGGTTAAGTGACTTTCTAGGGTCACACAGCTAGTAAGTGTCTGAAGCCAAATTTGAATAATTTCCTAACTCTGGGCCCAGCACTCTATCCACAGCACCGCCTAGCTGTTCCATGGTGAAAAGATGGTAGCACAGATACCATCATGGGTCAAGTCAAGACTAGAAATCAAGATACAACAAGGACCCATGCCCTTCCATATGGCATGTAGGTACATAACCACTTTCTTCAAATAGAATAAGTATCTGGAAAAGACTGTACAGATACTGAAAAACTATGTTTATACATATATTTGCAGTACTTAGACTCTAAGGTCATGTCCCTATATGGGTTCAACACGATTATTATTGACAAATGTTTAAATATCTTTTTCTTTGGGAAAAGGGAAAAAAGACAATGGATATGGAAAATTAAAGGGCTGGAAAATAGTCCAATTTGCAGTTTATGACAATGGTAGGGGGAACATTCCCCTTTACCACCACCCTTTGATAAATATAAACACATTTAAAAATTGGCTCATGAATTCAGGAATATGCCCAAAAGGCTATAGAACTGTGCATACCTTTTGATCCAGCAATACCTCTGCTAGGTTTACATCACAAAGACATCCCCCAAAAGAGAAAAAAGACCTGTTTGTACAAAAACACTTATATATCAGCTCTTTTTTAGCAGCTAAGAATTGGAAATCAAAGGAATGCCCATCAATCGGGGAATGACTAAGCAAGCTGTGGTATATGATGGTGATAGAATATTATTGTTCTATAAGAAATGACAAGCAGGATGATTTCAGAACAGTCTGGAAAAATTTATATGAGCTTATGTATAGTGAAGTGAGCAGAACAAAGAGAACATTCTGTAAAGTGACAATATTTTTTGATGAAGAACTGTGAATGACAACTATTCTCAGCAATATATTGATTTGAGACAATCCTAAAGGACTAATGATAAAGCATACTATCCACCTCCAAAGAAAGAACTGATATTGGTTGAACACAGATTGAAAGCATGCTATTTTTCATTTTCTTTCATTTTTTTCTTTTATTCAATTTTTATACAAAATGATTAATATGGTAATGTTTTACATAATTTCACATGTATAACCTATATCTGATTGCTTACCACCTTAGGGAGGAAGGAGGAGAGGAAGGGAAGGAGGGATGAAATTTGAAACACAAAACTTTAAATAAAAATGTTTATTTTTTTTAAATATATTCCCTTTAAAAAATTAAAATAAAATAAAAGGTGGTCCATGAAAACTGTGGTTACAGGGCATGGCATGTAATGAAGAACTGTATCAAATAGTTATCAGAAAATCTCAATCAGAAGCTACTTTCACAGAATTGACATACATATCCATAGGGAATTACTGATTTCACATATCTATTTCTTTTAAGAGACTTACTTTTTAATTGAAACAAAAAAAAAATCCCAGTTTGTGCTAGAAGTTCTATAATGGTACCTTAAGGAGTTGATATTGCTTAGTTATGTTACAAATATATTTTTCCTCTTTGACAACAAGCATGTATGAGTTCAAAGCATAATAAGTTGGTTTCTGAAATAATTCAAAACCATCATGATCATGATCACAATGACTGGTTTTTGTACAGTGGTAATATCAAACTCTGACCTCTTCTAAATGTGATGTGTTCTTATAGTTTCCCAACCTCTCATACCATTTCATTTAATGTAAAGTTTTGGGGAAAGACAAAAGTTATCAAAGTAGTTATTGTAACCATTTAATGAATAAAACTAAAAGAATACATTAGTAGTGCATTAAAACACTGCAGATGTTCAAAAAAGCTTTTGGTGTTTGTTGTTGTTGTTGTTTTGGTTTGGGGTTTTTTTTGTTTGTTTGTTTGTTTTTGCTTTATGTCATTGAAAGGCGGTCACGAGACAAACAAAAAAAATTGTTAGGAACTGTGAATCTAGTCCAATTCTCTTATTTTCCATGTGAGAAAACTGAGGGCAAGAAGTCTACTTCAATATGACTATGTCTGAATAGCTTCTTCTTTCATTCATAATTTTACTTTCTACAAAACATTCACCAAACAAAAATCATAGAAATTTAATGTTGATCCAAAGCAAAACATTTGGAGGTTTGAGTTACACCTATATAGCATTGTACTATGGGACTGAGAAAGAGGCCTTTCCCCTTTAGTTTCATGTGCAACAATTGGAATGACGCCACCTGCTGGAGACTTACTATAGGAATGCTCCACCATGAAGAGAAGGCCTCTGAGGGCAAGGCCATGCAGCTTTTCTTTGCATCAGGAAGTGACGTTTGCTTGTGGGAGGAAGAGGGCAGGAGGCTGGCTCTCTCGCTCTCTTTTGTCAGGACGCTGGTGGAGAGTGGAGCTAGAAATGTCCTCTCCCTTTAATAGATAGATGAATCTAGGCCTTTCTCTTTCTCTTCACCAAATTCTTATTCTCCTTAATAAATACTTAAAAGTCTAAACTCTTGCTAAAGCTTATAATTTATTTGCGACCACTCATTAGATATTTAGACAGACTAGCTAGAATTTTAGGCCCTTATACATGCCTTATCTATAATACAAAATTTTGCCAATATATTCAGTTCGATATATGGTTTCACTCTAATTGCCCACTTTTAATTTTATTTTCCCCATGACGTTTAAACCAGAAAATATTACCTGATTCCTTCTAATTTAACTTCCCAGCTTTGCTTTCTTCCATCCCTACTCTAGTTTCAGCCAAATTAGATTATTTATACATGGTCTGTACTTTTCCTCTCACCAGTCCATATACTGATAATGCCCTCCTACCAAATATCCACCAGATAAAATCCTATTTGTCCTTCGAGGCCTAATTCAGTTGTCACTATCGCCCTAAATCCTCCCTAAATCATCTTTTAACGTGTTCTATAAATATTTCACTATTCATGTCATACTGAAGAACCCTTGAATACCAAATATTCAGTCTTTTTCTACTTCAACAATTTCCTTCACTCCACTTTCGCCCCAAACCAAAAAAGGTCACTCTATAAACATCAGAAACTCACATATAACTACCACTAGCAAGATATGCCTTCAAGGTGCCAAATTATTTGGACTTGAAAGTAAATAAGGAATTTAATAGGAGAATGTGAAATTAGAAGCAAGAATCAATTTTAGGCATGGGGAAAACTGTGAGAAAATAAACAGAATGTGGATCCTTATTCCTTTGCCCCTTAAAATGAATTCAGTCTGATACCCTAAGTCTCTATCCAATCCTGAAGCAAAAGAAAATGATAGGAAATGGTCAAATAAATAAATTTGCACTTCTCACAGTAGAATCCTTAGGAGCTTCTTCAAAAGATTTCTTCAGTGATTCAGTTGTGTCCAACTCTGTATGACTCTGGTTTCTTGGAAAAGATACTGGAGTGTTTTGCCACTTCTTTTTCCAGTGTGTGTTTATTTTATACATGAATAACTGAGGCAAATCAGGATTAAGTGACTTTCCCAGGGTCATGTAGTCAGTATCTGAGGCTGTATTTAGATTCAGATCTTTCTGACTTCAGGCCCAGGGCTCTATTCGCTGTGACATATAGCTGCCCATCAGAAGACTACCAAGTGTCAACTAGTTAAGGAATAGCTAAACAAACTGTGGTAAATGAATATAATAGAATAGTATTATTCAGAAAGAAATGATGAATGTAAAAAATATAGAGAAGAATTTGAAAACTAAGATAAACTCATACAAAGTGAGCCAGGAAAACAAAGTATCTATAATTTCTACAATAAGGTAAATGGTGAAACAACAGCAATAGCAAAAAGTAAAACTACGGTTATGTAATTTTAAAGACTCTGGGTCTTGGACTATGTGTATGGAACAGACTCAATTGACACATTGTTAAGTTATGCTGAACTACTTTTATTTGTTTGTTTGTTTTTGTTTTTGTTTTGTTTTTGCAGGGCAATGGGGGTTAAGTGACTTGCCCTGGGTCACACAGCTAGTAAGTGTTGTGAGATTTAAAATTGGATATTAGATCATAAATCTCCCCTGTTTAACCTTTCCCTTAATTTATCTCCCAGACTAGTAAATGGAAGAAGCTTCTGGTTTTCTAGTTGGAGCTTTTATTGTATGGTAGTTACAAGGTGATGTTGATTAGAGGGATAGGAAAGTAGAAATGCAAAACAAATCATCTTAAGTCTAAGCTTAGTCTATATTCTGTATAAAACTCAGCAAAAGCCCAAGGCCACCTTTGGGGAGAGAGAGAGACCGAGTCAAGCGCATGCTGCTAACCGCGAGCCGGGCCGAGTCAAACTCCAGTCAGCAGCTGTCTGTGCAGCGCAGTCAGGAGACCAGCAGAGCAGGAAAAAGCTCCCACTTCCATTCTCTCCTTGCCTTTTAAGCTCGCACCCCGGAAGTGGAGTGCTAGCAGGCCAACTGGCATGTGTAGCTCATGCCATTGGTCTTCTCCCCGAAAGGGTGGTCCTTAAAGAAAAACTGGCATCTCTCCATTATCACTAACCGACTGTTAAAACTTTTTACCACATTCCCCCCTTTTGTTCCTCAAGAAACAAAATGTTTCCTTGACGGAACAGTAAAAAGAATATAATAACTATTGCTAACTAATAATATGTGAACAAAAATATAGAAAAGGAAGAGAGGAAAGTTTTGTCCAGAGGGGCGATTTTTTTTGTCCTCATGAACCGATGCTTTGACATTAGTCTTGCAAAGGGAGAGCCTCTGCATAGAGTACATGTTATAGATGGCATATAATAACAGAAAGGAGATAGTAAAAACTAATAAAGCAAAACAGTTCATATAAAGTCTCTGAGTTCTCTTGTCTTCTTGAAGTGGTAAGATGTCATCAGGAGGAAACTGGACTCTGGTCTGGAAAAACTGGATTCTGGACTCTGGTCTGGAAAGCTGGATTCTCTTCTTTGACTGTTTGAATTGCTGCATTTTTACTAAACCTTAGCATAGCATTGTCAATGATCAAATTAATAAATTTCATTACAGTGTCAAGTGTCTGAGGCCGGATTTGAACTCAGGTACTCCTGAATCCAGGGCTGGTGCTTTATCCACTGCGCCACTTAGCCACCCCTGAACTACTTTTTTTTTAAAAAAAAGTTTTCCTCTTTTGTTTTTATTATTTGTAATAAGGAATGGCTCTCTGGGTAGAGGAGGAGGAAGAAGAGGAATTTATTTATAAGTGAATGCAACTTTTTAAAACCCTAAAGATCTTCCACTTCTACAAAAGTACATTATACCAACAAGTGTGGCAGAATGGAAGGCAGATATATTCATAGAAATTGTGACTTTGATATTCTCCTATGCAAGGTGAGCTGGCAAGGTTCTTCAAGGAGTAAAATGTGTCCTGTAAAGCTAATACACCTGAAAAGATAGCAACAATTCTCCTTTATGCCTGAATGCTTTGAACTATTTCACAAATGGTGATAGGTCTATTGACAAGGCTTATGTCTATCATGTCAGCTTTGAGGACCTAAAAACTTTTATGCTTATGAGCCAGTTTTCTTTTTGCACCCCAAATGTATTTCTTTTCAATTACCAAAAGGAATGTCATGGGAATTGCTCAATTTTAACATATAATATAGTAGATAATGATGATGATAACAATTTGAATATAAGGGTGTCCCCAAAGTCTTAGTACTTAGAACTAAGAATTGAGGATACTTTATAGATAGTACATTAAAGTTTCTTAGGTGGGACATGTGGGGCAGTGTATATAGCACTGGCCATGAATTCAGGAGGACCTGAGTTCAAGTCCAGCCTCAGACACTTGACACTCACTAGCTGTGTGACCCTGGGCAAGTCACTTAACCCTCGTTGCCCCACAAAAAAATAAAAAGATACTTGGCGGGGGTAGGGGGAGGTATGGTGGAAATTTAGAATCAGAAAGCCAGAGTTCAAGTCTTCCCTTTATGATTTATAAATTTTGTGACTCTGGGCACATCACTTAAAACTGTGGCCTCCAGTTCCCTTATCTATAAAATAAGGAGGTTGAACTAAGTGACAATTAAGTTGTTCAAATTCAAAATCTTTGTTGACATATGCTTAGTACCTAACACAGTTAGGTGGTACCATACATTGTCTTGAAGTCTAGTCTCAGACTTCAAATCTCAGAATTCAAATCTAGTCTCAGAGACTTATCAGCTGTTTGACCCTAGGCAAGTCACTCAGTCTCTATTTATCTGTTTCCTCATCTGTGAAATGGAAATAACACCTACCTAGAAAGGTTGTTTGGGAATAAAAGGAGATAATATTTATAAGGTGCTTTGTAAAAATTAAAGTGCTATATAACTGCTTGATATTATCATTATCATTATACCCTCTAGTATTGTGTTCTTTACTTTTCCTTTGATTTGGTAAATATACTCTCTGAACTGGCCAACAAAAGTCCTATGAAATTTAACAAAAGTATCTACCTTGGAAATACATAAAGAGCAATATCTTATCATCCCAAACCTCAATGGATCTCTGGTCCAATCAATGTGGCTATTCCCTTCCATCTATCTCTATATCTATCTGTCTATCCATCTATGTACATATCATAGCCTGTCCATGCCTGATAGCCCAAGGTAACTATTACCCATGTTCCCCAATAAATCTTCCAAAGAGAATCTACCCAAAATGTTGGAGGCTTTGGTCTACCTTTTAAATTAACTAGGGCACCAATGCAATGATTAGACTATTAAGCTTTTATTCCTCTTGCTGGAGAACCATCCAATTTTTCTGGATAAAATATTAGATGATGATTTTTATTCTATTTCTTGTGTGACAATCATTTTTGGTAATAAGTTAATGCCTACTTGCAAATCCATCTCTATCCATTACCCTTGAATATATAAGGTTTTTTGAGGGCTGATATAATTCAAAGGATCATATATTTAGAAATAGGAGTATTTCTATTAGAGAAGGACACCATAAAGTACACTCCATTTTATAGACAAAGAAACTGTGGCTCGGAAACATTAAGTGACTTTCTACACAGCTAGTATTTGTATGGGACGAGAATTGAACCCAGATCTCCAGCACTCTGTTCCCTCTACCATGCTGCTTTTCATTTTGACTTTGTCTTCCTAGAACCTAGCATTCTGTCTTATTCCTAGAAGACACTAAATAAATACTGGCTGGGACAGATGTTCTCACTCAGATAGCACTGAACCTACCATGTTTAATCTTTTGACTCTCAAGGACCAGAGACACTAATGTTTTGATGGCCAGAGCTGATTGGCTCATGTATCTACAGGATGTATACTATTGATGGTTTGCTTATTATCAATGAAACATATAGTTATATTTTTATAAGGCATCTCCTCATTGCCCATAATTTTGTTACTTCAAGGATTATAGTGTTTGATAATACACAACCAGATAGCAAAACTGAGAGAAAACTGGTATTTAAAACGTGTGTGAGGCCCTCCACATGCTTCCATCAAATCCCAGCATATTACAGAGAAAGACAACACAGAATTCACACAGAAAGTAGGGCAAAGAAGTGAACATGCGTTTACCAAACACCTACTATGTGACAGGAACCATGCTAAGTGCTTAAATATTATGAGGATAAATATTTATCCTCATAACAACCTTGGGAGGTAGGTCCTATTATTATCCCTATCTTATAGTCAAGGAAAGTGAGGCACACAGAGGTTAAGTGACCTTCCCCTGGGTCACAGAAGTAGTAAGTATTTAGTAAATGTCTGAGGCTGGATTTAAATTCAGATCTTCCTGACTCCAGAACCAGCAGTCCAACCACTGGAACCACCTAGCTACTTCTGGAAAAATCCAAATTGATGAAAAATCTCTATTTTCCAGACTGTGCCATATAGTTATCCAGGAAATATATTGTGTTAGCTCATTAGTGTATATGGATGTAACTCAAGATTGTCAGCTAGACAATGAATGGGAAACAAAACTGAAGATGAGAACAAGATGAATGACATTCAGGAAAATGTACGACTGTAATAATCACAAGCTGCAACCTTACATAGTATCTTTTTAAAGAGAAAACTTTTAAACCTAATTTTCAATCTTTCCTTCAAGGCTCTGAGATCAATTATCTTGAGTGATCTAAATAAAAAAAACTCAGAATAAAAATCTAGGACAACTTGTAAACATTTGACTGTATACCACATCCACTCATACACACATGCACACATATGTTCATATATGTCAACCAACACAAAAAGTCTTTCCTGATTCCACATTTCAGCATAGAGGAACAAAAGCTTTTTAAATTTTATTTTTAAATTATGAAATAAAAAGGCATTTCTATAATAATACAAAAAAAGAAAATTATACATGGAACTGCAAATCTACAATACACAACTTGCTATGCTTTCCAAATATATAACAAAATTTTCATGTTACTTTTTTTCTTCCCTTCCCTCATCCCAACCCTAGAGATTGCTACCATTAAACACAAATAGGCATATAGTAAAATTATTGTATACCTAATTCTATTTATCAGTTCTTTCTCTGGGTACAGAAAGCATCTTTTTTCATATGTCCTTTATAGTTAATTTGGGTATTTATAATACACAAAGTAACTTATTTGCATGAAGTTATTCTTAAAACAATATTGCCAATACTCTGTACAAGGTTCTCTTGTTTGTGTTCATTTCATTCCTCATTATTTCATGTAAGTCTTAAATATTCAACACCATGCCAATTAAGTTACAATGGCTTAGGGGCAGCTAGGTGGCGCAGTGGATAGAGCACCGGCCCTGAAGTCAGGAGTACCTGAGTTCAAATCCGGCCTCCGACACTTAACACTTACTAGCTGTGTGACCCTGGGCAAGTCACTTAACCCCAATTGCCTCACTAAAACAAAACAAAAAACAAACAAACAAAAAAAGTTACAATGGCTTTTCCTTCAGAACACACTCTGGGAGCTCATACAATGCCAGAAAGATTCTGAGTACAGTTCTAGGAGAAGAATATGCCTGCTTTCCAAGGACAAGTGCTAACTATGAAGAGGTTCATCAATAATGGTAAGGACAGTAAATGGAAAGTTCTTTATCCATAGCAACCTATGACAAAGTTGGATGTGAAATGGTCCTTAGGCATCTTCTGTGTCTTCATGGACAATGGCAAAGTATATTAAAGAGTGCCAAGAATTATAAGGTTTTTTAATTATCTATAAAGATTTGCTTAGCAATTATTACTCAAAATGTGGACTCCTTGTCCAATTGGTAAGGTATCTACATAATTCTAGAGGAATTAATTTATATCAAGTAACATTATAACTACAAATGAAACTAGACAATATAAGGAAATTCTATTTAAGTATAAAAATGAGCATAGGTTCTCCTTGGAGAGGCAAATAAAGGATCTGGGATTACTGTATTTCCAAAGGCAACTGAAATATTTTTTCAAGAGACATTTGGCCATTTATAATTACTATTCTTATGATAAAGTTAAACTGTGGTATAATGTTATTAATAAGACCTGGGTCCAACCTCTGACATATATTGGTTGTATAATTCTACACACATCACTTAGCCACTCAGAGCTCCAGGGAACTTGGAAGCATAAATAGAGAAAATTTCCATGCTGGAAACCCCTTACACCAAAGAAATCAAAAGACTAGTAAAAATAATAATAATAATTGCAACTAATTCACCAACACCAATTATAGAGTATGGAGAGGAAGATAAGTTTTACAAACTTGACAAGACATTCTAAATCAAACTAATATGTATCTTTCATGCTTTGTAACTTTAAATATGGACACAGAGGAAGCTAGCAAGATATATACTGCAGGGATATGACTAAGAATAAAAAAGAGAAAAAGAGAAAAATCATGTATGAACTATATGACATCAATATTTTTTCAAGAGGTTAAGAGAGACCCAAAGGAAATAGGAAGCACCAAATAACCACATAAAAATGAAACTGAATATATATTTTATGTTTTTAAAACATTCTGAATTTAAATACCAAAGAAGAATATTTTTAAAAATAGGAAAATTCAATAGGATCCCATAGGAAAATATAAATTTCTATTTCATATTCAATGAAACTGAACAGATGTTAAGTGATAGAAAAAAAACTGGTTACTAATATGTGATTCATTTTAATTAGTTATTTGGGTATAATGAACTGAGATACATTAGAACAAATATTCAAAGGAAAAACTAATTAGAATACTTTGATACTTCAATCTAAGATATCATTAGTGTAGGTATACACTTCAATGATACAGACTGTATTACATCTGTGACTTTTCATTGTGTGAAGTTCTTATCCATATGCCACCAGCAAATCCTCCACAAGGGGGCCTCTAAACAATCTGGAACCCTATTTGAGATTTCTTTACATTTCACTGTACCAATGGAACACCTGGAATAGCCATTAGTTACCCCTTGTTCTTACAATATAACTTCTTGGTCTCCTTTTAGGTTCACAAAGCTTTGGTGATAGTTATGATACACTAACAACTAAATTAAAATAAAATTATAAAAAGCAATAAGCATTAGGAAATATAACATATTAATACCACTACTAGTTCTATAACCCAAAGACATAAAAGGGTAAAGAACCTATTTCTATAAAAATACTTATAGCAGTTCTTTTTGTGGTAGCAAAGAATTGGACATTGAGGGGACACTCCTCAACTGAGGAATAGCAGAACAAATTGTGGTATATGATTGTGATGGAATAATTGTTTAAAAGGAGATATAGCATATTATCAAAAAGGGTCCCCCTGACTTATTGGTACATAAAGCTATTGATGATATGTAAAAATAAAATGAGAAATAGAAAGTGCATGGAAATGTGGGAAAATACTGGGTTTGGAATCAAAAGGATTCAAATCCCTGCTCTTCCATTTATTACCCATGTGACCTCAACCATGTCATTCAATTTATAATCCTCAGTTTCTCCTTCTTTTAAATTATGGGATTAAACTGAATGATGGATCTTCTAGCTCTACATCTTCAAATCTCTGAGTCAAACAGAAATAAATATGGACTACTGCCATTTTCTACATAAGGGTAACCAATACAAAGCAGTCATCACAACAAGGAGAGAAAAAAGTTTAGAAATGACTTTAGTAAGTGGGCATTTTATGCCTTTTAAAAAATATTGATTTTATTTTGAACTCGAGAAATAAAACAAGCATTTCCATAACATGGTAGAATAGAAAAAAAGATAATTATACATGAAACTGCAAATTTATTATGTACAATTTTCAGTACCACTACTAGATCTGCTGCTCAATAAAATTAGGGGAAAGTAAAAAGAACCTATATGTTTTAAAATATTTATAGCAGTTCTGTTTGTGGTGGGAAGAACTGGAAATTGTGGGCTTGCCTATCAAATGAGGAATGACTGAATAAGTTGGGTACATGATTGTGATGGAATACTACTAAGCTTACAACACAAGTAGAAAACTGGGGAGAGTTCCAGGGGTGGAGCCAAGATGTCAGAGAGAAGCTAGGAACTTTCCTGATCTTTTCCATATTTTCCTCAAAAACAACATTAATTCACCCCTCTAAACAGATTCTGCAACCACAGAACCTACAAAAAGAGAGACAAAATACAGCTACTTGAGATAATTTAGAAGACTTCAGAAAAGGTCTCTCTCACCTGGATGAAAGGGGAGGGCAGCTCAGCACTACTCATCTCAGCTGGCAGCTCACCTCAGCAAAGCTCAGCTCAGTGGGCAGCTCAACACTGTTGCAACTTGACACAGCTGAGAGTGGGGCAACTGAGAACAGTAAGAAGCTTGCAACCATGAACCCTGTGCCGAGGAGCAGACTTCAATTTTGAGTTTGAAAATAGCCTACGACGGGGGCAGATAGGTGGCACAATGGATAAAGCACCGGCCCTGGATTCAGGAGGACCTGCATTCAAATCCAGCCTCAAACACTTGACACTTACTAGCTGTGTGACCCTGGGCAAGTCACTTAATCCCCATTGTTCTGAGCCAAAAAAAAAATAGCCTACAACATGAGCAAGAAACAAAAAAGGACCTTTACCATTGACAACTTCTATAATGAAAGGGAAGACCAAAACTCAAACTCAGATGACTTGGACAAAACACTCGCAAGTGAAGACTCAGGAGGGAAGCTGATCTTGTCTCAAAACCAAAAAGCCTTCTTTGAAGAGCTCAAAAAGGCTTTTAAAAACTAAATGAGAGAAGTAGAAGAAAAAATGGAAAAAAATGAGAGAAATGAGAGTTACACAGCAAAAAGAAGTACAAAAAATGACTGAGGAAAACAATTGCTTAAAAAATACAATTGGCCAAATGAGAGAAAAAAATGGCCAAATGAAAAAAGAAGTGCAAAATCTTACTGTGGAAAATAAGGCCTTAAAAATTAAAATTGAGCAGATAGAAGCTGATAACTCCATAAGACTTGTACAGAATTAATTGTTATTTGAGGTTTTTATGACCCAATCTCATGGCTAGAATTTTAAAAACCCCAGCATGAACACTGGCCTCGGGCTCAGGCATAGTGCCTTCACAAAAGGCACGGTGCTCCACAAACTGGTTGTAGCCATCACCATGGCACTGACACCTCACGTCATCACCATTAGCCAATGCCTACATAGGCCTGGCAAAATTATAATGACTGAAAGCCCAGCGAGGGCAGTCATGTGACTGTCAGTCAGGGCTGCTAGCCAATTGGCTTGGGGCTCTGTGTGGTCAGCCTGGGGTCTGCTGGGAAGAAGAAGGGAGGAGATTCACCATTCTAGCTTGAAGCTAGAAGGTGACAGGACCCTGTCTTGTGTGTTCTCAGCTGATTCCTAGGCAGTGGTATTTAATCAGGTTTTATCATTTCCCTTCCCCCATTTTATTCCCTTTCCCTTAATTCTACTGATCTTGCTTGTGTTTTTTTAAGTTCGTTCTTGTTAATAAATCTTGTTCTGTTTTTGAGGGATGCTGTCAGTCTCCTTTCTTGCCCCAATATTGTGGTGAGCCAGATAGCTAACACTACCCAACTAAAAATTGGTCCCTACAGGCAACAAGAATCTGCTGAGCAGAATCAAAAGACTAAAAAAAACTAGAAGAAAATGTGAAAACCTCATTGAAAAAATAACTGACCTGGACAATAGATACGGGAGAGATAATCTGAGAATTATTGGACTACCTGAAAGCCATGATCAAGAAGAGAGTCTAGAAACCATATTCCAGGAAATTATTAAGGAGAACAGCCCTGAAATTGTAGAATCAGAGGAAAAAAATCATCACTGAAACAATCCACCAATCACCACTTGAAAGAGACCCCAAAAGGAACACTTCAAGGAATAGTGTAGCCAAACTCCAGAATTATCAGGTGAAGGAGAAAATACTCCAAGCAGCCAGAAAGAAACCATTTAAATACCATGGATCCACAGTCCGGATTGCACAGGACCTGGCAGCTTCAACATTAAAGGATCACAGGACTTGGAATATGATATACAGGAAGGCAAAGGTGCTTGGATTACAACTCATGATCAACTACCCAGCAAAACCTACATTCTCTTTCAGAGGAAAAGATGGACATTCAATGAATTAAGGGAATTCTAAGGCTTCCTGAGCAAAAGACCAGAACTGAACAGAAAATTTGATCTACAAATACAAGACTCTAGAGAAATATAAAGTGGTAAATGGTGGGGGGGGGGGGGTCTGGGGGATGGGGGGAAGGGTTGTTCAATGATGTTAAACTGCTTGCCTCCATATGAGGCAAAACAATACTTTTAACTCTTGAGAGCTATATCTCTGTTAAGGTATTGTTATTAAATCAGCTTTGATGTGATGATATAAAGAAACTTAAAGGGCAGAATAAAAGAAGACTAGGGAGAGGAAAGGAAGGGGGAGGTGGAATGGGATTAATTACATCATATGAAGAGGCACAAAAAGAACCCATTACAATGGAGGGAAAGAAGGAAGGGGTGGGCATTGTTGCAACCTTACTCTCATCAGATTTGGTTCAGGGAGGGAATAAAATACACTACCGTTTATATAAAGAAACTTATCTTACTCTTTAAGGAAACAAAAGAGGAAGAGGGAAAAGGGTGGTATTGATCAAAGGGAGGGCACAATTGGGCGGGAAAGGGGCAAGAAAAAGAAGGGCAGCTGATAAAAGGGAGAGCAGACTGAGGGAGGCAGTGGTCAGAAGCAAAACACTGGTCAAGTGGAATAGGATGAAAGAAGGGAAAAAAGTACAAAAAAAGGGGAAAAGAAGATGGAGGGGAATAAACAGTTAATAATTTTAACTGTGAATGTGAATGAGATGAACTCTCCCATAAAACAGAAGGGAATAGCAGAGTGGATTAAAAATCAGAATCCTATAATATTCTGTTTACAAGAAGCACATTTGAAACAGAGAGATACACACAGAATAAAGGTCAAAGGTTGGAGAAAAATATATTATGCTTCAGCTGACATCAAAAAAGCAGGGGTAACAATTCTTATCTCAGACAAAGCAAAAACAAAAATAGATCTAAATAAAAGAGATAAGGAAAGACACTACATCTTGCTAAAAGGTACTATAGATAATGAAATAATATCAATACTAAACATGTATGCAATAAGTGGTATAGCATCCAAATTCTTAGGGGAGAAATTAAATGAGTTACGAGAGGAAATAGACAGCAAAACTATACTAGTGTGGGATCTGAATCTTCCCCTCTCAGAATTAGATAAATCTAACTGCAAAATAAAATAAGAAAGAAGTTAAAGTGGTGAATAGAATATTAGAAAAGTTTGATATGATAGACATCTTGAGAAAACTGAATGGGGATAGAAAGGAATATACCTTCTTCTCAGCATTACATGACACATACTAAAAATTTACCATGTATTAGGGCACAAAACCCTTAATTCAAATGTAGAAAGGCAGAAATAGTAAATGCATCCTTCTCAGATCACAATGCAATAAAAATTACATGTAATAAAGAGCCATGGAAAGGTACACTGAAAATTAATTGGAAACTAAACACTCTCATCCTAAAAATGAGGGGTTGAACAACAAATCATAGAAACAATCAATAACTTCATCCAAGAGAATGACAATAATGAGACAACATACCAAAATCTATGGGATGCAGCAAAGCAGTGCTTAGGGGAAATGTTTTATCTCTAAATGCTTACATGAATAAAAAAGAGAAAGAGATCAATGAATTGGGCACGCAACTTAAAAAGCTAGAAAAAGAACAAATTAAATATCCCCAACTAAATACTAAATTAGAAATCCTGAAAATCAAAGGAGAAATTAATAAAATTGAAAGCAAGAAAACTATAGAACTAATCAATAAAACTAAGAAATTATTTATGAAAAAAACCAATAAAATAGATAAACCTTTGGTTAATTTGATTTAAAAAAAGAAAGAAAGAAGAAAACCAAATTACCAGTATCAAAAATGAAAGGGGTGATTTCACCAGTAATGAAGTAGAAATTAAAGCAATGATTAGGAGTTATTTTGCCCAACTATATGCCAATAAATTTGGCAATCTAAATGAAATGGATGAATATTTACAAAAATACAATATGCCCAAGTTAACTGAAGAGGAAATAAAATCCTTAAATAGGCCCATTTCAGAAAAAGAAATTGAACAAGTCATAAATGAACTCCCTAAGAAAAAATCTCCAGGGCCAGATGGATTTACAAGTGAATTCTACCAAACATTTAAAGAAGAATTAATCCCAATACTGTACAAACTATTTGGAAAAATACGTGAAGAAGGCGTTCTACCAAATTCCTTTTATGACACATATATGGGGTTGATACCTAAACCAGGCAGAGCCAAAACAGAGAAAGAAAATTACAGACCAATTTCCCTAATGAATATTGATGCAAAAATCTTAAATAAAACATTAGCAAGGAGATTAAAGCAAGTGATCACCAGGATAATACACTATGACCAGGTGGGATTTATACCAGGAATGCAAGGCTGGTTCAACATTAGAAAAACTATTAATATAATCAACCACATCAATAACAAAACTAATCAAAATCATATGATTATCTCCATAGATGCAGAGAAAGCTTTTGACAAAATGCAACACTCATTCCTATTGAAAACACTAGAGAGCATAGGAATAGGTGGCGCTTTCCTTAACATAATAAGCAGTATCTACCTAAAACCATCAGCAAATATTATATGTAACAGAGATAAGTTGGAGGCATTCCCAATAAGATCAGGGGTGAAACAGGGATGTCCATTATCACCTCCATTATTTAATATTGTATTAGAAATGTTAGCTATAGCAATAAGAGAAGAAAAAGGAATTAAAATAGGCAAGGAGGAAACAAAACTATCACTCTTTGCAGATGATATGATGGTATACTTAGAGAATCCTAAAGAATCAACTAAAAAACTCCTTGAAACAATTAACAACTTTAGGAAAGTTGCAGGATATAAAATAAACCCACATAAATCATCAGCATTTCTATACATGACCAACAAAGCTCAGCAGCAAGAAATAGAAAGAGAAATTTCATTTAAAGTAACGTTAAACAATATAAAATACTTGGGAGTCTACCTGCCAAGACAAAACCAGGAACTCTATGAACACAATTACAAAACACTATTCACACATATAAAATCAGATCTACATAATTGGAAAAATATAAATTGCTCATGGATAGGCCGAGCTAATATAATAAAAATAACAATTCTACCTTAATTAATTTACCTATTCATTGCCATGCCAATCAGACTACAAAAAAATTATTTTGTAGAGCTAGAAAAAAATAATAAAAAAATTCATCTGGAAAAACAAAAAGTCAAGAATATCAAAGGAATTAATGAAAAAAATTGCACAGGAAGCTGTACCAAATCTGTTGATTTACTATAAAGCAGCAGTCATCAAAATTATGTGGTACTGGCTAAGAAATAGAGTGGTAGATCAATGGAATAGTTTAGGCACAGGAGACACAGTTGTAAATGACTACAGTAATCTACTGTTTGATAAACCCAAAGACTCTCACTTCTGGGATAGAAACTCAGTATTTGACAAAGACTGCTGGGAAAACTGGAAGATAGGATGGCAGAAACTAGGAATAGACCAACATCTAACACCTTATACAAAAATAAGGTCAAAATGCATTCAAGATTTATACATAAAGGGTTATACCATAGATAAATTAGGAGAGGAAGGAATAGTTTTCCTCTCACATCTATGGAGAGAAAAACAATTTATGTCCAAACAAGAGTTAGAGAATATTATGAAAAGCAAGATGGAAGGCTTTGATTACATTAAATTAAAAAGGTTTTGGGGCAGCTAGGTGGCACAGTGGATAGAGCACCGGCTCTGGAGTCAGGAGTACCTGAGTTCAAATCCGGCCTCAGACACTTAACACTTACTAGCTGTGTGACCCTGGGCAAGTCACTTAACCCCAATTACCTCACTAGAAAACAAACAAACAAACAAACAAAAAAAGGTTTTGTACAAACAGAAGCAATGCAGCCAAAACTAGAAGGGAGGCAGAAAACTGGAAAATGATTTTCACAGCCAGCACCTCAGATAAAGTCCTCATTTCTAAAATATATAGGGAACTAAATCAAATTTATCAGAATCCAAGTCATTCACCAATTGAGAAATTGTCAAAGGATATGAACAGGCAGTTTTCTGATGAAGCGGTCAAAGTTATCTATTGCCATATGAAAAAATGCTCTAAATTACTACTGATCAGAGAAATGCAAATTAAAACAACTTTGAGGTACCACCTAACACCTATAAGATTGGCTAATATGACAAAAAAGGAAAATAACAAAAATTGGAGATGCTGTGGAAAAATTAGAACACTAATGCATTATTGGTGGAGCTATGAACTGATCCAGCCATTCTGGAGAGGAATTTGGAACTATGCCCAAAAGGCTATGGGACTGTTCATACCCTTTGACCCAGTGGGACCACTTCTAGGTCTATATCCCAAAGAGACCATAGAAAAGGGAAAAGCACCCACATGCACAAAAATGTTTATAGCAGCTCTCTTTGTGGTGGCAAAGAATTGGAAATCAAAGGAATGCTCATCAATAGGGGAATGGCTAAACAAATTGTGGTATATGAATGTAATGGAATACTATTGTGCTGTAAGAATCAATGAGCAGGAGGAGTTCAGAGAAACCTGGAAGGACTTATATGAACTGATGCTAACTGAGAGGAGCAGAACCAGGAGATCATTGTACACAGTAACAGCAACATTGTGTGATGAACAATGAGGATAGCCTTGGCTCTTCTCAGCAATGCAACAATCCAAAACAGTTTCAAAGAACTCATGATGGAAAATATTCTCAACATCCAGAAAAAAGAACTGTGAATTATGAATGCAGATTGAATCATACTGTTTCTACTTTTGGACTGGATTTTTTTGTTTGAGGTTTTTCCTTTGTGCTCTGATTCTTCTTTCACAAGATGACTAATATTGAAATATGTTTGATATGACAGTACATATACAACCTATATCAGACTGCTTTCCATCTTGGCGAGAAGGGAGGGAAGGGAGGGGGGGAGAAAAGAAAAGTTTGGAACTAAAAATCCAGTGTAAACTAATGTTGAAAACTATCCTTATATGTAACATGTAACTGGAAAATAATAAAAATAAAATAAAATAAAAACCAGGAAAGAATTTTTGAAATAAATATCTCTGGAAAAGGCCTCATTTCTCAAATATATAAAAAACTGCATCAAATTTTTAAAAATAGAAGTTATTCCCCAATTGATAAATGGTCAAAGGATTTGAACAGGTAGGTTTCAGACGAATAAATCAAAATTATCAATAATCATATGAAAAAATGTTCAAGATCATTATTGATCAGGGAAATGCAAATTAAAACAACTGAGATATCACCTTACACCTATTAGAATGGCAAATGTAACAAGAATGGAAAATATTGGTTGTTGGAGTGTTTGTGGGAAAACTGGAATGCTAATCCACTGTTGGTGGAGTTGTGAAAAGATTCAAACATTTTGGAGAGCAATAGAATTATGCATACCCTTTAATCCAGCAATACCAAAAATTGGTTTATATCCTAAAGACATCCCCAAAAAGAGAACAATACATATTTGTACAAAAATGTTTATAGCAGCTCTTTTTATGGTGGCTAAAAATTGGAAATCAAAGGTATACCCAACAATTGAGTAATAGCCAAATAAACTGTGGTATATGATGGTAATGGGATATTACTGTGCAGTTAGAAATGACAAATAGGATGACTTCAAAAAAGTTGGAAAGACATGTATGAAATGATGTATCAGGAAGTGAGGAGAATCAAGAGAACACTGTACACGGAGACAGCAATATTGTTTGATGAAGAACTGTGAATTACTTGACTATTCTCAACAATACAATAATCCAAGACGATCCCAAAAGAATATTGATGAAACACACTATCCACCTCCCAAAAAAGGACTGATATTGATGGAAAAGACTGAAACATGTATTTTTCACATTCTTTCATTAAATGATAAATATGATGATGTTTTCCATGATCATATATGTATAACCCATATCGAATTGTTTGCCTCCTTGGAAAGGGGGGAGGGGAGGGAGAGAAGGAGGTATAGAGATTGAAATGTTTAACCTGAAAAAAAAAACACTAAGCTGTAAGAAATGATGAGCTTTATGATCTTAGAGAAACATGGAAAGATATCCTCTTGCAAGCAGAAAATTTGGCAGCCAAAAATTACACCAGTTTAGAATGTAAACTAAATGGTAAAATATTATAGAAGAGGATAGGAGAAGATTACCTCATAAAAGAGATTACTTCATAAAACAGACAAAGGCAATGATATGAAAAATTGGTTTATAGCAATCTTACTGTTAAAACCTAATCAATTCAAATTATCCAAAACACTAAGAATAAAACTAGAATATCTGTTTCCATGAAGTATTGGTTTCAACAGATGAAAAATGGAAAACATCTATAAATATTTCTATAAGTATAAAGATAATTACTAGAACTATGATTTCACTGGTTTGGGAACTCCCAAAGGAAGAAACTCCCTCTACTAATTTAGATTGGTTCTTCATTGTGGGCTGTTATTTGTCTGTTTAGCTTCCAACTTGTCATTATGAATCCTAAATATCAATTGAAATTAGTTTAATAATTAAATTTTCAAAGAAAATATAATGATATAAAATACAACTACCCTTCCATAGTCAGGAATTAAAATAAGTATCTTGTAGGCAGTTTGAGTTCCTGACATCCTATCACCCAGGCTAATATTTTAAAAATACAGACCATCAGATTTGCCAAGCATGGTGGAGGGTTGAATTAAGGGATATAGCAGAAGATCAGCTAAGGTCCCAACACTTACAATAGCCCCGTAAGTCTGCCCAAGCTCCCACTATGTTTATTCTCCACAACTTAGAATCTTAGTTGCTTATAGCACCAAGAAGGTAAGGGCAACTTGGACAATGTCATAGAGTCAGTATGTGTCAGAGGCAGGACTTATACCCACACCCTCTAGGCTCTGAGGCCAGGTTTTCATTCACTGTGCCATCTGGTTTTGTTATTGTTCAGTCAAGTCTGACCCTTTGTGACCCCATTAGGAGTTTTCTTGGGGTAAATGATTGTGATGGAATAAAGATACTGGAGTGGTTCGCCATTTCCTTCTCCAGTTCCTTTTATAGATGAGGAAACTGAAGCAACCAGGATTAAGTGACTTGCCAAGATCATACATTTAATATGTAACTGAGTCTGGATTTAAACTCACAAAGATGAGTCGTCCTGACTCCAGGCCCAGAGTTCTATCCATTGTGCCACCTAGCTGACACAGTCTCTATTCTCTATCAATTACAATATAATCACCACATCTGAACTCCCCAGTGTGCTACGTGAGGAAGTGTAAATGTCACTAATTAAAACCAAAAATAGGAAGAACAGCCAGATCAAATTTATAGCAAGAATATTTTGTGCCTGAGTTCATAATTTTGAGGGCATTGAGGGATCAGTACATATAATTTCTAAATGAGGGAAGGATACTAAAGCACACTAAAACCAATGGATATTTTTGCTACCAAAAAGGAGAAATAAACAAGTTATCAAGAACTTTCAATCAATATGCTCACTTTCTCATCTCTATAATATCTTTAAGAGAATGATATAAATGTGTCAAGGAAATTCTTCATGTACACATACATATATACATACATGCATATGCATTTATATAGATATATAATATGAAACAGCAAGTTTTCATGTATTCTACTGCAGATGACAATTTTATAGCTATATAGTCAAATGAAAAGCATGGAATATACAAGATCCCACTATCCTTGTTTGATGACTATAAAATAGCACTTAATTCATTCAATATGGCAAAATATTGGCTGAAAGGTTCTTCATCAACAAGTTATTTGCCTAAATTTTCAGTCAAAATCCAAGATATACACTACAGAAATAACTTGATAACTTGAATAATCACTTGGGGTACGTGTTTGTGTATGTGTGTGTCTATATCTATAGCTACATCTATCTATCCATCCATCCATACATCCATGCATCCATCCATCTTTCTATTTGTCTATCTATCTATCTATCTATCTATCTATCTATCTATCTATCTATCTATCTATCTACATAAACAGAGGTACATATGTTTATCAAAGGTGCTTGCTTTTGTCATGTAGGATGCACAGGAGAGAGCCCAAATGCAATAAAGCATATCCATGAGTGGTATGACCCTTTTAATGCTCTATTCTATAGATGTCTCTGTGCTGATTGTATCAAGCTATAGAATGCTATAGAGTCTCCTAAATGAAATCCTCAACCACTCAAAACACCTTGATCTAACTACATCCACAAGAAAACTAAATTGAATAAAGAATGTGGTTTTTTTCCAGAATATGATATAAAGTTAAATAGTCAATGGTTGATTGGGTTTCTCTCTCCCCTGTCTCTCTCCCTCCCCTGTCTCTCTCCCTCCCTCCTTCCCTCTCTCTCCATGTGTATAAGTGTTTGTATAAACATATATGTGTGGGGATATTGCATATATTATATACATACACATATATCTTTTCTCAGATATTGTTTAGGAACAAAGAATTGAAGATTAGATTTCATTTACTTATTGGCTTACTGATTTGGGAAATTGTGCAATCCTTTCAATGACCTCAAACTGTTCCCTAAAAGAAAATCTCATGTTTTTAATGAGTAATGCTATATGGCTATGAATAATAGAATTCTGAAATATTTACAGCAATTTAAGTTGCAGGTCACTTAAAGGACAATCAAGAGATATATGATGGTTGTAAAGCGTCTGTAGCATATTGCAAACAATAAATTTACACAAGAAACAGCACAAAAGGTGTCATCAAAAAGATATATGAAGAGAAAAGAAAATGTGTCAGGCATGTAGCAGGAGCAAGGGATAACAAATCGATCTTCTTCATGCTACCTTGGCATCAATGTAGAGTCAGGAAATCTGAAGGAAGGCCCCCTGATTGGTTAGATTTCTTCTGGTGGATTTATGCAGGGACATATATAAGAGTTCCAAAGTAAAAAGTTTTGTAATTTCCATCTTTAGAGTAAATATAAACACCATGATAAAAAACAATTTGTCTTAAAATATGTGTGTAAGGCATATGTATAAGTACATATATAATATATATATGTATGTATATGTTTCATCTCTAATGCAACCCTCAAATACTCTAAAATTCAAAGAAAGTACTAACTTGAACTGGTAGGGGAAACTTTACCAACTGGGAGTTGTCTTTATCAATGACATCATAGACCCATTTTCTCTTCCCCATTGTATATGTCTAAGTCTGTGTATGTATGTGTGTATACATATATTTTTCCTATATGTGCATATTCACATGTATTTTTATGTTTGTATATATAGGATAGGCAACATGGTGGCTAAAAATACCTTAGTTTATCTATTTAAAGAAGCTATCTTTTAAAAAGAATGATAATAGAACTAAGATGCAGAAGTATAAAAATAATTAATGAAATGGGAAAATATTCCGTGAAATGATGCAAAAAGAAAACAAAGCAGAACTAGCAATTGGGTATACACACTGATTACAAGGATAAAAAAGAACACATAGATACATATGTGAATTGGAATCATAATGGTTAAAAGGGCTATAGAATGAGTTATTGATACATTGTAAATGATATCTATATACTTAGGGCTACCTTTACCTTCAAATTGATTTTAAAATAAAGGGGGGGGGAAGCATCAACATACTTAGAGTAGATCTCTTTTCCATAGTTATTGGCTCTTTCATTACATTTTATCACATAAAATACCACATTAAGTCCTTGAACAACACCTAATAAATGCCTAGTGTATAGAATGTACTATGCTAGCAATGAGAAAGATGCAGAGTTTAGTTGCGACATAATCCCTGCCCTCAAGGAACTCAAAATCTAATAATAGAATGACACCAACACAGTGAACTATTCTAAAGTCACATGACACAGTAAATGCCACTAGAGAGGTTCAAAATGAAGTACTTTGTGATGCCCGGAGAAAGGTTTCACTAAAATTATACAATTTTGGAATGAATTTCTCTAGGTTTGGGGGGGGCATTGTTTTTAGGGTTGCTTGTGGTATTTATTGGCTTCCTCTAGCCATTCATTTATCAAGCATATTTACAGAGGAAACTTGTAATATATTTGAAATTGTTTTTCAGTCTCAGTCACCCAAGTAAATTGATGTTCCAATTACCAGCATCTGGGGGTACAACATAGTTAGCAACAATAGATGGTTTCTCTATAAATCAACTTTGCAATGTGCAGGGTAAGGTAAACATAAATGTGAAAGAATTTCATTTAAATGTTAACCCATTTAAATGGAGCCAATTTACTGGTGATTGGGGAGGTATACATTGTCTGTCATACAGCTCTGCTTATACTACAGGGAAGCATGGCCAAAAATGACTATCTTATAGTTCCTTTTTTTTTTTTTAAATAGTGAATAGCAAGAATACGGTTACTATAAGCACTAGAAGGCAAAAATCATTTGAGTCTGGAACAGAAAGTTACCAAGGGATTTGTTAGACTGTAAATTCCATTAAGATGGAGTACCCTTGATAGTAGAACAGAGTACCAAAATGACTACTCTGCCAGAGTGCTGAAACAGATTCAAATTTACTTTTTGTTTTCCCCTGAATCACATTGATACTTCAGAACAAGGGAAGAACCATAGGTAAATATTCAAACAAGATAGGTACTCTGCCAGTCCTGAGGAAAGAGGGTATATGGCACTGTCTGAAAACCCCTTGAGGACTGAGGCAGGCAAAAGAGAATACTAAGAAGGAAGACATTTAAGATGCCCTAGCCTGAATGGAGTTTCTCAGAGCCCCAAAGTAGAAGAACCCTTTGAAGCCTAGATTGTCACAGCCAACCCTTTGGTGGACTGAGGCCAATCTTTATTTGTCCCACCCAGGACTTTGAGATCTGGTCCTGACACTTACTACCTGTGTAACCCTAGACAGGTAATTTAACCTCTCAGCCTCAATTTCTCCAACTGTAAAATGAAGGGATTATACTATAGGACCTCTAAGATTCCTTCTAGCTCTCAAGTCAGGCTCTATGTGATAAGCCTATGACCAGAGTTCTGGGGCTTTTTGACTTAGGCTTTCAACCTTTCTGGTGAATAAATAGTTCATGATTTTGATCTTTTATTTCCTGAAGTGCTGACTTGAGAATGTACTCTTCTGAAAAGGATGTGTACCATGTTGTCTCCACTTTTTTTCCCTCTCTCATAACCTCTTACAATAAGGATTCTAATCTCATTGTTCCATTGAAACTCCTATCTCCAAAGTAACCAAATGATCTCTAAATTACCAAACCCAACAGTCTTTTCTCAGTCATCATTCTCAACCTCTCTGCAGTCTTTTACATTATTGATTACTCTGGTCTCTTTAATACTCTCTGATTTTCAGGCTCCCACTCTCTCCTCTTTCTCCTACTTAGCAGATCACTCCTCTGTTTCCTTTGCTAGAAACTTATATAGGTTATGCCCTCTAAATTTAAATCTTTTTGGCACTCCAGAAAGCCATCATTTTGGTTCATGTGCTGTCATTCTTTCATGGGTATTCCAATTTAATTCCCCCACGGGGCTTGGTCCTTGACCCTCTTTTCTTCTCCCTCCATACTATTTCACTTGATGATCTTACCAGCTCCCAAGAATTCAAATATATCTATGCTTATGATTCTCAAATCTACCTATGCTATCCTAACCTCTCTGTGGATCTCCAGTCTTTTCTTCCAACTCTCTAATAGATCTCAAATCAGAAATCCAATAGATATATTAAATTCACTATGTCCAAAACCAAACTAATTATCTTTTGTCCTAAACTCTCCCCTCTCAAAAAAATATTTATTACTGTTGAGAATAGTACCTGTAGGGTACCATGGCTTTAGCTGTATGTCTGTGTCTTATAAGGAAAAATCTGACCTCCCATTCCCCTCTTTACATAAGGAGAGGTATATGTGCATACACATCTTTCAGGCACACTACCACATCATTAGCCCATCCTTGGCAGTTTCAGAGACTTTATTATCAATAGTTTGCAGGGGCAGTATATGTGGAGTGTGGGATCCAAGACATGTAGAATGGAATATTCAAATAAGGAAGAGCCCTACATACTGCCCTTAAAGTACATTCAATGTATCCTTGCCAAACATGGGGAAATCATGCAACTTTTTGAACAGTCAATCTCCTGTGCACATGTCCCTATACCTCTGATTCACACTTGCACAAAGAATGGTCTCTGCCAACTATGCTTATATAACCAACATATATGTGTGTGTATGTATATATATATATATATATATATACATACACATACATATATATACATACATATATATATATATACACATACACACTATATATATATATATATATATATATATATATATATATAATACACCAGGGAAGTTTGGGGCGGGTGCTTGACAGTAATTCACATAATGTCTGCTGGCTGTCCCCCATAAGTAAGTATCCTTTAAATAAATTCTATCTCTTTCACCCTGGAACTGCGAATGTCTTTCTTTGGTATGACGTTTTTATCTCAGATGTACAGGAGGGGCATTATACACATGAGCCCCTGCCCCTACCCAACAGTACTATTCTCCCAGTACCACATTCTCACAACCCAAGTGTCATCCTGGACTACCCATCGTGTTTCATTTCCCATATCCAATTTGTTACCAAGATATGTCAATTTTACTTTTGCAACATCTCTGGAAAATGCCATCTTCTCACCTCTGAGATGCCTACTACCCAGATGCAGGACCTCATCATATCACACCTGCAATAGCCCACTTTTGATTCTGCCTTCTTCAGGTCTCTTCCCATTCATCTTACCCTCTTAATCAGTAATCTCCACTGGTTCCCTATCACCTTTGGGATCAAATACAAAATCTTCTACTTGCCATTCAAAGCCCTTGAGAAGTTAGTCCCCTCCTTCCTTTCCAGTGATCTTACACCTTATTCCCTACCATGTATTCCTTGACCTTTTGTGTTCTTTCACAAACAAAGCACTCCCTCTCTGGTCTTTGGGCATTTTATCTGGCTGTCCCCCATGTCTGGAATGTTCTCCTTCTTCTTCACCTACTGTTTTCACTGGCTTCCTTCAAGTCTCAACTAAAATCTCATCTTCTACAGGAAGACTTCCCCATTTCTTCTTAACTCTAGAGCTCTACCTATTAATTATTTCCTAATTATCCTGTATATAGTTTGTTCATACATAACTGTTTGCTTATTAGATTATGAGCTCCTTGAGGGATTATTTTTTGCCTGATTTTGATTCTGCAGTGCTTAGCACACTGTCTGGCACATAGTAGACACAATGCCTATTGACTCACTTACTTACCCTCGAGCTTTCCTCATCCATTTGTGTGTTTGCCTGTGGCCCACGAAAATTGTATTTTCACCCAACTATCTTCCTTGAACCTTCCCAAGCATTTTTCCCCCAACAGCTAGATATTTCCCTGTCAATCAGTTAGCTGACATCTATCACCAGACTTCAGATGGTTTTAAGTAGTTTCTTGCTATTCCATTGCCCATATACTATGGGTACCCTTTTGAGTGGTAAAAGCAGTTGCTGAGGACACCACATAGCACGGCATTTCTACTGGAGCCCTATACCCTGATGATAAGGTCTTATGTCTTTGTTCAGGACCTTGTGAAAGTAAATAAAAATACACATCCAAGAGGGAAGCTAGGTGGTGCAGTGAATAAAGCACTGGCCCTGGATTCAGGAGGACCTGAATTCAAAACCAGCCTCAGCTACTTGACACTTACTACCTGTGTGACCTTGGGCAAGTCACTTAACCCTTACTGCCCTACAAAAAAAAATGAGAATCAAAACATGTTGACTTAATTTGAGGAGTTTATAGAAAATACACATTTAAAAAAACATTTGAAAAGATGGTTATTTTTACTAGCTCCATAACTATGCTTAATAACATTATCATCAATAATAATTACAACAACAAGAAGAATATAATAACTCAATCAAAGTCCAACCTAATGACAAGCCACATGACAAAACTCTAGGGCAGACAATGGCAAAGTAAGAGAATACCAGTCAGGGTCAAATATAGCAGCATTGCTGTTTTCCCTGAGACAGCTATGGTCATTTTGGAGGTTTGACAGGATTACACTAGAGTAAGTGGTATCCTTTGATGCTCTGATACCACAAGATACATTGACAGAAAAATCAGAAATATCAATACTCCATTTTCTTGAAACATTTTGGTGCACATGTTGCTCAGCAATAAAGCAGACAAGCCATAAGTGAGCATGAAATGGACAGAAGACATGAATGTGTTTACTGCATGCCAACATTATATTATGAAATTAGTGACAAATTATATCAGCTAGTGGCAAAGACTGTGTGCTGCTTTTCATCAGGGATAGGCTTGACTTCAAGCTATACAACATTTCTATACCCAACTAAATTAACTAAGAATTAAAATTATAGAGTTACTTAAATCTGAGGAGGGATAAGCTAAAGATGAGAATGAAAATCTACTAAAAATACAGAGATGCTACAAAATTATAAAACAGATGCAAAAAAATAATGCCAATATCTCAAGTTATTTTGGAAATGAGATAGGCATACTTAGTTTGAAATTTCTATTAAAAAAAACTATTTTTGAGTCTGAGGGAACAAATCCAATGAAGAGACAAATTATACCAAAAAAGTGTAATTAAAAAAATTTGTATCTGCCATAATCATTAGGAACAAACACATATCTCACACAATATTAGCTAGAAAAGATTTCAAGACTTACATGGTATATTTAAGACTATTCCATGGTATGAACCATGAAAGAAATGTGAAACTACTTAGCAATACGCCTAAAGATAGGTATCAGGTAATGACATGACAGAATTGCCTTGAGAAAACTATTAGGAAATCAAATAAAGACATTGGAAGATTAAATCAATATTGATCTGGAAAAGACAATAGAAAACCTAAAGGTCATGTTACTTGATTAAAGACTGGGAAAGGAACATACAAAATGGAATCTGGAAAATAAAAGTATATTAGAAATGATTGATAGTCTTAATATTAAAATGAAAGCCACTATTGAAGGTCACATGACCAAGGAAATGATGAACTAGACATTTTCCCTGAGCCTCACTACATCTTTCAAAACGAGAGAAATTACCCCCAAGAGGTAGAGAAGTTACAATTGTATCCATAGGGCAAGAGAGTGAGAAGCCCAACAAGGAAACAGCCCTACTAAGTAATACTGTAGAATGCTAATCTTCAATCTGCTCACTCAGCAGCTCCCCTGCTACCTCCATACCAGAGTCCACACCTCCAGCAGGGTGAACAAAATGACCTGGAGAATACTCTTGCATTTACTGAAACTATACCAGAATAAGACAAATAGATATTCTCCCAGACAAAGATGAAGGATATGAATGGATAGTTGTCATAGGAATAAACCTAACCACTTAAAAGTTATATAAAATGCTCAAATCATCTATAATAAGAAATGAAAATTAAATCATTTCACTTCACATCCATCAGATTGGTAAAGATTGTAAAAAAAAAACAAAATCAAAACAACAAAATAAATTATTGATGGGGATGTGGAAGGATAGGCACATTAATGCACTGTTGATGATGGTATGACTTGTTTCAGCTATTCTGCAAAACAGTTTGGAACCAGACCCAAATGGTCACTAAATGATAATTTTACATAGTGATGCCACTACCTTTGGATGGTGTCCATTGTAACGATTGGAATAACGCCACCTGCTGGATACTAACTGTAGAAGAGTTCTGCCCATGAAGCGAAGGTCTTTGAGGGCAAGACCAGGAGTCTTTGGTATCAGGAAGTGACGCGGACTAGTGGGAGGAGGAAGGAGGAGACGGAGGCACTCTTTCCTCTGGACTCTGGTGGAGAAGGGAGCTAGAAATGTGCTCTCCCTTTAATAGATAGGAATCTAGGCCTTTCTCTCTCTCTTTACCAAATTCTTATTCTCCTTAATAAATGCTTAAAAGTCTAACTCTTGCTAAAGCTTATAATTTATTGGCGACCACTCATTAGATATTTTAGACAGACCTAGCTAGAATTTTAGCCCTTAACAGATGGCTGACCACGAAGAGGAAAGCTAAACCTCAGTCTTCTGATCTTCTGGTTGGGTAAGAAATTTCCCCTACCCTAACCTTTTAAATCTTAAGTACTGCTGAATTGCCAGGTGTTTTCCCTTTAAATTTTTTCCGAATGGACCTTTTAAACTCCCTAATTACCCTATTTTTGATATTAGTCTGTTTAACCAGACAAATGGGAGATAAGATCATGTTAATTCTTTGTTTTTGTGGATTTTCTATTTTTCTTTTATTTTTGTTAAAAGAGCCAGCAACTTACTCACACAAGGAAATATCTCTCCCTCTCCCAACCATGCTTTTTCAGAGAAACCTGAAGAGATTCCCGCAGCTTTTCCCAGTTCTTAACACTAATTGTTGCTTTTAATTTTGCATGCCTGGAGGCAATGACCCACCCTCTAGAAGCTTTTAATCCCCTAGCACCTGGAGGCAAAGTGGGGGAGAGGAATCCAGACCTGAGTTCAAAATCAAGTGTGATTCAATTGTGCTGGTCCCTCCCCCTCCTCTCCAGACCCCACCCTCTACTCCTCCTATGGCCAAGCCCATAGCTTCCCCCTGCCTGGGAAGTCCAGAGATCTGGTGCGCATGCTCAACTTTTTCTACCTGCATTTGCAGCTTCAGGCTCAGCCCTTCCCCAGCCTGGCTGTGCTTTTGAGACAACCTTAGAAAGCCCTTTAAATTCCAGATATGCTTGTTTTGTTCATAATTTTGCTAACCTGCTTTTGTCTTTAATTAGTAATCTTATAAAGCATTTGTATGGTGAAAAGACTGACAGACAATATAGAGGGGTTAAAGAAGAAAAACTTAAGCTGAATAAGAATGACAATCATCACCATAGTTCAAGACTCTGCTTCTTTTGCCATGGAAGGGTACATATTTTACAGAAATGTAGAAGTAAGCAGCAAGGTATTGATATGAGTATTGGGGATTTTAGATATCGGAATCAAAAGTGTTCTGAATTCACTCAGAGTAATAATGTCAGTTCAGAGGTTACATAGGATTTCTATGCTATTATATATACATTTTGAAATTAATGGTATGGGTTTATTTTCATAGAGATTTTCATGCTTTTGAGATTGTGTCTTATACTTAGTTTTTAAAACAAGGAGAATATTTGTAAAAGCATTTAGTCATGTGATCAAGTTTATATTTTACAATACTCTTTAAGTTCATGTTCATTTAGATTTCCTTAGTTTGAATTTCACTGTCTTTTATTGTTCCATGTGTATTTTCTTCTATTCATTTATCTAATTTTGAAAAAATTGCAAGATGGTTTTGATTTCATAATACAGTGTTAATTCTAGGAGTATTGTGCTCCCATATTCTGAGTTGTTTGTTTTTGTTATTTTTTCTCAACTGATTATTTGATCAACTCTTAAAGCATTTCCCTGGCAAATTGTTTGCCATGGCAAGTGTAAATTGATTCTAGAAGTATTATTTTTGATAAGCATATTCCAAAAAAAAAAAAAAGAGGGGAACATTTGTAAAAGTTTTCTTTTTTCAGAAAAAAGTTTTCTTTGATATTCTGTTGTGCTTTAACTTGTATTCAAATATGTTCTGATTTTTCACAAAAGTAATTGTATACTAAGTAAAAAAAAGGGGTATCATTTGAAATTGTTGCATAATTATATATTGTGTTCTGAGTCAAGATGTATTCACATTTTTTGCAATCATTTATTATCCTCAATTTTTAAATCCATATGAGATTTTAAATTATGGGAATTTATCATTTAAGACATTAATTGCCGTTATTCTGAGTTATCAGATGCCAGTTGGCCAAGATGCCATCCAATCACAAGAGGAATACATGCAAGAGCAGACACTGAACTGTCACATGATGGGGAGATATACATGAAGTCAAGGTTGGCCGAGGGAACGGCTTTTGACAAATGTTGAGGTTGGATTCTCTTGGTTTAATATTTTATTCTCTTTTTTCCCCACAATATTGTACAGATGGCTGGAAGTATTGATCCCACCCATCTCACTTCTACACCTGGCTTCTATGCTCCCTCCTATATGCCTGATGCCGATGGACATCTCAATCCCATGCATCTGATTAAGTCTGACTCAGTTTCCTCCAATATGTTCGGTGGCATGGACGTATATTCCATCCACCTATTTTAAGCCTGGCATACTGTATGGGCAGTACTATTGCTCAAGTGTGGGGAATGCTCATATCCCATCATTTCTCTGTTCTTTTATGGTAACCCCCATAATTATCTCAGGTGTCATGATAAATAACAGTGTTGAATTTGGCCTTGACACCTGTTACCAATTATATTAGATTTTTTAATTTCTCATAATGGCATGAGGATAATTAGGCAGATGATGCAAAAAGTGATGAAACAAAGATAAAAAATTATTTTTAATAATTAATATCGCAGCAATTGTCTTCTCAATTACCCTCCATAAGGGGGGGACTATAGTAATATTATAATTTTAAAGAATGGTTCAATTTTTGTTTATTATATGTTTCATGTGTAACAACTAAGATTCTGAATTCCCTTAGACTGTTTTTGAGAACTTTCATTGTTGATTTGATTATTGATAAAGCTATTTTAAAGTTGTGTTAAGCTCAATTTTGTAGGAAATTTTCCTGGCTGATTACCAGCATCCACACAATCAACCCCTGAAAAGACTTCTATTCCACGACTACACCTAGAGGACATCTGAGAAAAGACTTTCAGAGACTTTATATGAACAGTTTTGTATTTGTTGTTTTGTTGTTTTTTTCTCTTTCTGTTATAATTACACCATCTGTATCATGTATTCTCTGCAGAGGCCCTCCGCTTTGAAGACTAATGTCAAAGCGTCGGTTCATGAGGACAAAAAAAAAAAAAATAATCGCCCCTCTGGACAAATCTTTCCTCTCTTCCTTGTCTTATTGTTGTTCTCATATTATTAGTTAGCAATAGATATTATATTCTTTTTACTGTCTTCCCGTCAAGGAAACATTGTGTTTCTTGAGGAACAACAGGGGGGGACTGTAACGTTTGGAATAACGCCACCTGCTGGATACTAATGTCGTAGAAGAGTTCTTGCCCATGAGCGAAGGTCTTTGTGAGGCATGCCAGGATGTCTTTTGGTATCAGGAAAGTGACGCGGACTAGTGGGAGGAGGATGGAGGAGAACGGAGGCACTCTTTCCTCTGGACTCTGGTGGAGAAGGGAGCTAGAAATTGTCTCTCCCTTAATAGATGTAGGGAATCTAGGCCCTTTCTCTCTCTCTTTAACCAAATTCTTATTCTCCTTAATAAATGCTTAAAAGTCTAACTCTTGCTAAAGCTTATAATTTATTGGCCCGACAGCTAGTCAGTATATTTTAGACAGACTAGCTAGAAGAATTTTAGCCCTTAACAACCATGAATCAGGAACCTTAGACTGGAATCAAGACCCTTTCGGTGATATCCACAAATAATCAACCAACACTAAGTACAGAAAAAGCATACTGAATAAATGCTTGAAATATTCTGAAAAATAGAAGGTTTGATAATAAATTTTAATATAGGTAAATCCCACAGTGCAGTTATTGAAGATTATTCTTTATAAGCTCAGACTTAGTAATAAATGTAATTTAGAAAGGAAAATGGTAGAAATTCTGCAACCCTTCACTGCAGATTACTAGAAGTTTGTCATTTATTTAATACCTGTTAAGGTATGACCTAGCAGCTTGTATTATATAGCAACTCAATTATAGCATAGACAATCAATGACAAATCCCCGGTATAGATACTGACCCCAAAATATTATCAAGAGTACTAATATAGAATCAAACTGTCTTTTCTATTCAACAAATACACTTGCTAGAACCAGAGCATTATCACAAATAAAACTATAGCCAAAATATGACTCAAACATAACACTGATTCATAAAAACTTAAGAGCAACATTTCAATAAATTCAACTACATAAAATAATACTTATATCTATATAATACTAATATCTTTCAAAATATAGATTTCTTACATTAAAATAATAATCAGTGTGAAATACATTGAAGTACATATTTTGTCATACTGTCAATTACTATAATTTTTCTAAAGATGCTTTCAACAAGTCTTTAGAAAATGAATTTACATCCCAATATTTCTATTCAATTATGAAAAAGAAATCACTTTATCCACTAGTACAGTGATTCACAGAATACTAAATAGAATAATAGCAGGACAATGACTTGTCGCATAACCATTTCTCTCTTAATTACATTTAACAAGATTTGCAGAATACATTTATAATGATAATGATAATAAATTGTTAAACAATGAGCCCAATTATAATCATTTTACATTTCTATAGGTTGTTTATATTTTACTATCCACCCCTTGCCAATCTGGAAAGATAAACAGTCAGGGATAACTCAGGTCCAAGCAGTAACCTCTATAAAATATAGCAGTGGAATGGGTCAGGTGGAAGATGGGGTGGTGAACCTGGTTATCTAATTGTTCTACTACCCATCCCCCAAACCTTTCCAATCAGCCCCAGAAAAGGGGCTAGTAAGGCAATCCCAGTGTTATGCCTCCCTTTCATTGCCAAGCAATAATACTCTTTGAAGACTGTGGACTATGAGCATTATTTTTTATTTGCTACTGTGATGTTTAAAATCTAAATTGTGGACACCTTAAATTAGAAGCTTTAGCACCAGTCCTTGGGCATTAAACATTTATTAAAGCATACAGATATTCCCATGGATGTTCTGAAAGTTAAGAATAAAAGCCTATTTAGCCTAGAGTTCCAGCCTGGTCTGGTTCTTCCTCAAGTCCTCTGCCACAAGCCTGCTTCAATCACGAACTCTCTCCAGCAAACTGAGTGTGGAAGCTTTTTATAGGTCTGGAACAGAGGCGGTCCTTACACACTGCTTCAAGCTGATTGGTTGGTGTCATCCAAATCCATTGGTCTGAAGGTGTTCTCAAGGTGTGATTACAATCCAGTTAACCTGAAGTAGGCTAATCAGCAGTTAATCACTCTCACTTGATTCAATCAGTCTAGATTAATCTCCAGGTGGGTCTTTGAGTATCTGCTAAATCTCATTATTTCATCACACTACCAACCAAAGCCCCTATGGATAAGCAGTAAGGCAACATTTATTAAGTGCTTTCTCTATATGTCAAGGCACTGTGGTAAGAACTGGGAAATACAAAGAATCACAAAATCACGAGCCCTTCCCAAAAAATGTTTGCATTCTAATGAGGAGATAACATGGGGGTGGGGGGAAGATGTTTATATAAGATATACATGGTGTAAATGGAAGGTAATCTCAGAAAAAAGGACTAGTCATTTCCCCATCACTACCTGTTTCACTCTCTGTTGCTTTATAACTTAATTATCAATCACTAGGAGTAAACTATACTGAACCTCCCCTCCATTTATCCTACACTCATCTTTCTTAACCCCTAACTTACCTCAAGTTCTTTTCCAACTTGTCAGCCCTCTCTCTCTTCTCTGGAATTTCCATTGCATACTTTCCATCCCTCCTGAATCTTTCTCTCACAACTCGTTCCATCTATTTACCCCCTCACTTAAATTAGTTTTCACAAGACAATATTCCATTCCACTTCCTAGCACCAACAGACTTCACTCAGCCCCCCACCCCCCATACTCTTGTCTCACAGGAAGAATTGAAATTCTCTTTGCTCCCCATTGCCACTTTCAAACCCTCCTTTGCACTGTTATTCAGCAATCTCTTTTCCTTTGAAGTTCATAGTATTTTTTACTCTACATCATAGTCACTGTTGCCTAATGGCTTTCAAATCAATCTCAGTTCTTTCTTAAGAAATTTACTACCAAGTTCCTTATATTCCTCTCCTCCCTCAACTGCCACCCTTTTATCAGGAGACTGCTTCCTCAAACTTCCTAACATCCAAAATCTTCAATTTTATTAAATCCCTTTATTGTACCTCAGTCATATAGAAGGCCACATGTTGTATCTCATCATTACCCACAAGCATTCACTTCTTAATCAATAACTGTAATACTCTTCTGTTATACTTTAATATCTTCTATCTATTATAATCTTCTATCTTTCTATCTCTATTATATTTCACACCTTCTCATCTATTCTTCATCCTCATCATGACCCAACTCTGAACTTCAGTCATTACTCAACTGCCTATTGTTCATTTTGATCTGGAATGTATCAAGTGATATCTGAAACCTCAACGTGACCTCGAACATTAGTTTTATACTATCTTCCCTACCCAAACCAACCCCCCTCCTAAGCCAATCCCCTCCCAAACATCCTTAATTTTTATTTCTATCAAACATACTAACATTCTTCCATAAGCTCAGGTTTATAATCTCAGAGTCATATTGGACTTCTTACACTATCTAACTCCATATATCTAATGAATTGGCAAATCTTGTCATTTCTACCTATACAACATCTCACACATCTAATACTTTCTCACTTACATAAAAACCACTTCAATTCCCCTTCCTAACTCTCACCTCAGTTATTATACCATTCTCCCTGTGCACTCGCTATCGCTCTCTCTCTCTCTTCATTCTGATCCATTCCCCATACAGCTGCCAAAGTTATTTTCCTTAAAAACAGAGCTGACTATGTCATTCCCTATTCATTAAACTCTAGTGACTCCCTAATGTACCAAAGAAAAAATATAAACTCCATTCTTTAGCTTTTAAGTCCCTTCCTAACCTTGCCTCAACCATTTTTTTTACAGCCTCATTGGCTGTTATACTCCCTTTCCTGTATTCTGAGATCCAGCCAAACCATAAACCCTAACTGTGCGCTTGTTTTAAGAATGTGCCTCCAACCAACATGGTTCCTAAATATTTTGTCTAGAGTTGTTATGTGAGGTTGTGTTTATTGAAGGAGAGGAGGTTAGTCAGGTTATTTAGTGTTTGAGAGGCAATTATTACCTAATATTGGACACCTACATTTTGGAGTCTTAAAACATTCTAGAGAAAATGCATGCCTGCTTAAACATGTGCTGGACAAAATAAGCCCACAATAACAGAATAGACTTTAAGACTGCAACCAGTGTCTCCAATGATTAATGCTGCTATGAGTCACCAGGGATATAACAGTAAATTGACGGGTCATATAAAAAATTTGGGCACTGGCTACCCTTAGCTTTATAAGTATTAGACCACCTCTGGGGGCTGGAACCTCTCCAAATCCATGTCCAGTGTGACCGCCCACTTGATACAGTAAGGTCAATGGATTCAGACTGATGCCGGAGGAAAAATAATGCCTTTAGCCCTCCCAGCTCCATTTATAACTCAAAAGCATATTTTCTCCTGGTCTGGAGGAAATAAATCCTTCACCTTCAAACAAATTTTTACTCTGAGCCTGTGATATCATTTCTTAGGGGTGTTTCCCATGGACTCAACCAAATTCCCTCTATCCCTCAAAGCTTAACTTCATGCTGCTTCCTGTAGTGCTGATAGGTAGTCATTGATCAGCCTCTGCTCTTTACAATGTGCTTTGACCATTTTCACACACTGTGCTTGTGCAAAGCAGTCATATTTAACAAAATGGTGATACAGGTGAAATCACTTTCTGCACTCCCTCATTCAAACTCTTCTGTGATTTTCCCCTTTTCAGAAATCCTTGTGTGCTGGCAATAAGAGAATGTCATCACTCCTAGGAGAATAATATCAATCCACAAGTATTTGTTAAGCCATTAACATATGCCAGTATAACTGTGTCAAGTGCTGAGGATACGAAGACAAAAAGTGAAATGTTACCATGTGCAATCATCTTACACTTTTAATGGGGCAGACAGCAAATTCATGGAAAATAAGCAGGCATAAATATAAAGTTAATAAATAAGGCTGTGGATTTAGTTTATGTTATATACTTGTGTGTTACAGATATATAAAATGACTGAAACCACAAAGGAGTTAATACCAAAGCCTATAGGAGGAAGAGGGCACTGGAAGTTGGGGGGGGTCAAGGAAATGTTTCATGCAGAATATGATTACTGAAACTGAATCTTTAAAGTAATAAGGGATGACATTAATGGAGGCAAGGAAAGAGTATATTGAGTCTGGAAAGTTGGATTGGGGCCAGTATATGTAAGGTTTTTAAAAGCTAAACCAGCAGAATTTATATTTTATTGTAGATACAATAGAAAGCAACCAGAGTTTGTTGAGTAGGAAAAATCACAATAGGCCATGTGGGAGCAATTAGCAAGAGGTTCTAATTTATGGAGCTGGAAAACAAGAGTCAAAGACTGCTTTTTAAAAAAGTTGTGCTGTCAAATGGCCAATAATGGTGCCCGAACCAGGGTAAAGGTAATTTTAACTTTGGGTAAATAAAGCTTCTGACCTTGAGGTGGTGAAGCAACTGAACTGTACAGACTTTATGTTAGTTGTAGATGGAATGAGATGAAGGACTACAACTATAAGTGATGGAACCCAGGGGCTGCCTACAATGTTGTTGTTCCCTTTCCCCCAGACTCTAGGCAGGAACATGGAAGCTTCATTCTTAGACTTGTTGGTGAAATAGGATAGTGAAAATACATTCCTTGAGGAAATGGTTTTTAAATATATTTTTTTTTTATTTTTGTGCAGGGGCATTGGGGTTAAGTGACTTGCCCAGAGTCACACAGCTAGTAAGTTTCAAGTGTCTGAGGCTGGCTTTGAACTCAGATCCTTCAGAATCCAGGGCCTGTGCTTTATCCACTGCACCACCTAGCTACCCCTAAATATATTTTAATTTTTTTTATTTCTTTCATTTTTTTCTGTCCAAGTTAAAGAGTTTTGCTATTATTGTCTGTCCAGGTTTTTCTTAGAAGGTAATAAGTGAGTATGTAGACCCAAGATACTTTGTTGACTTTTGAGATTACTATTATCAAAGTGGGATGTGGGTTCAAGCTTTCAGTTGGGTAGAAGGAATGGGAAAAAACATTACTAGAAAATATTTTTTTTTTTCACAAACACGAATCCATCTTTTAAATGGAGGCACTGGTCATCCCATAAACAACAGTTGTATACATATATCTTATCTCATTACCTGGATTAATTTGCTCTTAGAGGCCAGAAACAATTTATTAATTTTGTTTTTATCTTTTCAAATTTATAGCATTAGCCATTTCATTTAATAAATGTTTGCTGAGTTGTTTTACTTTGTATCTGCTGCTCTGTCTGGTTTCAACACCACAAAAGAAGACTCCCCTTCCAAGATAAGCTCATCACTTCTAAACTCACCACCTTGCTAACTCAAGCTTTGATTGACACCCCCCCCCCTTCATTCTTCTCTTCCATTTGATTGGAGAACTGAATGGCGCAGCAAACTCCCAATTCCTTCCTTTATAGGGGGCAGAAATTGATTCTCAGATCCCTCCACTTTACATCTGTTATTCTGTCTGGTTTTGACAGCATGGAACAAGAACTCATGGTGTGTCCTCTCCTCATCCCACTGCCTTCCTATCCTTCTTTGTGTGTTGTATCTCCCATCCTAACGTAAGCTCCTTGAGGATGGGGATTGTCTTTCTTTTTATCAATCATATCCCCAGCACTTAGCACATAACATTTGCTTTTAATAAATGTTTATTGGATTGGATTGGAAACCATACTATTATTGAGAAAAAGAGGAAATAGGTTCAGGGAGGTCAGGTGAATTAATGACGCTACACAGTGCAAGTGTCAAGAAAAGAATTCACCAATTTTAACTTAAATTCCAGAATTATATCAATCATTTTCAAACTATATACATTAACTCCCTTCATTTCTCCAAAGAATCATCCCTTCTAACAAAGAATCAACACGAGTAAAAAAACTTGTAGAATTGACTAACACATTAACCAGGTCTGATAGAATTATCCATGATGCAAAGGGCCATATAAATATAAATGGCAAATATAAGCAAGTGGCAGGATATAAGATGATTTCCATAAGACTAGTGGACATTATCAAGCACATGTATAACTAGAAAAGAAGGTAAACCAGTCAGATAGAAACAGTTGCATTGTCTCAGTGTTGCACTGGTATCCACAAAATGTTTGAAAGACTTAAAGGAAGGCCTCCAGTATGTTGGATTAATCCTCTATATAAGGAAAGACATAGATAAGAACCATTCAGTATGAGTTTGTTCATTATAGTGTTAAAGGGAACTCCTACATCAAGATGGCCATGGCTCCATGGAGTCACTAAAGTTCCTTAATAGTGTGGAAATTTATTTTGATTTGGGGACCCTACCTTTAGGCTGAGATTAGAAAGCCTTAGGCCCTCAGGGTCTCTTCTGTGTGGGAGGTGCTTGGGCCCCTCCTCCTCAGCTCCAGCTGAGTAAAAAAGCCCCAAGTACAAGACGCCAGGTCAGACTGCTGGGGGGAAAAATCCCCCAGCTCCCTCTGACCTGAGCGGAGGTATCTGAGAGATGTTGAGCTCTGGCGTAGCCTGTGCTGAGGTACTGTGAAGCTGGAGTGCACCCCACCCCCATGAGCCGAAGCCCTGCCTAGCGGATTAGCTTGGTGTGTGGGTGCAAAAAGCCCCGAGATTTGAGTGGAGAGAAGAAAAGGTATATATAGACCTGGGAGTTAGCAAGGTGGGGGCGGACGAGAGAGGCTGAGAAGGGGTTCGGATGGACAAGAAGAGGTCAAGAGGCAGCTGAGGAGACTGCAAAGATTGGGGACTAGAGACGGGGCTACAAGGACACAGGAGAAGACGAGAAGGACTAGGAGCAGAGAAAAGAGAGGCCAAAGGGCAGACTGACGGAGCAGACAGACAGAAGGTCGGTAAGAGAGAAACACAGGGGTTCAGCAGTGGCAGTAAGGAGAGGAAAGTTAGAAGCTAGGGGATTTACAAAGTGAAAGGGGCTCAGAGTTAGAATAAAGGACTGAGTGCCCTAAGGCAAGCAGCGGCTAAGGCCCTTATTGTATTCAAGAAGTTCCAAAGAGACACAGTGGAAAGAGAAGTGCTGCAACAGTCAGGTTGTACATTTTATTTCCCTGTATTCTTAATTTTCAATAGTATCTCATAAATAAACTCTGCTTTGATTATTTGGTTAAGAGGCTTCTTAATATTTTGCTGATCAGTTTGGGAGTGGAGCAGTGTGGTGGAACTTTATAAACAGTCCATATTAAATTAAATGCAGTCGGATAGTCAGTTAGTCAACAGTCCCATAATTAGTACCCCAATCAAATTAGTCCCCCCAAATTAAGCCTAGTCATTTAAAATATTCTTATATTTGATAGTGACCCAGATAGGACTTATGGCCCAATTATAATTTTTCTAAACCTATAATTTTTCATATAATCATAATTCTTCATAAATCCAAAATTATATAATTTTTCCAGGTTAGTTATAGTTAATAATTATTTTTTACAATAGGGAGTTTATTGTTTAATTGATTAAAGAAACCATTGCCCAAGAATACTATTTATCTATCTATCTATATCATCTACCATCTATCTGACTCTTGGGATGTCTATTATAGAACTCAGATTAGACCTTGAAAATTTATGAATCTCAATCAGTGTTGTGACCCATAGTAAAACACTGGATTCTCATATCTGCCAAATGCAAATGTCAAGGGCTTATATACTCAAATGAATGCTCAGGCTATAGGACTGAAATAGCAAACAGAATAATAAATTGAAACCTAAGTCATCTCTGAGTTGTTCCTATTATTATGCAGCTATATGGGGAGGTAGTTTGGAACTGTAGAAAAAATGTTGAACATAGGATCTTGAACTTGGAGTCATGAGACTTGAGTTCAAATCCCAACTCTGCCAGGTACAATGTGCATGACTCTGAGCAAGTCTTTTGGCCTTAGATTCCTCATCTGCAAAATAAGTTAGACAAAGGTCACTTACAACTCTAAATCTATGACTCCTTTGGCCCAATAGTGATATTTTATATGTAAGTATTATTGACATGACAAATTAGGTGACTTACTTGAAATGATGCAAAATAAACTAGGTAGAGCCAAGAAAACAATATACACAGTAACTTCAATGATGTACATGGAAATAACAAAAGAAAAAAGAACTGAAAACTTATAAATAATAGTTATCATCAAAGCTAGGAGCTAGTTTTATAAAAGGAATAATGAAATAGATAAACCATTGGCTAATTTGATTTAGAAAATATTGCAGTATCAAAAATGAAAAGGGTGAATTCACTATAAATGAAATTAAAATTAAAGCAATTATTAGGAGCTTTTTTCCCCAATAATATGCCAATAAATCTGATGATCTAAGTGAAATTGAAGAATATTTATAAAAATATTAGTTGCCCAGATTAAAAGAATAAGAAACAGAATACTTGAATAACCTTATCTTAGAAAAAAATTGAACAATTCATCAATGAGATCACTAGGAAAAAATCCCCAGAAACCAAGTGGATTCACAAGTGAATTCTAGGAAAACATTAAAAAAAACATATTCCAATATATATAAATTATTTGCAAATATAGGCCCAAAAGGAGTCCTACCAAATTCCTTTTATGACACAAATATGGCACTGATAACTAACCTGGAAAGAATAAAACCAGAGAAAGAAACTATAGACCAACTTCTCTAATGAATATTGATTGCAAAAATTCAAATAAAATCCTAGCAAGGTGATTACAGTAATATATCACAAAGATCATACACCATGGCTAGCTAAGATGTATACCAGGAATGTAGGTTTTATCAACACAATTGACCAAATCCATAGCAAAACCAATAAAAAATCATATGATTATCACAGTTACGAAATTTTTTGAGAAATATAACACTCATTCCTACTTAAATTATTATATAAGCATAGGAATATATGGATCTTTTGTTAGAGTGATAAGTAGTATATATCAAAAACCATCAGCAAGCATTATCTAGAATGAAGATAAAATATAATGCCTTCCCAATAAGATAAGGGGTGAAACAAAGATGCCTATTATCACCACTATTTTATTCAATATTGTAGTAGAAATGTTAGCTATAACATAAGACAAGAAAAAGAAATTGAAGGAATAAAGAATAGGCAATGAAGAAACAAAACTATCACTCTTTGCAGACCATACAATGTTATACTTAAAGAATCTGAGAAAATCAATGAAAAAAGTAGATGAAATAAAACCTTCAGCAATGTTTACAATATACAAAATAAACACACATAAATCAGCAGCATTTTCTACATACTATGAAAAAGTCCATGAGCTAGAGATAGATAAACTCCATTTAAAATTACTCTAGACAATATAAAATACTTGGGAGTCTGCCTGGTAAGACAAACCCAGGAATAATATGAACACAATGGCAAAAAGCTTCTCACACAAAGTCATATCTAAACAATTAGGAAAATAGTAATTGTGACTAGGTAGGACAACCCAATAAATTTTTTAAATGACAATTCTAATAAATTAACTTATTTATTAAGTGCCATATGAATAAAAAAACAAAGTATTTTATTGAGTTAGAAAAAATAACAAAATTCATTTGGAAGAATAAAAGGTCAATAACATCAAGAGGATCATAAAAAAATGTGAAGGAAGATTGCCTAGTTTTAGCAGATCTTAAACTGTATGACAAAGTGGCAATCATCAAAACAATCTGATACTAAGAAATAGAGTGGTAGATCAATGGAATAGATGTGGTATACAATACACAATAATAAATGACCACAATCATCTGGTTTGATAACCCCAAAGAACCAAGGTTTGGGGACAAGAATTCACTATTTGACAAAAACTGCTAGGAAAACTAGAAAGAAGTTTGGCAGAAACTAGGTATTGACTAACATCTCACAATGTATACCAAGATAAAGTCAAAATGGGCATATGATTTAGACATAAAGGGTAATAAACCATAAACACATTAGAAGAGCACAAAATATTTTACCTGTTAAATAAATGGATAAAGGAAGACTTTATGACCAAACGAGAAGTGGAGAGCATTTCAGGATATGAAATGGATCATTTTGATTATATTTAATTTAAAAGTTTCTGCACAAACAAAACCAATGTAGCAAGATTAGAAGGAAAGCAGGAAATGGGAAGAAAAAAAATTAGAGCAAGTTTCTCTGATAAAGGCCTCATTTCTCAAATATGTAGAGAACTGAGTCAAAATCATCAGAATTTGAATCATTTCCCAATTGACAAATGGTTAAAGGATACAGACAGTTTTTAGAAGAAGAAAAATTAAAGCTATCTATAGTCATATAAAAAATGCTCTAATGACCTTTGATTAAAGAAATGCAAATTAAAACAACTCTGATATGCCATCTCATACTTATCAGATTGGCTAATATTACAGAAACTAAAAATGACAAATGTTGGAGGGAATATGGTAAAAAAAAATGGGATACTAATGTATTGTTGGTGGAATTGTGAATTAGTCCAACCATTCTGGAGAATAATTATGAACTATGCCCAAAGAGCTATACAACTGTACATAACCTTTGACCCAGCAATACCATTACTAGGTTTGCATCGCAAATAGATCAAAGAAAAGGGAAAAGGAACTACTTGTACAAAAATACTTATAGCAGCTCTCTTTGTAGTGGCAAAGAATTGGAAACTGAGGAAATGTTATCAATTAGGAGTGTCTCAGCAAGTTCTGGCATATGATTTTGATGGAATACTATTGTGCTATAATGCATAATAAACACATGCTTTCAGAAAAACCTGGGAAGACATGTGAAATGATGAAAAATAAAATGAGTAGAACCAGCAAAACATGGTACACAGTAGCAGCCATACTATATGATAGTTAACCATGAATGACTTAGTTATTGTCAGTAATACAATGATCCAACACAGTTCTGAAAGACTTAGGATGAATCTCCAGAGAAAGAACTGATGGAGACTGAATGCAGATCAAAGCATACTTTTTTTAACTTCTTTTATTTTTCTTGGATTTTTTTTTGGTCTTTTTTCTTTTGCAACAAGGCTAATGTGGAAATATGTTTTGTATGACTGCACATGTATAATCTATAATAAATTTCTTACCTTCTCAAGGGGAGGGAGGGGAAGAAAGAGGCAAAAATCTGGAACTCAATATTTTTTGGGGGAAATGAGGATCAAGTGACTTCCTCAGGGTCACACAGCCAGTAAGTGTCAAGTGTCTGAGCCTGGATTTGAACTCAGGTCTTCCCAAATCCAAAGCCGGTGCTTTATCCACTTCACTACCTAGCTGCCTCCTGGAACTCAAAATTTTGAAAAACAAATGTTACAATCTGTTTTTACATATACTTGGAAAAATAAAATTTAATTAATTAATTAATTAATTAATTAATTAATTATATTGGCCAGTGACAATTATGAAGAGCACATTAGAAACTATATTCTCTCACTAATTTGCTGAGGTAGGAGACTATGGCTGTTTAATTGCATATATTGTCAAACTTGGCTTATCTATTGGTCGGTTTTGATGAACTATTGTTTTTTTTCTACCTTTTTTAGTCTTTGTTACAAAGGATGAGTCTCTAGGTAGGAAAAGGGTATCTATTCATTTGAAAATTAATGTGATAGAAAAGCAAAAGATAACAATTTTAAAATATTGGATTTTCTTGCTTCTGAACACTGTCTATCTTAACCATTTAGATATTTCATTATATATTTTTGTCATATATCCCAAATGGATACTAAGAGCCTTAATAATATATTCATATATATGCATATCTATATTGTATAATATATACATGTAATATGCCATCTAATATACATGTGTATTTATGTCTATGTGTGTGTAAATTGTAAGATAGAGGTTTGAAGAGGTTAAAAGAGCAAAAAAAGTTCCTCCAGATCACATAATTAGTATGGAGCAGGCTTAAAACATAAACCCATGTCTTTTGATACCAAACCTAGTATTTTCTCTTCCACTATAATAGACTGACTCATAAATTATAGTTACCAGTCAATTTGAAAAAGTAAAAGCTTTTCATCTTCCAAATTTCTAGTCAGAAATGTATACTACTTTTGTAGATGAGATCAATAGATTATATAAGAAAGCTCTGTAGATGGAATAAATAGGTTGATTAGTTAGAAAGTTAGACATGTACATGTACACTACTTTTCATTTATATAGGACATTGTTCAATATGCAAATAGACCTGTGACCTCATCAATTTGGAATTTCCTTCCAATGATGCACTCCTGCCCATGCTATGCAATTATCAACCATAAAGTATCATCAATAAAAAAATTTATATGTAAAAATTGGGACTTGCATTTTATAGAAAGCTTGAGAGAGATAAGAGGACTTAGCAATTTTCATTTCTTTTCTCTTGTTTTCTCTCCCTTTCTCCCTTCCTTTTGTTCTTTCTTTTCTAAGATTGGGTCTTTCTGTCTTTCCAGGCTGGTAGTATGATAGCCATTTGTGCCCAATTCCACTACTGCCGGGCATGGAAGCCTTAACCTGCTCTGTTTCTGACTTGGGTCAATTCTCCCCTCTTTGGCAGCCTGGTGATCCCCTGCTTCCTGAGGGCTCAATATATTGATGTTGAACTTACCTGGTATATTCTATCAGTTTTATCCCTGAGTTCAAGTGATCCACCAGCTTCAGCTTCCCAGTAGCAGAAATTACAAACATGCACTTACTACTTTTTTTTTTTTTTAGTGAGGCAATTGGGGTTAAGTGACTTGCCCAGGGTCACACAGCTAGTAAGTGTTAAGTGTCTGAGGCCAGACTTGAATTCAGGTACTCCTGACTCCAAGGCCGGTGCTCTATCCACTGCGCCACCTAGCTGCCCCCACTTACTACTTTTTAATTTTCCAAAAGCTAGCTACAAAAAAAAATTCATCTCACTCTCTTTCTCCTTTTCAATTCTGTGTCCAGCTTGTCAATCTGTATTGTCTCTCCCAGATATACACTCTATTGGGTGAGCGCTAGGTAACTATAAGATATTTATACAAATGCATGTTAAAATTTGGGCTACAGCAGATATAACCTATATCAGATTGCTTGCTGTCTTGGGGAGTGGGTGAAGGAGGGGAGAGAGGGAGAAAAAATTGAAACTAGAAATTTTATAAAAACAAATGTTGCAAACTGTCTCTACATGTAAATGGAAAATAACAAAATACTTTTATGGAAAAACGAAGGTCCCAAGAAACACCTACTTCATTTTAATGTTAGTAGCTAAAAATAATGCATGATTTCAAATTTCATGAAAGGACTTGGGTAATTTTGTACTTGACTTTCTCCCTCATGTATCTGATATTTCTGTTTCCCTCTTTTACCCATCTCATCTATCTGGGCTGGAATTCACTCTCTTTTGAATTCAGAACCCTTATCTTCATTCATAACTCAGATCAGGTGCAACATTCCCTCTGAAGCTTTTCCTAATTCTCCAACACTCCCCCTCAGTTATTTAGTTCTCTTTCTTTCTTCTCAGATTATTTTGTATTTACTTGTGTACATGTTTAAAACTCCCAAGGAAAATATAGGTTCTTTTATGGAGTAGACTTTTAGTTTTGTCTTTGTCTCTCTAGTGCTTGGTATTGTGTGTATAAGTGCTTATTAATAATTTGTTGGATTGTATTGGAAAAAAAAACTGGGCGTACAGGACATTCATGCCAGTGAATAGCATTATGTTGATTTCATCTATGACCCATACCACTGTAGAACCTCCTGAAAGAGATTTGTAACATTCCCCTAGGAAAACCCAAATAGATGAATAATATCTATGGTCCAGATATCAACATACAGTAATTTTTAGTTAAAATTGTACATGCCTTCAACAATTCTACAAGATGAATGACATGTGTGCTTGGGGGGCGGGGGGAAGGGTGGGGGTTGGGACCTATTTGATAGATGAGAAAACCAAAGATTAGAGAGTTAAAGTGGTTTAGCTAGGATCACAAAGTGATCCTAAATTTCTTTTTGTGAGGCAATTGGGGTTAAGTGACTTGCCCAGGGTCACACAGCTAGTAAGTATTAAGTGTCTGAGACTGGATTTGAACTCAAGTCCTCCTGAATTCAGGGCCAGTGTTTTAACCACTGTGCCACCTAGCTGCCCCCGATCCTACATTTCTAAGAACTGATAATTAATTTTGTTATTCTGATCCTAAATCTAATATTTGTTTCACCATATTAATGCAAATAACCCTTGTAGGGAATAATGATGATTAAAATCATAAGGAATAACAACCATTAAAAAGATGAACTTTTAAAAATGTCGACTATGGTTAAATTTTTGATATCTTCAATAATAATCTACTAGACTATAAAGTAAGTGAAAGAAAGAACAATATCTGACTCAGACATTACCTTAATGAGGCAGCTGGGTGACACAGTGGATATAATTCTGGGCCTGGAGTCAGGAAGACTTGAGTTTAAGTTTGGCCTCAGATATTACTAGCTGTGTCACCCTTGGCAAGTCACATAACTCTATTTACCTCAGTTCCCTCAATTGTAAAATGAAAGAAATGATAGCACCTATATCACAGAGTTGTTGTTACTCATAAATGAGACCATATCTGTAAAAGTGCTTAGTACACTTAGTGCCTGGCACAAAGTAGGATTGTAAAAATGCTTATCCCTACCCTGCATGCCTGTCAGTATCTTACAACATATGAAGCCATGGTTTGAAGGACTTGATCAGAAGTAGACATGTCTTATTCCAAAGTTGAGGCAAGAGCTGGAGAATGCCAGTAGCCACATTACAATGGCCAAGACCTAGAAATTATTATCTTATATATTGCCTCCTATACTAGTTTTGACTTCCTGAATAAGACTCTTCCACCCTATTTTTATTCAAGCTTATCATTTGCTTAATCATCTGCAAGTGATGGTGTAGCCTGTAGGAGAAGCAGGGGGCAAAATATATTACCATAACAAGTTGTACAGAGCTTTATGGAGAGAGATGGTAAATGAATGTTTAATGAATTGTTGGTCTTTTCAAAAGTGTTGCAGCAAAGCAGTGAGTGGAAAGAACAATGAACTTAAGCTTGGCAGCTTATATTTCATTACTCTGATGGTGACTTTTTTTCAAAAGGTTTTTGTTTTCTATTCTTCTTAACTTATACCAGTCAGTAAAATAGCCAATACTTCCTTCTCTGAACCTTACACTTTATCACCTTCACTCTCATTGCCTATCTCTGTCTCTGTCTCTCTGTCTCTGTATATCTCTTTCTATCTCTCTCTCATACACACACACACACACACACACAGAGCATATAATGAAGTACATGAAACCATAGTTTACCTTGCAGTGCCTGTGAAAAGACAGTCACTCATGCTGACTGAGTAGCAGGCTATAATAAGGCAAATTAAATTTTCTGAGAGGAAAACAAGCCCTTAATAGTACTATTTCACATTGGTTTTAGAAGCACATAAGTCTTTGGCAAAAGTGTTTCTGACTGGTAAGATAAATTAAAGCAGATAAATTTCCAAGTAAGGAAGAACTTCAAAGGCTTCTTGGAAACTCATGCAATCCTTCATCCTGCAGGTACATGCCCCCACATTTCATTTCCTTTCCTCTGGCTTGGGGATAACTATTGAAGATCAAATAACATATGGAAGACTGATGGTTAATCCATCTAAAACCCTTTGCCATGCTCCCTGGAGCATGCCTTGCAAATTGTCATTTAATTTAATTCAGACCCTCTTACAGGTTTGGGGGTGCACCCACAAGCTTTTAGCTAAATAGGATTAAGCTTAAATTTCTATTCATGGAATATATTAAACAAACATAGACTACTGAAACTAGTAAGGATCTTAGAGATGATCTAGTTCTGTCCCTCACTTTATAGATGATCAAACATGAGTCCAGAGAAGATCAGTGTATGTCCAATAGCTAGTTAGTTGATTAATTAGAAATTGAACTCAAGTCTCTCTGTGCCAAAGTTAGTGTTCTTTCTTCAAATTCAATTACAATTTTTTCCTGGACTTTTATATACAGTCTGGAACTGAGAGTTTGTGATTATGACTTGAGTTTGGAAGTTCAAATGTAACATCTACCACTTTCTAAAATAAAACTAATCTAATAAAATTAGTATAATAATAACTTACCCTTATATGAGTCTCTAGCAGTCATTTGAAGCTTAATCCTGGCTGCAGGGCTTCTTGGTAGATGTAGTACCATATACTGTAGTTAACTGTCATTTTGACAAGCCAGAGCCAGTTGTCAGGGACAAGCTTGAAAAGGAAGAAAGAAAAGCATATGAAAGTTTTAAGTACAGTTTTGGTCCATGATTTGTGACAAGGTGGAACACCAATGATAGAGCAACAGAGTAAAATGCAGATAGCTAGTGGGGGGGCTATTGAGCACCAGGGTCATTGTTGCTACCACCTCCTCCAGCACAAGGCTCTCTTGAGACTCTTGACTGATCAATGTTGACCTCCAAGGACTCATGCATTTGGTCACATGCTGCTTTCTGCTACCCTCACCCCATCTCCATTTCACTGAGGAGATATTTAAATTTAGAGTTATGACAATCAACATTATTTACTTGACATTTTAATTAGGATCAAAGCTGGCTCATTTAGTATAAATAAATTTTGCCTAATTGCTTTTTAAAGTATTCGTGGAACAGATTCATTGAATATTGACTGTTAGTAGAACTAGAAATTACCTTAAAGATAATTTAGTCCAGTCTTTTCATTTTACAGATGATGATTATTTATGAACAGAGGAGCTACAGCACTGAAAATCAGCATTGGTATTCCTTATAGAAAGACCAAAAGAGTTAGGAATCAAGTTCAAATCTTGGTCCCTCAAAGTGCCAGACTTTCTCCTAGCTGGGCCACTGAGCCAAACTAAAATAGAATCTTGTTTGGGATTTATTAATAGCTCTTAAAAATACCTTAATAGAAGAAAAAATTTCAATTACATGATGAAGAACCCTAGGCAATGCAAGATTCATGGATAAGCATGTTTAAGTGGTGAGAAATAGCTCTGTAAAATACATGAACTCACTTTAGAAGTAGACATGTCAAGCAATTTATTACTCTCATCTTCTTTAAGAACTAGTTTGTCCTTGATGAGAACCAGGACTAGAGTCATGGACCAATGGAAGGCCACAATCATGAGGTTGGCTATTCAAGAAGAATGGGGAGGGGGGGAGAGAAGTGGCCTATTACCTATATTCCAAGGGTGATGGGGCCATCTTAGAGGGAGTATTATACAGCAAATTCTACTATCATCTAGTACTATACTAGGCTGTCTCTTAGTGTCAAAAAATGTTTTTTGGTTGTTACAAGGCACAATTTTTGTCGACCAAAATTATTTTCTCTTGGGCAAGTCTAAGTGACAATGTGGTTGTAAAGAACATTATGAATAGTATATTAAATTATTTTGGGGTCTTATGACACATTTTCAGTGTGTTTTGAAAAAAGTTCGTGGAAGAAAAACATTGGAAAAACTGCTATAAACAATAAAGAAGGTGTAGTTGGGTAGCCAAGTGCATAGGGGGCTGGTACTTAGAGTCAGGGATGATCTTATCTTCCTGAGTTCAAATCTGGTCACAGACACTAAGTATGTGTCCCTGGGAAAGTTACTTAACCCTGTGTGCCTTAGTGTCCTCACCTGTAAAATGAACTGGAGCCGGGCAGCTAGATGGCACAGTGGATAGAGCAGTGGCCATGAAGTCAGGAGTACCTGAGTTCAAAGCCAACTTCAGACATTTAACACTTATTAGCTGTGTGACCCTGGGCAAGTCACGTAACCCCAATTGCCTCACTAAAAAAAAAAAATGAACTGGAGCCATTCCAATATCTTTGCTGAGAAAATCCAAAATTGGGTCACAAAGAGTTGGACACAACTAAAATCAAAACAACAAAAAGACAATAGAGAAGAAAAATTATTACTGTATGACCATAAGCAAGTTACTTAACATTCTGAGTCTCAGTTCTCTCATCCATAAAATAGATTTAATATCTGTATTAGCAGTCTCACTGATTTGTTATATGGAAAAGACTGTATAAAATGTACAAATAAAAAATGAGAGTTCATAATACCTAAACTTTATATAGCACCTTAATGTTTATCATTTGATATATTTAATCCACTTAACATATTTTATCCTCACAACAACCCAATGAGGTAGATGCTATTAACACATGTATACATACACACAACACACACACACACATACACACATACACACTCACTCCAGTTTTATAGATAAGGAAATTGAACATTAGAAGGCTAAATGACTTTGCCACAATCACTAAGGTAGCAAGAGTTTGAAATGGGATTCAAATAGGTCTTCTTGATTATAAGTCCAGGCCTCTCTACAATAGGGCTACACTACTATTTATTGTAGATTAATCATGGGAGAAATATATGAAAGTACTTTTTACAAAACTTTATCTGGCAGTGGCGTAAAGGTTTGGGGAAAAAAAGAGCTAGAGAGTTGAGTCAGAGAGCAGTATAAATGTTATTTCAATAGTACAAGTAAAAGTTGATGAGGTTCAGATTTAAAACAGCATGCCTAGTTTGGTTGAACTTACAAGAGAACTGATACAACCCTTTGACATTTACAGTACACTTGAATTTGGGAGAGGCATTCAAGAGGTTCCCAATTCACACCCTTTTTCTGGAAAAATCTGCCAATTATTTTCTCAATCTCAGGGAAAACCTCAGGGGGAAAAATTCTGTCTACAATCTCCTCTTATTTCCTCTCATTAATTTAACAACCCTGTGTAAACTGGATTCCCATCTCACCACTTAACTCAAGATTGATCGTCTCAAAATTTGTGGTGATATCTTAAAGTATGATGTCTCAATAGTGAAATCCAATGGCTTTTTTTCAACCCCTATCCTTTTTTATTTTGGGGGGGTGGGGTGGGGAGGAGACAGGGCAATGAGGGTTAAGTGACTTGCCCAGGGTAACACAGCTAGTAAGTGTCAAGTGTCTGAGATCGGATTTGAACTCAGGTCCCCCTGAATCCAGGACCGGTGCTTTATCCACTATGCTACCTAGCTGCCCCAGTCCCTATCCTTTTTAACCTATCAACCTTAACCTTAACATTTGATACTATTGACAATACCCCCTTCTTGCATAAAGCTATTCCATGGATATTCATAATATTAATCTCTTCCAACTTTCCTCCTACCTTCCTGGCCACTTCTTAGTCTTTTTTTGCTAATTTATAAATATAACTCAGTCATGAGCCTCCTTCTTTCTTTCCTCTATATTATATCTCAGTGATCTCATCATCTCCCATTGGTTCAACTATTTCCTCACTGCTGATGACTCCAAGATCCATAGATTTGCCCTCCTTCTACATAATTAATTACTTATTAGAAATTTCCTAAATTATCCCTGCAGTTATCTCAATCTCAATATGTCCAAAGAGAATTCATTATCTTTTTCTCAAACCACCCCCTCATCCCTAACTTCCCTATTTATTTTTAGCAACACCCAACATCTTTTTAATCATCCAGGTTTGCAACTCAAGTGTCAACATCAACTCTTCACTCTAATTTGGGGAAAAGAGAAGAGAATAGACATTTATTAAATGCCTAGTATGTATCACATACTGTGATAAGCACTTTACAAATATTAGCTCATTTGATCTTTACAATAACCTATAAGGTAAGTGGTATTATTATCTCCATTTACCAGTTGATGAAAGTGAAGCAAATGGATGTAAGTTAAGTGACTTGCCCAGGGTCACACAGGTAGTAGGGGTCTGAGTCTGAATTTGAACTCAGTTCTTCCTGACTCTAAGCCCAGTACTCTATATTGTACCACCTAGCTGCCCCTGGGCACCCTAATTGGTTTCCTGCATCGAGTCTCTCTCTAGTTACATCATCCACACAAATGCAAAGTAGAATTCCTAAAGTTCAAATCTGACTATGTTAACCTTCTATATAATTACAGTAGAACTCTAATGACTTTCAGGATCAAATTAAACTCCTCTATTTGGCATTTAAAGTCCTTTACAACCTGATTCCAACCCTCTTTCTCACCATTACTAGATAAAATCCCCCTTCATGTACTATTACTCTTGGGTAGAATTGGCCTTCTTGTTGCTTCTCATACATGATACTTTATCCAGTCTTCACACAGGATTATCCCTCATTCAGGAATGAGCTACCTATCTCCCCCCCCACCCGGCCTCAAGATCCATATCTTCCTTTAAAGACTCAGTTCTAATATCTCCTACATAAGGCCTCCTCCCTTTCAGACACTTCATCCTCAATTACTGATACAAACCCCATGCTCCAAATCTATTTCATATTATACTTTGAATACACTTTACATATACTTATATCTTATGTGTCATGTTCTCCCATCAATAAAACATAAATTTCTACAGAGAAGAGATGGTTTTGCCCTTTATGTTCACATTGCCTATCAAATTCCTGGACCCTAAGAAATCCTTATTGAATTGAATAAATGACTAAATGACCAAGGAGCAGAGAGGGGGGGAAATGATCATAAGAGTTTTTTGTTAAGAAAGCATTTGATGACTTAACCAAACACAAAAACCAAAAGATATAGAAAAAAATCATGCATGAAAACCAGGGAACTGGAAGATGGTTGTGCCCTTAGAAAGCAAGGAAGCTGGGAAGGGGGAGCTTCTTTGAGTTAGATATTTAATAGAATACAAAGTTTATTTAATGCATAAAAGTAAACTAGAAAGAAAAGTAAGGGGGGCAGCTAGATGGCGCAGTGGATAAAGCACTGGCCTAGATTCAGGAGTACCTGAGTTCAAATCCAGCCTCAGACACCTTGGCACTCACTAGCTGTGTGACCCTGGGCAAGTCACTTAACCCCCATTGCCCTACAAAAAAAGAAAGAAAAAGTAAAAATTTAGAGTACTAAAATTTTAGAGTTGAAAGGAACCTTGGCAATCACCTAGTCAATTCCTAATTTTACAGTTATAATGAGTTTGGAAACCATAAAGTACCTTATAAATTCTAGCTTTTATTGCTGAATGATCTACCCAGGGTCAACTAGATATTAAGTGGAAGCTCAGGATGTGAATCCAGGTCTTCATAGTTCAAATTCTGTCTCTCTGTATAAATATATTGTATATGTATATACATAAGTGTATATACATACATATTGAAGCTTACAACTGCACTTTGGTGATACTATATATGTATATATTACATATTATATACATGTATATACATGTATATGCATGCACAAATTCATAGAGAGAAGAGAGAGAAGGAAAGGAAGAGAAGTAGCATTAAAGAACAGATATAAAACTAGCCTTGAAGCCAGAAAGACCTGGAGTCAAAGTCTTGCCTTTGACTGATAATGGTCATGCGACCCTAGTGTAATGATTGGAATGATGCCACCTACTGGAGACTTGCTGTGGGAAAGCTCCACCATGAGGAAAATGCCTCAGAGGGCAAGGCCATGTGGCTTTTCCTTGGCGCCAGGAAATGACGTTTGCTCATGGGTGCTGTCTATCAAGGCTACCAGCCAATCAACTTGAGGAGCCTCCTATTTTCTGGGAGGAGACAGGAAGGAGGAGAGAGAGCCTGCGCGGAGAGCTCTTGCTCTTTTGGGTTCCTGAGTTGATGGTGGTGGTGGCAGCAGAGGACTTCACAGGAAATTTGAGGAAAGATAGGAATGCCAGGCTGTTGGAATTCTGTTCTCAATGTTTTTCTTTCTATTTTTCCATAAACCCTTAAAAACCTAAACTCGTTTTATCAGTGATTTTAGTCAGTTTCCCCCAAAACTGGGGGAACATATTAGAAACCACATTTAGAATCTTAAATTACACACTAGGGAGGTGCTTAATGTCACAGTACTTTAGTCAAAACTCTCAAAGAACAATTTGCTGAAAATGTGCTATCCTGCATTAGTAGATGAAGTTTTCTTACCTGGGAATTCCCTATATTAATGAAATTATGGTTCAATATAAAACCTCAGCAAGAGAAAACCACTTTTTCTCATGTAATGAGGGGACTGACCAATTGGAGCCCCATTTTCAAAATATACCTAGCTTACTCTAGCTCCATCCAACCCATGTAGATGTACGGTGATCCTGTTTCTAATACTTCATGACGATGAAAAATGGAGGGTCCTGGCTCTCTACTTCAGACCATGCTTAATTATTATATGACTTTTTTTCCCTGTCTTTATACTCTATGTCAAAGTGGGAACTTTTGAGTGGCTGGTCAGCTGAAAATGAGCGTGCATACAAACAACTACAACAACTTTACCTCTCTCTCCTTTTCATTTGTGGTGATCAAAGCAGTAACTGCTCTAAGCCTCCAGGTGTGGAGAGAGATAGTATCAGCAACAGAAGCCTAGATCCATACCCACATGTAGCTGTGAATATATCCTGTTCTTTACCTCTTTGCATTTACCCATTCCCATTTTTAGATGATAGAGTATTGCAGATAACTAATACCTTGTGAACTTCAAAAGGTCAGAACAAGCCCCTAAAGATCTAGCTAAATAGAAACCAAATCAGAGTTTCCTAGCAGCCAAGCTCAGTGAGAAATGGCCTGTTGGATCCAACCTAGCAGTAAATCAACCTGCCAGCCAAAATGTCATGTTCTTCAAGGAAAGATGTGATTTCCTCATTAGACTATACCATATTTGGAATTGAATTTGGTGGGACAAATGCTTTGTAGCAACTATTTTAAATTTAAATCTACTCTCTTCAGTGACTAAAGTGGTACAGAGTAGATTATGCCCCTGGTTTCCTACTTTTCTTCTAGCTATAACTTTCAGGAAATTTCTCTTTGTAAAAGTTAATTTATATCAATTGGTTAAATGATATTGGGGTACTAATCACTGGTTCCATTGATGATACAAGAGAGATAATAAGTGTAACAGGAGACTGATAAAGATGAAAACACATTGGAATGAAGGCTTGAGTAAGAGCATTAGAAAAATAATACCAACTCCTAGAACTCTGAGGGAGGTGGAATAGAGCCAATTAATCCCTGGAGACCCAACTTGCTAACATATATATTGATTGGGAAAATAAGTCTAGTCTTGCTCCTCAAAAAATGATAACAAAATCAGCAATAACAAAGTGTTAGTTTATTTTAAAAATTAGATAGTAATGCAAATTTTATTCTTTTTCCCAGACATTCCTGATCATAAAAAGATAAGCAGAAATTTGTTGATTTTTTTTAAACTAGGCTGAACAAAGTGGCCTAATCTTGGTTCTCGAAGAACAATAACAAAAAAAAAAACATTATTTTTCTTGGTGATATTCCAAAACAATGAGGCAAAAGGAAAAATGTGGAAGAGAGCCAAAAAAGCAGACAAATCTTTTGGGTATTAGGGAAGTGAGAAGTGGTTCAATTCTGGCAACCCTGTAGGCTAAGAATATGTTTTACCTACCAGCAACAGAAGTTACCACCTTTAAAATCAAACCTTACCCCCTTTGCTTCCCTACCTGCCCCACTCCCCACGCCACACTCCTGTTTCCAAATTTATGTTCTAAGGGGCTTAGTAAATAGGAGATGCTTCATCTATCCTGAAATTGACATTGATGTGGAATGGAAACTTATCCAGCCTTCTTTTGGAAGAATGGAAAAGACTGATTCTTTTCCTCTTTTTAATCTCAGCAGAGACCAAAAGACAGAATGTCGGACTCAGGATAAAAACTCACACTTGTTGAATTGAATTGAATTGACAAATCTGTTTGTGGGGATAGACACAGAAGGTCTACATGAAATAGTAGCTGGCAACTTTTCAATCACTGCCATATGGACCATCTAACAATCTGCTTCCTTCATTGTACTAGTGTTCACAATTGGCAAAGTTGGCAAAACCAAATGCGGAGGTATGGAAATCACTTTGACAGCACAGAAGAGATATCTGTTGCAAACATACACAGACACTTTCTTATGAGAACTAGTTTAAGGAGCTAAGAAATGAAGTGCTATTTAAAGGTAAAGGGGGGAAAGCCACAAAAAACAAGGGTTCACATATTGATGCAAAAGACTGAAGTTGTAGATTGCTTATTATCCTGTTCAACAATGGAAGCATATACAGGAAACCAATTCAATAGTGGCATGATGTAAATATTCAAGGCAAGATACTTCCATGGAATCCATTGCACTGCTTAGGAAATTCAGAACATATTCAGGCTGGGGGCATTTTCCATAATCCATGAATGTCATACATGTTTTTTCTATTAAAAAACAGAGGAAGTTTGGTTATTATTTGAATAGAGTATTATAGAGTTAATTTATGAAAAACAGCTGAAGTCTCTTGTATGGATTTGTAAAATATATATAGACAGGGCATGGAGAGTATGTTTGAGCACAAATCAAGGACTAAAAAATGTGCCAACACCTAAAATTCATCTACCTTCAAAAAAAAAAGAATAATATTCTAGAGTGATAGAACTGGTAAACTCTTTTCAAAGGACACAAACAAAAATTCTGTGAGAGTGAACATAGGCTGAATAAAATCAAATGTTAACTATACTTAAGGGGCATTCTGTTTTTCAAAGGCAAATCAAACTCTTTGTATTTTTAGAGCAATACACATGGGTACATAGAAACTGAGCTATAACCAGCTTGCCCCTGGCAATGGGAAATTCTAAACTAACATAACAGATCCATTGTCAGGTACCCCACCTTGGATGGTTATTAACCCTTATAACAGAAGAGCCCTAGGCAAAAATCGTGAAATATGCCAATTTTCTCTTAAAGTGATATGTATCTCCAAACTGATTTGCAAACCTTCTTCTCCTCAGTGACACCCATTTACTATAAACACTGAGAACCCCCCTGCCAAGGTTCCCGAGAGCCCCTTGCCATAAAGCCCCTGTGATCAAGTACTTTCTAAGCCGATTAGAACTGCCTATTCTGTTTCCAATAATTTTGAATTTAGTCAGGTAAAGAGGTGGCTAATTCCATTAACTAATTTAAGTTAAAGCACTAATGGTTGATAATTGTCTCACCTTTCTCAAATAACATGCATTTTATCAGCAACTTTAAAATTTTTAGTACAAAAAAGTATTTAATAGTGAGGAATTGATGCACTTTGATAAGAGACATTTTTTGTTGTTTTTTTTTTTGTTTTGTTTGTTTTTGTTTTTGTTTTATAGGCAGGGAAACTTTTCTCATATTCCTCAAGGCACACTTACATTAGTGGCAGCCTACTTCCATCTATAGTTGGCAATAATAATAATATTTTATATACTTGTCGAAACTTTATATACTTTATCTTGGTTGAACCTTACTACAACCTTAGGAGAGTACTACAGATATCCCACTTTACAGATGAGAAAACTGAGGATCAGAGAAGTTGATCAGATTGTACATGTTCATAGAACAAAGATGACTGGGATTTAAACTCAGGATTTTCTGCAAGTCCAGTTTTTTTTTTCAAATAATTAATAATTGTTTCATAAGACACAATTATAAGATTAGCCATCTAATAGCCATCTATACTACATCTAATAGTGTGGTATAGAAAAAGACTATATACATTTGGAGTTAGGTGATATATGTGTGTATATGTGTATACCAGTTCTGGCTCTTATATTTATTATATATGTGGTTTTAAGTCACTTTATTTTTTTTTTGCAGGGCAATGAGGGTTAAGTGACTTGCCCAGGGTCTCACAGTTAGTAAGTGTCAAGTGTCTGAGGCCGAATTTGAGCTCAGATCCTCCTGAATCAAGGCCCAGTGCTTTATCTACTGCTTAATCCTCTGCCATTCAAAGACCTTCATAATTAGAACTTCCTCCTTTTCCAGTCTTCTTATTTTATCCCCCCCCCCTCAAAAAATACTCTTTGATCAATGATTCTGGTCCCCTTGCTGTTCCTCAAATAACTGCATCTTCTGACTATAGGTGTTTTAACTATCCCCACCTACCATGAATGGGAAGTTTTCCTTCTTCATCTCTGCCTTCTGGCTTCCTTGGTATCCTGCAAGTTCTAGCTAAAACCTCACTTTCTAAATAAGCCTTTACCAATCCCTCTTCATTCCAGTTCCTTTACTCTACTGATTACTTCCTATGTATGTATGTGTGTGTCTATATATATATAGAGAGAGAGAGACAGAGACAGAAAGAGACAGAGAGACAGAGAGAGACAGAGAGCACTTGTAATTCAGAGATATTTGTACCTTTTCTCCCCCGTTACATTGTGAGCTCCTGGAGGGTAAGGACTGTATTTTGCCTTTTTTGGTATGGCTAGCATTTAGCATAGAACCTGGCACATAGTAGGTACTTAATAAATGTTTAATGAATTAAGGAATTTGTAGTATTTGAGTAATGGTCACAAATATATATGAATGCTAGTATTGAAAATGAATAGGTAGGAAAAGGGGAGGCACCATATGGAGTAGAAAGAATATTGAATTTCATATTAGAAGACTTATATTTTAAAACTAGTTCTATAGCTTAATACCTTCAAGACATAAGTAAATCAATTAAGTTATCTGACCCAGAATTTTTTCACCTGTAAAATGAGTCAGTTGGTCTAGTTGTTCTCCAGTGTCTCTTCCATTTCTAAATTCAGGGTCTAATAAAGTCAATGGGGTTATTTTTAGTGTTCAACTACATGCATAATGAAAAAATATCTTCCTAGCAATGTTTCCCCTTGATAAAGGAAGCAAACTATAAAATAATATTATAGTGCCTTTCTCTTGTGTACTTAAACTTGGTGCAAGAATAGACCACTTTAAAAAGGAAGACCTTCTTATGTTATCTCAAACATGTGTGCATATTCATTACCTGACCTCCCATGTGTCTACAAAATAGATGTCTAGCCCTCAATAACTATTCCTATAGTGGAATCACACACACACACACACACACACACACACACACACACACACACACAAAAAAATGATTTGTAGGAATAAATGTAAGTCTTCATCAACAGTCATTTTAGAGGCTGATACAATTCATCTATCTATCCATCCATCTATCTATCTATCAATCAAGGTGTCTACTTCTAATTCTGAAATCCCAGAGACATATTAACATGGGTTAATGTCAGCCAGCTTTACTTTGAGACTGGATGTCAGGGTTCCATATCCTGTAACTACTAGGGTCTCATGCCCTTTGGTGCAAGCATAAATGAGAGAATGGGATAAGGTTCATAAGGCACTGTCAATGATATAGCTGTCACTAACTGTGGCAATGTTGTCAATGCCCAATCCTTTAGAATTTGCAGTGCTTTAAGATCTCAAGAGTCATATAGTTCTGCCCATTACTCAAAAATTTGGTTGGGGTCACACATGGCACAAAATAGACCTAAAAGGAAAGCCACTACATTGGCCAATCTATCTCAAATTTGCTATACAAAGTCTTACATGGCTTACTTGGAACTAGGAAAAAATTACTTATGTGAAGATGAGTTTAGAAACACCATCCCAGAAGCTTAATCTATATCTGTTTTTATTGACTGGCTAAAGACAGCCTTGGAGGGAAAATTAGACTGGTGCCTTCATCAAGGCTATTGACAACAGCTATTGCCTTCCTGATGCACTGATCAATGGTCTTGCCTTTCTGATTGTAGGAATGGGTGATAGATGTGTTGAAAGAATGGGAAGATTAGTGATTAATTAGTACACAGTTTCTTAAGCAAAGGGATGGTAAAATTAAACTTTTAAGTGGAACTCTATTAGAAGAAACTGCCTTAGTGACAACTTTTGGGAGCCAAGGACTTCCTACACATATGTTCTAGTTATACAAAATTAATAAGGAAAATTATGGATTATAGTACCAAAGGAAAAGTGAAAGAAACGTAAAGTTGTCTGAGGTTTGAAAAGTTACAGTAATATCTCCAAGCAGGCTTAGTTCATAAGTCTATATTTAACTGAATTGACCATGATAGTGGAAAAGCCAGGATATTGAATTATGTTACTGGTTTCGGGTAGAAAGGGTGCATAAGGATTCATTTAAATCTGTCAAAAATTAAATATACAATGTGTTCTTCCTCTTGTGGCTTGTCCGATGAACTTTTACCTTTTACCTTTTACCCTTTCATTTTTCCTCTGTTCATGATATGCCTGACACTTTCAGAATAAAACTATCTATAAAAGTATTGGTTATAGCTTTCTGAAACTCACTGTGTGGTCTATCTACCCTGGCTTGTGCTTCCTCTTTCTAGCAACATAACTTTAGCCTCTAAGCCCTGGAACAGAATGGGGGGGGGGAGGAGGGAAGCAAAGGCCCAGGTATTCATTTCATAAGATAATATATACGTCATAGGCCTACAGCCAAAAGGGATATTAGAGGCTATCTACTACAATGCCCTTCATTTTGCAAATGAGCAAATCGAAACTCAACCAGGTAAAGTGTCTTGCCAAAAGTTACAGTTAGTAAATAACAGGAGGATATGAACTCAAGTGTCTGATTCTCTTTCTGCTCAATAACACAGCTATTCCATTCCATTCAATTCAATCCAATCCAATCCAACCCAACCTGACTTGTATCAACTTTATAACATGACCCAGGCATTTGAATGGGTTTTGAAAATTTTAAAAAAATTTGACTCTGTTGGACCTTTAGAAGAATTCAGTGTATGGGGAGAGATATAAAAATGAGTATAATGTAAAGCAGAATATGAATATATCAAAAGAGTTCCAGGAAACATAGTATGAAGAATTAAAGAAGGGAGCAATCACTGGGGTAGAGAGAAGGAAAGACAGTTGTTCTGTGAATACTTTATCAAAGAAGCAGCATAAAATCTGGTCCTTGAAAGGAGGAATGAATCAAGTATTTATTAAGTAATTATTATGTGCTGGGTACTATATTAAGTTCTTGGGATACAAATATGAAGAATGAAGCAACCCCTACTTGTAAAGAGCTTTCATTCTAATCCAAGAGAGGGGATTAAATAGCTGGAAATGGGGGAGGATGTGGAAATAGGAGACTAAGTATTTCCTGCTATTTCAGTATCAACTCTTTGTCATCTATGAACCTAACATGGAGTTAGAATTAAGAGAAGATACAGTTGGAATGGACCATAGAAACCTTGTAGTCAAATGTTCCCATTTTACTGCTAGGTTAACTGACATTCAAAAAGGTTAGATAATCTATCTAGAGTCACACAGCTAATAAACAGTGGAGCCAAATTTTTTAAAATTCAATTTAATTTTTGTTATATTTTAAGTTCTGAACTGTCTCTTTCTCTCCCCATTCCCTCCACTAGAGAACTAGAAGCCACCATTTTACACTCTCATTATATATGTGTGTACACACATATACATATTTTATATACACATATATTTATATATGTGTATGTATACACACAAACATGCATACATGCATGTATATACATATATTTTGTGTGTCTATATAATATGTGTATCTATACATATATCCATGTGTGTGAGTGATTGAGTATAAAACCATATTATGCATATTTCTATTTATCAGTTCTTTCTCTGGAGGTGGATGCCATCTTCCTTCCTAAGTCCTTTGCAGTTGATCTGAGTGTTTATACAATACTCAGAATAACTTAGTCATTCACAGTTGTTCTTCAAACAATATTGCCATTATGGTATACAACATTCTTTTGGTTCTGTTCATTTCGTTCTTCATTATTTTATGCAAGTCTTTCCATGTTTTTCTATAATCAACCAATTCAGGATTTCTTAGAGCACAGTACTATTCCATCACAGAGCCAAATTCAAACCCAAGTCTTCATGCCCCCAAAGCTATTCCTTTCTACATTGTACCACTGCTGTCAGGGCCATCTGTTTTACATCCCTTTTGTTCCTGAAGCAAGACTAAATAATTTAATTTATGGCTGGCATGCTGCAAAGGTTCAACAGATAAAGTAAAGCTTGCCTATGAATATTAATTTATGTCACTCAAGTAACAAGTCCCCCTGCACTAATGAAAGGATTTACCAATCCCATTGGAAAGATTCCCCACAAGCCTCTAGCCTACAGCAAGGGATGATGATGACTAAATTGGTTTGTATTAAATGTCTCTGTAAGTGCAAGAACACTGTAGTAGCTGAACTCCCTGCAAGACAATTTGGAGTAGCATGGAATACAAAAAGGAGCAGGCATTAGATTTTCCTTATGACCAAAACAGAAGCCACTAGAAATAAGGAAAAGACAAAAGTCTCTCCAAAATTGCTATGCTGATTTTTCAACATTAGAATTCTACCCTTGCTCCCCTGTCACCTCACATGCATAAAACCTTCCTCATTTACTTGGCAAAGCACAGAAAATAAGGATCAATTCGTCAATCAACAAGTAAATGGTATAGGAGGAAAGGTCCTCTTTTTGCAACATGGATTTTTTAGCCAGACTGGTGAAGCCTCTGGATCACTTATCAAAATATGTTTTTAAAGTTCATAAAATAAAAGACATAAATTTGCAAAAGAAACCAATTATATCAAAATAAAGATGGAATTTGTTCCCATCCAAGTTCACCAACTCCCTGAAATCTATCCCAGACCCCATGTTAAAAAGCCCCTGCTATAATAGAAAGAGCACTGAACTTCAAGTTGAAAGAAAGTCCTAGATGTGCCAATTACTTATCCTGTGAACCTGGGCCTCAAATCTCACATAACTAAAATGAGGGATATGACTAGATAATCTAAAACGTCCTTTGATGCTCCAAATCCTATCGTTTCCTTTGATCATTTCTCTGAGTCCATTTCATCATTTGTAAAATGGACACATTAATACTGACATTAGAATCACAGAACCTGAGAGTCGGAAGAAATCTTATAAGTCATCTGTTTCAACCTATAACTCAACAGAATTGTCTTTTTCTGCATCCCTGACAAGGGATCTTCTATATGTCATTGAAAGAGGTTAGGAATCATTACTCCCTCAGAGGTAGCCTCTTCCACTTTGGGATAGCTGTCAGGAAGTTGTGGGTTTCTATGTGTATTTGTTTTTGTTTCTCTTTATATTGATATGATCTTCCCCTGTGTTTCTAATGTTTGTTCCCACTTCTGACTTCCTGGGGCAAAAGAAACTAGTCTAGAAATAATAACCCCCCCCCAAAAAAAAAGATGTCACATTCATCATAGAGGACTGGAATGCTAAAATAGAAGATCAAAAGATAATTGAAATAACAGACAAGTTTGGCCTTGAAATACCAAACAAAGTAGGGCAGAGACAGTGTTTTGTCAAGATAATTCACTGGTCACAGCAAACACTCTTTTAACAACCTAAATGGTGGAGATATAGAGATAGAGAAATTAATAGAGAAATAGATAGATATAGATATAGTTATGGATATGGATATAGATTATAGATATAGATATGCCCATCACTAGATGCTCAATAAAGAAATTATATTGATTACATATATTGCAGCCAAAGGTGGAGAAGCTTTATACAGTCAGATTAACCAAGACTGGGAGCTGACTGTGGCTCAGATAATGAGCTTCTTATTGCAAAATTCGGACAAATGGGAGAAAGTAGGGAAAACCAACCAGACCATATAGTTATGACCTAAATACATCATTTATAAATATGAAGTGGGAGTAATGAATAGATTTGGGGGATTCTATATGGTAGATAGATTGCCTGAAGAACTATGTACAAAGGTTCACAATACTGTGAACAACAACAAAAATAAAAAAGACATTCCAAAGAAAAAAGAGCAAGAAAGCAAAATGCTTGTCTGATGAGGCTTTACAAATAGCTGAGAAAAGAAGGAAAGTGAAAAGCAATAGATAAAGGGACAGTTATACCAAATCAAATTCAGACTTCCAGAGAATAGCAAGGAAAGATAAGATTTTCTTAAAGGAGCAATGCAAAGAAAAAACAGAATGGGAAAGACAAGGAATCACTTTAAAAATAGAGATATCAAAGGAATGTTTCATGCAAAAATGGGCATATTAAAGACAAAAATGATAGGAACTTAACAGAAGTAGAAAAGATTTAAAAGAGATGGCAAGAGTACACAAAACTATACAAGAAAGAGATCAGTGGCAGTTCTCTAATAAAGAAATCAGAGCTATCCCCATATGAAAAAATGCTCTAAATCACTATTGATTAGAGAGATTCAAATTAGAACAACTCTGAGGTACCACCTGACACCTATCCGATTGGCTAATATGACAAAAAAGGAAGATAATAAATGTTGGAGAGGCTGTGGAAAATTGGAACACTAATGCATTGTTGGTGGAGCAGTGAAGTGATCCAACCATTCTGGAGTGCAATTTGGAATTATGCCCAAAGGGCTATAAAGCTGTGCATGCCCTTTGACCCAGCAATACAACTTTTGGGTCTTTTTCCCAAAGAGATCATAAAAAGGGCTAATGACCCACATGTATAAAAATATTTATAGCTGCTCTTTTTGTAGTGGCAAGGAATTAGAAATTGAGGGGTTGCCCATCAATTGTGGAATGACCGAACAAGTTGTGGTACATGAATGTAATGGAATTCTATTATGCTGTAAGAAATGATGAGCAGGAGGAATTAAGAGAAACTTAGGAGGACTTGCATGAACTGATGATGAGTGAGATGAGCAGAACCAGGAGAACATTATACATGGTATCATCAACATTATGTGTTGATCAACTGTGATAGACTACATTCTTCTCACCAATTCAACGGTACAAGAAAGTTCCAAAGGACTCATGATGGAAAAGGCTCTCTAAATCCAGAAAAAAAAAGCAACTGTGGAATATAGATGCTGTTTGGACCATACTATTTCTATTGGTTTTTGTGCTGTTGTTTTTCTTTTTTGAGGTTTTTCCTTTTTGCTCTGTTTCTTCTCTTATAACATGACTAATGCAGAAATATGTTTAATGTTTTATATATATATATATATATATATATATATATAATATAAAACCTATTTCAGATTACCTGCTGTCTAGGGGAAGGGGGGGAGGGAGAGGAGGGAGAAAAATTGAAATTGGAAATCTTATATAAACAAATGTTGAAAGCTATCTCTACATGTAACTGGAAAATAATAAAATACTTTTTTTAAAAAAAAGAAAGATATCAGTGATAACCACAATGGTGTGGTTACTAATATATAGTCAGACATCTTGGAGAATGAAACTCAAGTGGACCATAGGAAACATTACTAATAATAAGGCTAATGGAGGTGATAGAAATCTAGCTGAGCTATTGAAAATCCTAAAAGGTGATGCTGTTAAAGAGCTACACTCAATATGCCAGTAAATTTGGAAAACTAAACCATGGCCACTGGATTGAAAAAGATAAGTTTATATCCCAGTCCTAAAGAAGGGCAATGTCAAGGAATGTTCAAATTACTTAACAATTGCACTCATTTCACTTGCCATCAAAGATTAAGTTTAAGATTCTGTGAGCTTCAGCCATATGTGAACTAAGAATTACCAAGAGTGGGCTGGTTTTTGAAGAAGAAGAGAAACTAGAGACCAAATTGTCAACATTTACTGGATTATAGAGAAAGCAATAGAATTGCAGAAGAAATAGAAAACACCTACTTCTCTGCTTCACTGACTAAAGCCTTTGACTATGTCATCATAACAAAATGTGACTAATCCTCAAAGAGATGGGAACATCAGCTAATCTTACTTGTCTCCTTATGAAACAACATTTAAAGATGAACATGGAACAACTGATAGGCTTAATATTGGAAAAAGAAAGACTATGACAAGGTTATATATTATCACCTTATTTATTTAATTTATATGTAGAATACATTATGCAAAATGCAAGGCTGGATGAATCAAAAGCCAGAATTAAAACTGCTGAGAGAAACATCAACAATCTCAGATATCCAAACAATACCACCCTGATGACAGAAAATAAAGAATTAAGAAAACTTTTGATGAGGTTGAAAGAGGAGAGTGCAAAAGCTAGCTTGAAACAATGTCAAAAAAAACCTTAGATCTTGGCAACTGGTTCCATCACTTCATGGCAAATAGAGGGAGAAAAAATAGAAGCAGTGTCAGATTTTATATTCTTGGACTCAAAGATCACTGCAAATGATGATTGTAATCATGAAATTAAAAGATATGTATTTACTACTTGGAAGGAAAACTATGGCAAATCTGGACAGCAAACTAAAAAGCTGAGACATCACCTTGCTGACAAAGATCCATATAGTTAAAACTAAGGTTTATTACAGTTGCAATAAAAGTATCACTTTACAGAAAGCTGAGTGCCACAGAATTGATTCTTTCAAACTGTGGGGCTAGAAAGGTCTTTTGAAAGTCCTTTGGACAGCAAGGAAGTCAAATCAGGGGAAATCATTTAATGGCAGGGTACAAGCATCTTGGAGTATTATTATGATAGTTAATGGCTTTATATAGTGCTTTAAAGTTTGCCAAATTCTCTGAAAACATTGTATCATTTGATTCTCAAAACAACCTTGGAAGGTTTATCAGCATATTATATATGAGAAAACTGAGGAAAACAAGCAAAATGAGCATTTCTGTCACATGACATGGAAGGCCCATTATAAGATGTGTCTATTACATGGCATGGTGTGTCACAGACCATCACATGAGTACCAGAACTGTCACCAAATGTGGTATGTTGTGTCTGTCACATGACATGACATGATGTGAGAAAGTAGGGTTTGAGGAATGCTCAACCCCCCCCCCCCAGGGGATTGATTCCATTAAGATTGATTGGATTGACTGTCTTTGCTGATTAACTCAAATTTAATTCAATTAAAACCACACCTGCCTGGCCATCAAGAGGATGTGTTCTCAGAGAGTGTGAACTCTGACCTCAACATGGGACCACCCTCAAGTCCAGTGAACCAATTGATTTGGTTGATGCTAGCCAATTAACATGAAGCAGTGTATAAGGACCAACTCTCCTTCAGACTCAGAAAAAGCTTCCACATACAGGTACTCTCAGATTCTCTCAGAGGAGCTCTGGCAGAGGACTTGGAGGAAGAAGAAGGCCAGGCTGAGCTCTATTTTTCCTCTAGGCTAGATAGGACTTTTCTTAACTTTCTGACCCAGGTGTTCCCTCTTTATTAATATCTAATATACTTTAATAAATGCTGAATGCCCTAAAACTGGTGCTAAAGCTTCTGATTTATAAGTAGCAATATACTTAGAAACCCCAGCTAATTTTCTCCAAACTTGGGACAGAAATAAGGCAACCACATATAGTTTTTCACATTACAATAGTGTGTGTGTTATATCATATACCATGTCAACAATAGATGTGGTATGTGTGTTAAATGGTTTTGTATGCCATCACATGATGTAGTATGTTTCCTAGTGTGTTGTCTCCATCATGAAATGTAGTGTCTCAGTTGTGTGACATGGTAGGTTTATCATACAACATAGTGTCTGTGTTCATTACATCCTGTGACATGTCATCACATAACAGTGTACCCATGTCCATTTAAAGGTGTGAGATGTCTGTCTCCTGATATGGCATGTTAGTCCAATGGCATAACATGTCTTTCATATCACCTTACATGTCATTGCAGTACAGCAGTTTGGCATGTAAATCCCTCCATAATCTAACTTCACCCTACTCTTCCATATTTATTTCACCTTATTCTCCTTGGCCTCCTTTTTTGCATAAACTCTGCTTTGCAGACAAACTGGTCCACTTGCTGTTTCTCAAATTCGACCTTTAATCTCCTCCCTTTGTATCATTGTATAGGTGGTCCCTCTGTAGTCACGCTTTGGAAATTCACTCACTTTTCAATGTGGCCATTTAGAATTCTCAGCTTCCTCTAGGGCCCAGTTCAGTTGACATCTACTGAAAAAAGCCTCTTGAGATGACCTTAATTCTTAGTGTTTTATCTTCTTTCAAAATATCTTGAATTTTCTTCTCTGTGTGCATGTTGACATTCCTCAGGAGAATATAAACTACTTAAGGTCAAGAATAGTTTTTGTTTGGTTATGTTTTTTAATTGTTAATATATCATGACATAAGAATAAAAATTAAGGTATATAGGAGTGATGAATAAAATAAGTTTAAAGTGTTCAAGGTATGAGATGACTGAAATGTCATCCCAAGGAACAGCAATTTGAAATACAACTTGTTTTGAGATATATGGTGTGTGGTCAATCAGGTTTATATACAATTTTAAACCTGATAAGGGTATTTCAACGCAAATTCTTGGTGCAGAGCTAATTCAGGTATGAAGGGATATTTGGGGCAATGATAATTATATAAATATAGCTCAAGGACCCATTCCAATGTATTATCCCTATTTATGACCATCAATACAAAAGCCACAAATAAAATAGCAAATCAATTTTAAAAGAATGGCAATGTAACAGAAAAAATAAAGATACAGAATTATTCTCAGTTACTTTACTTAGTAAACCAAAAAAGTAAAGCTCCTATTAGTGCCAGTGGAGAAATGATGAACACTCAAGGAAATTCACATAGAGAAAATAAAGCTAGACTTACTCTTTTAGGATGGGAGGGGTTGGGAGTAGGGAGAGTCTATCATTCTCTATGTCCTCTCATATTCATCTCTGAATCAAAGAGATCTTCAGAAGTCATCTAGTCCAAGGCCCTCAGTTTATTTATTTTTTGTGGGACAATGAGGGTTAAGTGACTTGCCCAGGATCGCACAGCTAGTAAGTGTCAAGTGTGTGAGGCCCAGATTTGAACTCAGGTTCTGAATCCAAGACTGGTGTTTTATCTGCTGCACTACCTAGCTACCCCACCTCAGTTTATTTTTTAAACATTCATTTTTTTTTTTTGGTTTTGAGTTCCAAATTCCCTCTCCCACCCATTGAAAAGGTAAGCAATATGATACCCATTATACATGTATAGTCATGCAAAACATTTTTCCATATTAATCGTGTTGAGGAAAAACAAAAAAATAAAGAAAATGAAAAAATATATATGCTTCAATCTATTCTCAGAGTTCATCAGTTCTCTCTAGAAGTAGGTAACATTTTTCATCATGAGTCCTTTGGAATTGTCATAGATCATTGCATCAATCACAGTAGCTAAGTTTTTTTATGGTTGATGTTCATTACAATATTGCTGTAAACCCTCCCTTCCCCCCTCCCCCAATTCTTCAAGTGAGGAAGCTGAGGCCCAGAGATTTTAAGTGACTTGTCCAATATTACACGTGTGGTAAGGAACATAACACATTCTCTTACTCAGAATGTAATGTTCTTCCCCTTCTACTATATTGGCTCCTCCTTTCTAGGAAATCTAAAGGTCAATTTGTTTAGGCCCCATGATCTCTACTCTTATAATAATTATAACAACAACAATAATAACAAATATTTATGTAGCACTTTAAGGTTTGAAAAGTGTTTTACAAATATTTTGCCACTTTATTCTTCCAACAAAGCTGGGAAGTAGGTGTTATTAGGTACTCCCATTTTAAAGATGAGGAAATTGAGAATGAGAAAAGATAAATGACTTTCCCATGTTCACACAGCTAGTGTCTGAGACAGGATTCGAACTCAGGTCTTGCTGACTCCAGGTCCAGAACTTTATACACTCGAACCACTTAGCTGCCTACAAGCAAACTCAAAGGCATGTACCATATAATCTCAAATGATGTTTAATTCACACCATGCAGTAGGGCTAGTCATTAGGTGGAAATTTAGAAATTCTAAGGCCCTGTCCTTTTTCTTCATTCAGTTCAGTATGCAGTACAGGGACTTCTTTTCCAACTACAATTAGATAACTACTGTCTCTTTAAGAATCTTAGCTTCCAAGTCCTTTATACTTCTCATCTTCAATCTCACCCATTAACTAAAGCGTTCACATTTTAGTCCATCCCTACCATAAGCATCACTACTTTTTAACTATATTCCTAGAGCAGAAATTCCTAGTTATGCATCCTCTACTACAGAACTCACCATCTCTCAGAACAGCCTATTTTAGCAGTTCTCATTTCCAGGGGGTATTTCTTTATGAAAATTGGAAAATGTATTTGTTATTTGAATCCATTGATCCTAGGTCTGAATTCTGCAACAGAACAGAATAATTCTTTTAGTACTTGAAGTCAGCTATCTTAATCCCACCCAAGTCTTCTCTTCCCCCCAGGTTGAACATCCCTAGACTTTTCAAATCATTTTCACATGGTGTGGTTTTTAGGACTCTCAAGATTGCTATCTCTGATGTACTTACTCTTATCAATTCCCTACAAAAATGTGCTGCCTAGAACTGGAAGGACATATCACAATATGGCTATCACAATTTATCATTAGTACATGTTATTACAATTTGCATTATTCCATTAGTTGAATGATAGATATGATGTCAAATTGCTTCTACATGTATATCTATATCAGAACCTAGATATCAAGGGAACTAGGCTTGGAAGGAATCTTAAAAATCAAATACTTCTACCTATTAATTCTATAGATGAAGAATGATTGGCCCACAGAGGTCAACAAACTTGTCCAAGATAGCCTAAGTATTCAATAGGACTTTGTAAACAAATGTCCAATGAAACTTGAAGAATCTTTAAAATATGTTATATTGTAAAACAATGGTGTCATATTCAGATAGAAGCAGGGCCCAATAACCCATACATAAGGATCCCTGAAGACTGCATATTGACTTAGAAAACCACACATATATTTTTATATTTATATATTTTATATATTTCTTTTCTTATTAATACATTAATTGGATAGGAAATACATTTTAATGTGATTCGGGCTGCACTTAGGAGTGCTGTGGGCTATATTCAATCTGTTGGCCTTGTGTATGACACTTCTATAAAAGAACATCACTCAAGAAGATGTTACAATGGAAAATGTATGAAGTGAAAGTAGCCAATGTTATACGTGAGAAACAAAATACATAGCTTCCTTACTCTCTATTGTTTTTATTTTGGAAAAAATTAAGAATGGAAAATGGCGGGGAGAGAACTGTTCTCAGTCTAAAATCAGTGCCCCAAAACTTTCAGAGGAAAAATAGTCAATTAAATTAAAACTATGCATTCTTATGTCATAATGGATGAGTTAGTAATATAGATGCCTAATTATATAATTAGATTTGTAATTCAAGTGCCACTAAGGATTAACTTAATTATGAAGTAAATTTTGTTGGGGAAAAAAATCAATTTTATAAAGGTAAACTTTCATTCTTGGATTACAATTCATTTTTTCAAACATTCTGGAAAAAGATATGGCATCTTTCAAGTATCACTAAGTACAAATTAATTCAAAAATACTTTAAAAATATTTTTAAAAGACAGCCATACATCAAATTCGTAGCCCACTTTGTCTAATGGTGAAGACTAAGTTTGAAGAATTATACTAGTATCATGGATAAAATATAAACAAAGGGAAAAACATAATAGAAATAAAGTCTAAACTATTAAAAAAAGACATGTGGGAAAGTGGGAGACAGGAGAGAGAGGGAAGGAGAATTCCAACTGTTATTTATAATGGTCTTTCTTTCCAATTATCTATAAAGAGAAGATTGAAAGAATGATGAAGAGAGAAGTTGCTGGTTTAAGCCTTGGACTCCAATCATTAATTCAATTCCTAATTTCCCTAAAAGGCTAAATTTAAAACAATTTTGGATAAATTCATAAAATATTTTAAGATATTAAATAGGATCAAGCATATTAGACAATATGTTGATACATATTGTGTGTTTATCCATATGAAGAAAAAAATAAGATGTTTTGTTTTGTTTTTTAATATGCTCCAATAAATCATATGTCACATTATGAGGTCAAAGACCTTTGGCAAGTCACAAGTTGTGCCCTACAGAATTGTTCCAAATATTAGATGAGATGTGAAAGTGTTTTTTGCAAGGAACTCTTTAAGTGTATGATAATAATAATAATAACAATATCTAATATGTATACAGTGATTTAAAGTTTGCAAAGTATTTTATATCTGATTTTGTATTATTATTTCTATTACAGTTATAATTGGGCCTTCACTAAAATCTTCTTCTGATGCCTCATCATGTTCTGAAGGTGGCCCTGAATTCCTGAAGGTCCTTGCAGTGGCAAGACAGGAAGCCATTAAATAATGAGAGCATTTCCTTATTTTCCCCAAATGTTAAAAATGTATACAAATTTGAAATGAAATATATATATATATATATATATATTAAATACCCTTCAATGTGAAATTGCCCAGTAATTGCCCTTGGAGAATTATTCTGGCCTTTTGGTAGTAATGCTGGCCAAATAAAATATATCCCCCCAGGAATAAATTGTTTGCCCATTTGAGGTAAATTGCCTTTCGAGAGAAAGCCATTTGGCTCATTGGAAAAAGTAATTTACCTCATGTAAGAAAGCAGTTTATTTTCAAGAAAAAGTGATTTTACTTTTCAGTGCCTAGTACAGTGCTGTGCACACAGTGGGCATTCCATAAATTTCAGCTGCCACTTCTGGTGATAATTTTCCTACTCTATTCTTCAGCCTAGCATGCAGCTACTGATATTAATTCCCCTCAAACCTGGTTCTGCCCTTAGAATAACCTCTAGTAAGGATTTTTGACTACAAAAGGCAAAGCATAGGTTGTCATGCGATTTTTGTTCCTTTGGCCCCTTGACACAGATTATTTTAGATTGACTGCCCTACCTAAAAATAGAATTGGAGAACAATCTTACATGGGAAGTAAATTTGTGGCAAACATTTTAAATATAAGCTTCAAATAAAATTAATTTTAAAATACTTCATATTATCAAAAAAGTCACTCATAATAAGTGTATCTAACATTTGACAAAAGTCACTCATAAATGTTTCATCTTATCATAAGGATTATTTTTTAAGTCACATGGATCCCCTCAGTTGTTAATGTCTCCTCAAATTACTTTATATTTATTTTGTTCATATTTTGTAATTTCTTGTATATATATGTGTTATGCCCTTTCTTAGAATGTTAACTCCTAAAGAACAGGGGCTTGTACTCTAGCACTTACTATATAACAGGAAAGTAATAAATTCTTGTTTAATTAAATTAAGGTAAATAACATTCTTGCTAGGGTAAGTAAGTTACTAGTAGTGAACCTTGCGGTAAACCACTTCCAGAATTAAGCACAATTTACATAACTTAAGGGTCAAGTTACAGAAACAATGAGTTATAAGGTCAAAGCCTATTCATAGTGTTTTTGTACATAGTAAAGGTGCTTCAATTGTTTTTCAGTCATGTCCAACTCTTTGTAACCACATTTGAGGTTTTCTGGACAAAGATACTAGAATGGTTTGCCATTTCCTTCTCCAGCTCATTTTTTCAGATGAGGAACTGAGGCAAACAGGGTGAAGTGACTTGCCCAGGATCACACATTGGAACCTCTTTCAAATGTTGATCCATAATTCTGCACATTCTAAAGAATGTGGAGTTCTGACTAGGTGAACTGTGTATGAAAAATATATCAGAGAAAATGAATTAATACCCAAGGCATAAATTGCTTCTATATTTTTACTTTTCCCCAAATCACTCATTTTTATAGATCAACAGGAAAACTCAGAGCTTAAAATTTAAAACAACAACTAGAGAATCATGAATCCAAATCTGTTTGGTAATCAATGGTCAAAATGGCCTGAAGATTGTGAAAAAAAATTCCTGTAAGGCTATTATAAGTTAAGGTGAGGCATCTTACCAAGGGCTGACTCTTTGCTAAATGAGACTATACATATGAATGTATTTGTATATAAAAGGTGTGTGTGTGTGTGTGTGTGTGTGTGTGTATTTCATTGTGCAGAATGATGGAACCTAGTTGTCATATAATATATTTTTTCATTTATTTATGTTGATCATTTTATAGTGTGTTTAGTGTTATTTTCTATATACTTTAATTGTATGTATATGCAATGATTCACACATTGAATTCAATTGAAGTCAAGAAACATTTACTAATTATCTTCTAGATAGAAAGTAGATGTAGTATGTGGGTTGAGGTCAGAAGACCTGGGTTTAAATATCAGTTCTGACACTTATTTGCTGTGTGACCCCAGCAAAGTCATTTAACTTCTGTGTTCTTTGGAGAGCTCCTCTAGTAAATCATAGACATAGTGAGGTGTGGGAAAAGTGAAAGTCCCTGTCCTCAGGGAATTTATACTCTATTCTATATCTTCACATAAAGCACTTTTTTTTTGTGGGACAATGAGGGTTAAGTGACTTGCCCAGGGTCACACAGCTAGTAAGTGTCAAGTGTCTGAGGAGGGATTTGAACTCAGGTCCTTCTGAAACCAGAGCCAGTGTTTTATCCACTGCGCCACCTAGCTGCCCCGACATAAAGCACCTTAATGAAGGAATGACCTTTTTTTTTAAAATTGCCCAAAGATAGCAATTTTAGAGAAGTTAAAATAAACTGTAGGTTCCTTGAAGATAGGGACTTTTTTTTGGCTTTCTTCTGCATCCCTGGGAGAGGATAGGGCATAGTATGAAGCATAGATGCTTCATAAACACTTGTTCAAATGAAAGTACTATGCATGCTTAGGATTCCCAGAATACACAAGAACTTGAGAAGTTCATTTTCATACAATTATTAATAACTATAAAGGAGCACAAGGAAAAGATGAGATTGAGGAAATTATTACTGGCCATTTACTGGCTAAGTTAATTATTTCATGAAAAGATCAAACAAGAGAACATATATAAAAAAACTTTGCAATCCTTTAAATGCTTTCTGAATTCTAATTTTTCTAATTTATTTTTCTAACTGATTTACTTTTCTAACTTACTTTTATTATTTTTATATCAATGTCCCACATTTAAATAAAACTTTTAAAAATCATCAGAATAAAATTATTGGATTTTTTTCTAAGTTTTTCTACTGATTTTTTCCTTAGAAAGCAAACAATGTTTTCCTTCTGAGATAGCCTTGTCTATTTTGGACTAGGAAACAAAACATCTGAAGTGATAGATGAACCAAGCCCTATTTTCCAAAGAAGGAGGAGGAAGAGGAGGAAGTGTGAAGGAGAAGAAAAAGAAAGGGAAAGAAAAAGTAATGAACCTCTCTGTAATTTAGTTTTACTGCCCATGTAGGACAATGATATAATTATGGTGGAAAGAAGGCTGGACCTAAGGGGCAGCTAGGTGGCACAGTGGATAAAGCACCAGCTCTGGATTCAGGAGGACCTGGGTTCAAACCCGGCCTCAGACACTTGACACTATCTGTGTGACCCTGGGCAAGTCACTTAATTCTCATTGCCCCAAAGGGGAAAAAATTGCCTTTCAAGAATGCTGGACCTGGAGGTAGGATGGCTGGGTTTGAATTCAGGTCTCTTCATTTACTAAATGTACAAACCTGAGTGAGTTACTTAAATTATACACTTCAGTGTCCTCATTTGCCTCATTTCTCAATTCCTCAATCTATTATAGAGGGAAACTAATACATTTATTATGTACCTCTCAGGATTCCTATGGTTGGTCAGTCAGTCAGTCAGTCACTAATATTTATTAAGCATCTACTGTGGGGGCAGCTAGGTGGCGCAGTGGATAGAGAACCGGCCCTGGAGTCAGGAGTACCTGAGTTCAAATCCGGCCTCAGACACTTAATACTTACTAGCTGTGTGACCCTGGGCAAGTCACTTAACCTCAATTGCCTCACTTAAAAAAAAAAAACACACACAAAAAAAAGCATCTACTGTGAATTGAAGAGCACAAGACCTGTTACTGTGAGAAATGAGTTCAAACTCCAGCTCTAGCATTAACCAGATGCAAGTCTTATAACTCTCTGAGCCTTGATCTCTTTACCTGTAAAGGGGGACAGTAATACATGTACTATGGACCAAAAAGATTGGATTCTGGTGGTGGTGGTGGTAGTGGTAGTGGTAGTGGTGGTGGTGATCATAAATCATTGGTATCTGTATAGCCCTTCAGAGTTTACACAGAATTTTTACTTGTGTCATCCGATTTGATTGACACAACAACCCTGTGAGGTAGGTGCTACTATTATTCCCTCTTTATACATGAGGAAACTGAGGCTAAGAGGGGCCCAGGGTGACCCAGTTAAAGAAGGCATGATTTGAACTCACATCTTCCTTACATCATGTCTGGAACTCTATCTACTACACTATCAGGCTGCCTTATGTGTGGTCTGGTTTGGGATTGAGTTTGTTTGCTTTCTTAGAGAAAAGTCTTTGCATTAGAAAGATTTGGCTTATTCTGCTTTACCCCAGAGGACTGAAATAAGAATAACAGGTAGAAAATGCAGAGATGATTATGGTTTGGTATAATTTTAAAAAGTCCTAATAAAGAGAAACATCCAAACATAGATTATATCATCTCACAAATCAATTAGGTATACTGCAGAAGGAATTCTTACAATAGGGAAAAGAGGTAGTTAGTTCCCCCTAATTGGAGGTCTTCTAAATCTAGCCTGGGTGCTAATTCATTGTAGATACTATAAATAAAGCAGTGTCATATAATGGATAGAACTTGGTGTTAAGCTATCCCTGACATCAAATCCTGCCTCTGACACTTAGGCAAGTTATCACTCAACTTCTCTAAACTTCAATATATGCATCTGTAAAATGGGTTATGCCTGTAGAAACAGACTTACAAGTCTTTAGTAAGGCTTATGTGAAATAAGAATAGGACTACATAAATTCCTTTTCAAACCTTGTATTTTCTGATTTTAAGAATAACATGCTCTAATAAATAGGATGATGAAATTCGAGGCAGGTTAAACCTGGGTTTAAATTCTGCCTCCAACACTAGATGGATGGCCACAAGATGAATAGTCATCAATAAATAACCCCTCTAATCCTTATTTATTTCATCCAAAAAATGAGAACAATAATATTGGCACTGCATAACTCACAGTCTTGGAGTAATAAAAACACCTTTTAAACCTTAAAGCATTATAGAAATTTGAGCTAGTATTACTATGTACAGCACCTACCATAATACTATGCAAATGTTAATAAAATAATATTCTTTAATTCAACTCTCCTACTGATAGCCAGCTATATAATCCATATCCCTCCCTTCAAACACAAAGGATAAAGATAGATGAGTTTTTGCCTCCCAGGCAACCCTGAAGAGCCCTGCAAGCAAAGAAAGCTTCTTGAGTCTATCCCTCCATGTGCTGTCTATCTGTTTTTAGGCTAGAATCCCTCAGGACCACAAGAATATTTAGTGCGTTCCCATGGTTTTGTTTTTGTTTGTTTTTTGTTTTGTTTTGTTTTGTTTTTTACTTTTAAGCCTCCTGTTCAAAAATGGCTCCAAAAGTTGCTTAAATAATACTGCATCAGGAATGCAACTAAAAATTGAGAAACATTGGGGTAGGGGGGAATGAGGTCTAAAGGAAGGAGAACTAGACTGGGACAGATTTTATTTCTAGCTCTCTAATTAACTTGCTGTGTGACCTTAGGCAAATCTCTTAATCTCTCCTGGCCTGGGTTTCTCCCCCTGTAAAAAGAAGGGACAAAGGCATTTGCCAGCTACCTCCCTCCCAGGAGTATTGCAAGGATTAATGAGATACCATTTGCAAGGCCCACTGAGCCACTCGGCTGACATGTGCTACCTAAATGCAAGGTTCTTCTGACGTTAAATCTATCTTCACACAACTAAAATGCATTTTCTGGTTGCATATGGAGTTTGTATAAATATTATCTCTATTGAATCTCTCTCTAGAAAACACTCACAGGAGTAATGCTGGTATTAAGCTATTTCTTGGATTTGCTTAATTGGCTAAACCTTCATTTCTTAGGCTTCCTTCTTCCTTATTAAATAAGGTCAAATAAATGGTTTCTCCAAGAGGTAGAGGAAGGCTGTAATTTAGAAGGGGAAAGACTACAAAGCAATCATGCAAGGGAGGGAATTAAAAGAAATTTAAAATGAAAGGTTTCTTCTCTCTACAGTTGACTAGCTTTAAGTATCTTAAACTTTTATTTGATTTTAAGTAATTGGCCATGTTTATCTTTGCTTTAAATTACCATCTGAACCGTCATCTTGCATTGAAGCGTAGCTGCTCTTTGGCTTTTCAATGCACTAGATTAAGATTTTACCAATAATGAAAGGTTATTATAAACTCCAGCAAAATAATTCTTCTTCAGAGTTTCATCTGGCTTTTCCAAAAATAAAATTCTTTGACATCATAAAAAAGGGCATGGTGATGTCATTTGATAACAAATAATTAACCTAGAAGATATATTCAAATTCACAAACTATGATTACAATAATAATGCATACTTGTAGAAGTCTTTAAGGATTAAAAGCACTCTATACACATTCTCTAATTGGGTCCTCATTTCCCAACAACTCTACTATCTCCCCAGGTTAAAGATGAGACAATTAAGCTTAGTACAGGTTTAATGGCTGATCTCTAGTCATATAAATACTATGTGTCAAAGGTCAGGATTCAAACCCAAGACTCTTCTGCCATCAACTCTTGAAGTCTTTTTTGTGGCACTAAATTATTGTTCATGGTAATTTCTAACATCACTGGGTTATACCCAATGTGAACAATGACTACTTCTATTCTATGATAGCTCAATATACACATGCCTTCCTTTCTTTTAGGGAATTACTCATTGACTCTTCCCTCTTCCTAATGTTTAATCACCTACCAAGTTCTGTTGATTCTAATTTTTCAGTATTTCTTTTCTCCATTCACTCCTCTTCACCCCCTGTTCAGCTGAAGTTTATCTAGCAGAGGTCTTCTACATTCAAACAATGGAAAAACCAATTATTACGGATGTTGTGGAGAGGAATCTCACAGAGCCATAACTAATAATTCTAGCTTGTGGGGCAAGCAGGACCTTAGGGAAAATAGGGAGGGAAACCAAACCCCCAGAGAAGTGGCAGAGATTCTAAAATACCATGAGAATTCTGGCCTTCAAAGAGAAGAGGAGAGGAGAGGTCAAAGACAGGGAGAATCCTGCATGGATATGAGGCCATAAGATAGACAAGTGGAAAACAATCATCAATCAAAAAAGCATTTATGTTGTGCCTACTATGTAGTAAATATTGCATTAAGCACTAGAGATTCAAAGATTAAAGTGCAAGAATCATTGCCCTTGAGCAGTTTATAATCTCTCTGGAGGTGCTAAGTCATATTTATATACAGACACAATTTATGTAGGACAATTTTGGGAGGAAGCATCTGGGAGGTGGAATAAAGACAGGCTTCATTAGAAGGCTAATAATAATAATAATAATTATGATAATAACAATAATAAACATTTTGTATAGCATTTTCTATGTGCCAGGTATTGTGCTAAGTACTTTACAACTATCTCATTTGATGCTCACAACAATCCTAGAAGGTTGGTGATACTTTAAAGAATTATAGCATCATTGTGCTAAACTCTAAAGTAATATAAGGGTCCTAGGAAATATTAGAACAGGAGGGGAGAGGATTATTAGAGATAAGGCTATACAAAGATGGGAAATAGAATTTAATGTCTGAGTAAGTATAAGGAATTCAGTTTGTCTGGACCATAGTATACATGAAACAGAGTAATGTATACTAATTTTGAAAAGGTAAATCGTGACCAATTCATGAGCTCCTAGGGGTAAGAGGAAGACCCCGGGATTTACTGAATAGGGGAATTATGTGGTCTGATTTTCACTTTAGGAAAATCTTTTTGGCACCTATGCAGAAGGTGCATTGGAATGGAGAAAGACCAAAGGCCAAGGAAATAATTAGGAGGCTATTACAATAATCCAGGTGAGTGGTCATTAGGGGATGAACTAAGATGGTGGCTGTGTTAAAGGAGGGAAAGGATTAGATATGAGATATGTTTTAAAGGAAGAAATGAAAACAAAATGTCAATTGGAATTGAATATTTGGGGTAAGAGCAAGAAGAAGAGGATGCACTGAAATTATGAACTTGGATAACTAAAAGGATAATGCCCCTCATCTACCAAACAGAAATAGGGGAAAAAAGGAGGTCCAAGGGAAAGATGGAATACCAAACCAGAGGACCAATATAGGAAGGACTCATGATGCTACAAATGCTAGTTATCCACCAACCTATCATGTTTCTACTGATTAAAGAGTTAATTAAGTACTGTTGGAACCCCTTTATTTGACTCCATAGGACAAATCTCCTGCCCTAGTTATTTCTCTGAATTCCTGTTCAGATATAGGTTATATTAGATGACCCCCAGGATCCTTTCCAAGTCTTGAGATCCCATGATTTTATGACAGAGGTTTCCACCTACATTCTCAGAAGCTATTTTTTAAAAATTATGTATGTATGTGTGTGTATGTAGGTGTATATATACACGTGTGTATGTATATTCTCTTTTTTCTAAGTCTCAACACTGATGTGATTCAGACTTACATTATGTGCTACTACTGCCAAGAAGCAAATACCAACACAGAAAAGAGGTGAAAAATCCACCAATTGGCATCAGCAAGTGAGAGGTCCTATACAGCACCCATATGAGCCAATGGCCTAGATGCCCTCAATTAGAGTATGCTGAGGCTTGCTGCCCAGAACTTTGAAGAAATGAGGTGCATCTGAGAACTGTCCAGCTGCCTCTGCTCAGGGCTTTAATTGAAGTGATTAGAACCACCTGTGAATAGTTATTGATGTTCTCTGTCAAGGACTGCTGCCAAGCTGGCCATGGACAAACACTCCCCGCTGAACCAGGAAATTGGGTCCCCAGGATGGATGCTGACAAGGATTTGAGAGAAGACTGATCAGGCCAATTTAAATGATTCCCTTTTCATCAGAAAATTAGATTAACATATAAAATGAATGTTGTGAAGAGGACTATTTAATGAGCCCACTTCATTTGAGAGCATGTCATTCATTTGAGTCTCATATGTCTATGGTCCCAGACCACAGCACTTCTCCTTCACGATTAATCAAAATGAGCAGGCGCACATTGCCTTAACTGGATGAGGGGTGGGTGGGAGTGTATTATTGCTCACATCAAACTGTATCTTTGGATCCCCAGTCTTATAAATCTTTTTAAGCACTTCAACATAATTTTCTTGTAAGCCTCTCGATATTTCTGTGTAAATTAGAATTCAAACTAAAGGAAAAGACACTTGCTTCCTTTCCCCATGGAGACCAGAGTTCAACTGTGGATAAGAGTAAAAGTAAAATGAATTTTGTTTCACCACAAGTCCCCAGAGGTCATTTTTTTTCACAGTAGGTAGATGTTTAGAATTGAACCACATTGCCAAACCTGGTAAAGAAGTTCTCACAGAACCTCAGCACATGCTGTTGAACAGTGTTTCATTTTGATGGGTTCTGCAACATATTACATTCACAAACAATAAATGCCTAAATATAGGAGGGATCTATTTTGGATAAAATATTTTAAAACAGATTAAGTTTATATAGATAATTTTAGGAGAGAAAGGTAAAGGGAGTAAAAAGTTACTAGATTAAATTTGTTAGGAAACCCACATCTTTCTTTTTCTTTGAATATTTTGGGGCTGCTGCTCTTTTATCTATGATGCACGTTTAATCAAATAGAAATGTTGGTCAATAACCTTACAAACATGTAAGAAAGTTGTTTTCAGTGGATTTGAAATGTGCATTTCAAAATCCAACAGAACTACTTGTAAAGTTGGGTCTTAAAACCAGGTTTTTCATCAACTTCAGTGTGATAATGGCTAAATCACAAATTCCATAAACCACTATTTCTTCAACCATGTTTGTCCAGGGCTATGGTTTTATGATTTCATCTATTTAGGGGAATCCTAGATCAGGAACATATCTATAACTTAACACCTTAGAGAGTTGACTGTGATAGTGCAGAACTTTAGTGACTTGCCAGTAGTTATATAGGACTTGAACCCAGTTCTTCATAATTTAGCAAATTTACTATACTATAGCACCTTTCTATCTTCCATTGTCAAATGGGTAAATTAACTGCCCTACCTACCTCTGAAGAGTATTTTGAGTTACTATACAAATGCTACTTTCTAATTTTATTCAGTAGGTGATTAGCAAAAGCACATAGAATAAATTTACCTATGGCTATATCCATTTTCAGCAACTATAATTATTAGTGTTATCATTATATCATTGTTTATGTAACCTTCGTGTCATTCTCTCATATGACATGAAAAGCAGGATAGATTGAATTGAATGAAGGGTATGTCACCATTTAAGTTCACTATTCACCCATAAAATTAGGAATCTTTCCTATGTGACATCACCCATTTTTCCATCATCAACTCACTTTTCAAGTATTAAATTCACAAGCTCAGGAAAAAAAGAAAAATATATATATATATACATACACACACACACACACACACACACACACACACACATATAATTTACTTGTAAAAAAAAGAAAAAGAAAAAACCCAACCCAAACAAATTTCACCCAGCAGAGTTCATAGAAGTTATTGACATCAGACAAAATAAGCAAGTCTTCCCCCAGAGACCTATGTACCCTTAGCCATTTACAGCCAGCCATGCTCTAGATAGGGATCCTAGCAGGCATTGCCTCCTGTAGTTTCTCAGCATGGAACCTACTGCAGCTCTCCTCAGCTCCCAGCAGGCAGTATTGATTCCTCCTAGCAAGTAACGCCAATTCTTCCTCCACTTCTCAGAAACTCCCAGCAGGCAGTGTTGGTTGTCACTTTTCCTGCTGTACTCCAGCTCTTCTGTATTATGGAGCCCCTCTTCACTCTGCCTGCAGTTCTTCCCATTTCTCAAAAGGCAGTTTGCTTTCTCTAGCCTTTTTGACAAAGGTAAAGAGCATCTCTCTCCTAATGGGTTTCTTTTCATTAGAGGAGAGTATTTCATTTTCCCTGTCTTGTTTAGGTTATAATTTAAACAGCTCTAGAATAGGGTACTTCAGTTAGAAGTTTCTCCCTTGACCTAGAGTTTCTATCACTGTCATCATGCAAAATTTTACCCACAAGTCAAGAAGGAACTTACCTCTCACCCTGAAACTAGAATGAGATAAGGTCCTTTCACAGTCTGATATTCTTTTAGATATTATAAATATGTGCTTTCTGCATCTATTAACACTCCCCATCTTACAAATATACTCTACATTTTAAACTCAGTATGTCCAAAATTGATAAAATTATCTTTTCCCCCAAAGTTTCCCCTCTTCCTGACTTCCCTATTACTATCAAGAGTACTACCATCCTCCTCACAATTTAGGAACACAATCACATCCTCAACTCTTCATTCTGTCTCACCCCCATATCCAATCAGTTGCCAAGTCTTATTGTTTCAACCTTTATGACATATCTCATGTGTGCCTGTTTTTCTCCTCAAAAATGGCCACCACCCTGGTGAAGGCTCTCTTCCTCTACTGCCTGGACTATTGTAATAGTATGAAGTTCATTCTTCCTTCTTCAAGTCTCTCCCCTCTCCATTCCATTCTCCACTCAGCTGTTCTTCCTTAAGCACAAATGTCAAACCCATGTCAAACCCATCTACCTCAACATCCAATAAACTCAAGTAGCTTCTTATGATTTCTCTGGCTTTCTTAAAGTGTCAGCTGAACTCCCACCTTCTGCAAGAAGTCTTTGCCAGTCTTTTTTTTCAAACTTATGCCTTCTCTATTGTAAAGAATTAATTGTTATTTGAGGTTTTTATGATGCCATCTTTTGGCTAGAATTAAAAAAAAAAAACACAGCTCATGCACTGGCCTCCAGGGCTCCACAAACAGCATGGTGCCCCACCCACTGCTGGTAGCTGTTGCCATGGCGCTGGCACCTCACTTGACGACACCTACATGAGCCTGGCAAAATTATAATGATTGGAAGCCTAGTGAGGGCAGTCATGTGACTGTCAGAGCAGCCAGCTAATTGGTTGGGGGCTGCTGGGGTTTGCTGGGAAGGGGGAGAATTGGCCATTCTACCTGGAAGCCGGAAGGTGACAGGAGTGGGGCTGTGTGTTCTCAGCTGATTCCTGGGCGGTGGTATTTTTTCAGGGTGTATAATTTCCCTTTCCCCATTTTATTTCCTTTCCCTTAAGCCTACTAATCCTGTTCATGTTTGGGTTTTTTTTTAAGTTCATTATTGTTAAAATAAATCCTGTTCTATTTTGAGGGAGGCTGCTGGTCTCCTTGCTTGCCCCAATATTGTGGCGAGCCGCTTAGCTAACACTCCCCAATTAAAATTGGAACCCACACTATGAGATTATCATCAACAGATATTTACATGTTATCTTCTCTGCTAAACTGTGAGCTCCTTGAGAACAGAGACTGTTTTTCTCCCTTTTTTTGAATCCCCAATACTTAGCACAGTGCCTAATACATAGTAGGTACCTAATAAATGCTTGTTGATTGACTGAACTCTTGCCAAAATGCTCTGCTTTTTCTGCTGTTCTTTCTTAAGTTCTACTCAAGAGGAAATGGTTAGGGATACTCAACTTATTGAGGGCTATTTCTCCTCACTTCTAAAGTAGGATGAGAAATCCAGATGCTCTTCAGTATTGCTATGTGCCTGGACACTGGATGGAGGAGAAATGAAAATTAGCATTTTATGTTCTAGCCACAAAAGATTCAGAGAGCTAGAAGGAATCACCTCTTTGTAGAGATAAAGTCTTTAGTTGATTATATAATTAGTAACTGAAAGAGTTAGAATTGGAATACAGGCCTCATGATTCCTGGCCAGCATACCTTCCCTTGTACCACAAAGTTTCTCAGATACCTTTTCTCTTAAGAGTTCAGGATAAGCTCATAGATCTTAAAACTTACCTGCTGCCAAACCTTGCATTTTAAATTAATAAGAGAATAGTCATTTTAATACTTATTTCATTTTTGAATGTTTATCATAGTTGACAGTGAAGTATCACATATATGTGAGTATCAAATCATCCCATGATTTGATGTTAATAATTTTCCTAATGGAGCAGCTAGGTGTTAATATGGAAAAAGTGCCAGGCTGTGAGTCAGGAAAATCTGAGTAGAAATTTGGCCTCAGACACTTACTATTTGACCGTGGGCAAATAAATTAAACCTGTTTGCCTCAGTTTCCTCATCTATAAAATGAGAGTATTTTGAGTTATGCCAAGATGGCAGAGGAAAAGCAGTGACTCCTGGGACCTCTCCCCAAATCCCTTCAAATAATTCCATAAGACAATTCCTGGAGCAGCAGAACCCACAAAAGGATGGGCTGAGATCATTTTCCAGTCAAAGACAGCTTAGAAGGTCAGCAGGAAAGTTCTGTTGTACCAGGATGAGAGTGGAGTAGAGATTCAGGTCATATCTCATAGAACCATCCCCAGCCCCAGAGAATCAGGTCTCCAGAGCCTTGGAATCAGCTGAGGCAGTGGCTACTTCTGGAACTCAGCTCATGGACCTGTGAGGAGGTCAAGTGGTTGGCTGGTGGGAGATTGCAGGTGTCTCTGCTGGTGCTGAGGCAGAACTCTGTTGTATTGCCTGTGTTCAGAACCAGGAAGCAGTTTTGAGTGGCACCCTAGGTGAAAGAGAGGCGCAGGCACACCCAAGCTCGCAACCACAGAGAAACAGAATTCTGTTCCTGGTTAAAGAGCAAGAAGGCCTATGGTAATTTACAGACCAGAGCACAGGCCAGGGGTGTATAGAACATGCCTCTCTTCAAATCATACCATCTGAAACCCCCTGAAGCCTGGAACATTATGCCCAGGAAGCAGTGCCCAACTTTAAGAAGGACTTAAAAGTCAAGAAATAGACTAGGAAAATGAGCAGGCAGAAAAAAATGCAGGCCATAGAAAGTTTCTTTGATGACAATGAAGATCAAAATAAACCCTCAGAAGATAAAAAAGTCAAAGCATCTACATCCAAAGCTTCCAAGAAAAATGTGAATTGATCTCAGGCCATGGAGGTAGTCAAAAAAATTTTGAGTTAGAGAGTTAGAGGACAAAATGGAAAGAGAAATGAGAGTGATGCAGGAGGGGCATGAAAAAAGTCAACTGCTTGAAAAGACAAATGGAAGGGGCAGCTAGGTGGTGCAGTGGATAGAGCACCGGCCCTGGAGTCAGGAGGACCTGAGTTCAAATCTGGCCTCAGACACTTAACACTTACTAGCTGTGTGACCCTGGGCAAGTCACTTAACCCCAATTGCCTCACTAAAAAAAAAAAAGACAAATGGAAAAGGAGATGCAAAAGCTCTCTGAAGAAAATAATTGCTTAATAATTAGGACTGAGCAAATGGAAGCTAATAACTTTATGAGAAATCAAAACCAAAAGATTGAAAAAATAGAGGGCAATATGAAATATCTCCTTGGAAAAACATCTGACCTGGGAAATAGATCAGGAGAGATAATTTGAAAATTATTGGTCTACCTGAAAGACATGATCAAAAAGAGAGCTTAGATATCCTCCTCCAAGAAATTGTCAGGGAAAATTGTCCTGATATTCTAGAAGCATAAGGCAAAATAGAAATTGAAAGAATCTACCAATCACCTCTTGAAAGAGATCCCAAAAGGAAAACCTCCAGGAATATTATAGCCAAATTCCAGAATTCTCAGTTTAAGGAGAAAATATTGCAAGCAGCCAGAAAGAAACAATTCAAGTATGGTGGAGCCACAGTCAGGGTAGCACAAGATCAAACAGCTTCTACATTAAAGGATCAGAGGGCTTGGAATATGATATTCCAGAGGGCAAAAGAATTGAGATTACAAACAAGAATCACCTACCCAGCAAAACTTAATATAATCTTTCTCAGGGGAAAAATGGGAATTTAATGAAAGAGAGGACTTTCAGGTATTCATGATGAAAAAGCCTGAGCTGAAAAGAAAATTTGACTTTCAAATACAAGATGCTAGAGAAGCATAAAAAGGTAAACAGCAAAAAAGAAACCATAAGGGATATTGAGAGGTTTAACTGTTTACATTCCTGAATGAGAGGACGATACTTGTGGTTCATGGGAACTTTCTCATTGTTAGGGCAGGTGGATGGAGTATATTTAGACAGAGGGCACAGGTGTGAGTTGCATATGAAGCAATGGTATCTTTAAAAAATAAAATTGAAGGGTGAGAGAGGAAAGCATTGTGAGAAAGGGGAAAGGAGAGGTGGAATAGGGTAAAGTATCTCACATAAAGGAAGCAAGGAAAAGATTATGGAGTGGAGGGGAAGATGGAAGAGGTACAGGGGAGTGAGTGAGCCTTACTCTCATCAGAATTGGCTCAAAGAGGGAATAACATACACACTCAGTTGGTTATAGTAACTATCTAACAGGAATGTAGGAGAGGAAGGCGATAAGTGGAGAATGATGAAAGAAGATGTCTGTACATAAATACAAAAATACTCATAGGGGCAGCTAGGTGACACAGTGGATAAAGTACTGGCTCTGGAGTCAGGAGGACCTGAGTTCAAATCCAGCCTCAGACACTTAACACTAGCTGTGTGACCCTGGGCAAGTCACTTAACCCCAATTGCCTCACCCCCCCCCCAAAAAAAAATACTGGTAACCAGAAAAATGAACTAAAGGTCTTAAATGAAAGGAAACCTGAAGAAAGTGCTGTTAAGACTGAGTCTTGGTAGGAAGTCATCAAGAATAAAATTATGAATAGAAAAAAGAAACAATACTGATTAGGAATAGGATTATCTAAAGGAGATCATTATGTATTCAAAGGGAACTTACTAAACAACTCAGATTTTTAAGACCTGTGCAGATGATGCAAACAAGGACAGTGTAATGGAGGATGAATAGAAAACTGTTGGCATGAATCTGTAATAATATATAAAGTATAAAGATTTCTAAAGCTCAGAATAAGATGAGTGTTGAGGGAAAATGCTAAGGTCAACAAGAAAGGCATTTTTTTTGTTTTCAAGTTAGGTGTACTGGGGTTCATAAAAGGATTAAAAAAGGGAGAGGGCTACTACTCAGGATGGACAAACAATGACAGCTGATGACTGAGAAAGGAGAGAACAACAAAACTCTTACTTTACTTCTTATTTCGTTACCAAGCAAAATAATCTGTGGATTGCAAAAATTATAATAGCATGGGAACTGGGACTTAATACATAAGATATGTGAAGCTATATTAAGGTTACAAATTGCTGCCATTACTTTACCAAAACCAGGTGACCTATCTCAAACCCAAAAGAACTGGCATATGTTATTGATGAGCCAATATTAGTGATCTTAGAGAAACTATATAGCAAGTATATAGTATATGACACAAGATGGATGGAAGGAAGGAAGGAAGGAAGGAAGGAAGGAAGGAAGGAAGGAAGGAAGGAAGGAAGGAAGGAAGGAAGGAAGGAAGGAAGGAAGGAAGGAAGGAAGGAAGGAAGGAAAGGAAGGAAAGGAAGGAAAGGAAGGAAAGGAAGGAAAGGAAGGAAAGGAAGGAAAGGAAGGAAAGGAAGGAAAGGAAGGAAAGGAAGGAAAGGAAGGAAAGGAAGGAAAGGAAGGAAAGGAAGGAAAGGAAGGAAAGGAAGGAAAGGAAGGAAAGGAAGGAAAGGAAGGAAAGGAAGGAAAGGAAGGAATAAGCCAGGGTAACTGACCTCAATTCCTAGCAAAGTCTGAGAGTATACAATTAAAGGAATGATTAGTGACTATTTAGAAAAGGAAGGACTACAAAAAGCCAACATGATTTCACTAAGAGCAGGTCACATCTCACTAAGCTTATTTCCTTTTTTGACAATGGAGTTAAACTAATAGATAAGGAACCTCAAATGATCTAGTTCACCTATATTTCAGCAGAGTAATGATAAAATCTCTCATGCTTTTCTTGGAGACAAGATGGAGAGACATGGACTAACCTTAGCACAATTAGATAGATATGGGAACAGGTTGAATAGTCAGGCCCAAGAGTAGTAGGCTGGTGTAAATAATAATAGTAGTGATAATAACAACAGCTAAAGATTATATAGAATTTTACGATCTGTAAAGCATTTTACAAATAGTATCCCATTTGATCTCACAACAAACCTAGGAGGTAAGTACTGTTATTTTCCCCATTTTACAGATCAGGAAACTGAAATCGAGAGAGGTTAAGTGACTTGCCCAGGGTCACACCACTAGTAAGTATCAGAGGCAAGATTTGAAGTTAGACCTTCCTGAGACCAGGTCCACTGCTTTATCCAATAGCTACCTCTAAATATCAGAAATGGAGGCACTCTTGCACGTTTCTAATCATACATTTAATATTGGAAGGGTTTCAGAGGTTGAATCCAACTCCCTTATTTTACAGAGGAAGAAACTAAAGCATGGAGAGTGTGATGTTTAAAATCTAAATGTGTTGTCTAAAAAATCTAATGAATGGTCACCTTAAATTAGAAGCTTTAGCACAAGTCTTTGGGCATTAAACATTTATTAAAGCATACTAGGTATTAGAAAAAAGAGAACACGTAGAGTTAAGAAAAGGCCTATCTAGCCTAGAGTTACAGCCTGGTCAGGTTCTTCCTCAACTCCTCTGCCATGCACCTGCTTCAACCACAAACTCCCTCAAACTGAGTGTGGAAGCTTTTTATAGGTCTGGAGCAGAGGTGGTCCTTACACACTGCTTCAATATGATTTATAGGTGTCATCCAAATCTATTGGTTCACTGGACTTGAAGGTGGTCTCTAGTTGAGTTCAAAGTCCTTAGCTTCTGAGAACAATACCTTCTTAAGAGCCAGCCAGGTGTGGTTACAATCTAATTAACTTGAAGTAGACTAATCAGAAAAATCAATCACTCTCACTTAATTCAATCAGTTTAGATTAATCTCCAGGTGGGCCTTTGAGTATCTGCCAAATCCCATTATTTTCTCATAAGAGGTTAAGTGACCTTCTCTGGGTCACACAGATAGTAAGCATGTCAGGTAGGAATTGAACTCGGGTCTTTCTGGATCCATGTAGCACTTCATCTACTATATAGCTGTATAGCTACTAATGACTTAGTGCTGTACCCCAAGCAACTTTACCTTGATTTGCATTGTTTAATATTTTAATCAATTAATTATACCCAGGCATTGATGGAAGTGCTTATTCAGTTTTTGAAAGGCAAGGAACTAAAAGGCAAAGTTAACACAATGCATTCAAAATAGGAATGAATGTAAAGTATTGCATTTTGTTTCCAAAATATCATTTTCACGTGTAAAAGATGGGAAAGTACTACTAAAGAGTAGTTATTCTTAAAATGGCCAGGGGTTTATTATGAATTCAATAATAGCCAATAGCATGAAATAGCCATCAAAAGATATCAGGTTACATTAAGAAGATCAAAGTTTCTAAGAATAAGGAGGCGACTGTCTAATTGTTATCTGTTTTGATCAGGTCTTATTTGGAATAGTACTTCCAGTTCTGGGTACCACCTTTTAGGAAGGAAAATCAAGAAACTGGGCAGCATTCAAAAGAGAATACTCACGCTAGTTAAAGGTCTCAAGGCCATTCTACAGAAGGATTGGTTTTAGAAAATGGCAACAATAATGTGAGAGATGATTTAAAGGGGGCAATAATCGCTGCAATAGTTGAAAGTATATGAAATATATCTATCATTATGTAAAAGGTATATTTACATAGCATCCTGAACACAGGTTCAATTTTTAAGCTAGAACCTTTATTACTGGTTTATAATAGTATATACTCTTTCAATTCAACTCAAACATTTATAAAGTGTCTATTATAGGCAAAGTAAACTTTTCAGGGGGCACTGCAAAGTCACTGAAGGATTTTAGATTACTCAGGCAGCAATGTGGAAGATGGGTTTGAAAGGAAAGGAAGAAGAAAAATAAGGAAGCCAATACATTAATATGGGTAAGAGTAATCAGGGCCTGAATCAGTGTGGGTATAGTGGATATGGAGAAACGATGATAAATCTAAGAAATAATGTAGAGGAAGAATTGACAGGACATAACACATTATTGTATGTAAGTTCTAGTTAAAAGGGAAGCTGAAATGCAATCTTGAGATTTTAACTTGGGAGAAGGGCTTGGGAGGACAATGATTCCACTAACAGAAATATAGAAGTTGCAATCATGTTGCAAGTGTTGAGGGTGGGGAGGAAGATGATGAGACCAGTCTGTGGTAAGTTTACTTTGAGACAATTGCAGGACTTTCAGTATCAGATGTCCAGCCGATAGTTAGAAATACCACTCCTTTAAAGTGTATCCTATTTCTTTACACTCTAAGTACTCTGTCTCTTTCATTGACACTTGTTCTCTTGCTAACTTTTGAATACTAGTGTATTCCAAAAGGCAGTTAGGTAGCTCAGTGGATAGAACACTGGATTTGGAATCAGGAAAGACCCAAGTTCAAATCCGGTCTCAGTATGTGACCATAAGCAAGTTACATAAATTTTACCTGCCTCATTCTTCTCATTTGTAAAAAGGGGATAAAAATAGCACCTCCTTCCTAAGGTGTGAGGATTAAATAAGTTACTATTTCTAAGGTGTTTTACAAACCTTAAAGCACTGTGTAAATACTAAAGGTTTGATGTCTCTCTCTACACTCTCTCTGCCATCTCATTGATTTCTGCGATTTTAAAATCTATTTCTATATAGATGACTCTCAAATCTATATCCACAGCTCTGACCTTTCTTTAGAGTTCTAGAAGATGCACCTATGGATACATAACATCCTTCCTTTGAAGAAAAGAAGCTGCCTCCTTCAGAGTAGTCAAGATACCTCTTCTACTTTCTCCCATGAGATGGAGACCAACTTTCATTTTGTATACGTACATATTACTGGATGTTGCCTCAAAACATGAGTGAACTCTTCACAGATCACTAGAAAATTATCCTTGACTTCCATACTTTGTTTAGTTGGTAGACCTCATGGTTTGCTGTTCTCTTTACTGGTGTCCCAATAGCTCTCACCTCTTTATTGAGGCTTACTTATTGTATGCAAGTTGTGTTATTGCGTGTGCCTGTGCAGGAACACTTGAATGTGACAGGACCCTATTTCCAATCGTGTGATTCCTATGAGACCTTTCTCAGAATAATATTTTAAAATGTATAAAATAAAAATACAAGGGAAGCCAATAATATTTTAAATGTATAAAATAAAATAAAAAGGAAAACAATAATCAAAATGTAAAACTAAAGAAAATGAAAAACAAGTACATTGATCTCATATGTCATATGTGTCTTTGTGTGTATTATATCTATGTTTGATATATGTATAAAATATAATTATATATCACAAATAAAAAAAGAATAACAATTTTTAAAAAAAGAATCCCTGCTCTAAATGAAATAGATCCAGTTGTTAGCAAAGTCTATTTAATTAGATCTAATGACCCACTTTGCTCATCCTTTCCACATCAGTTCCACATATCTCCTTAAACTTCTTAGCTTCTATGCTCCTTGCCCTCACTTTAGAGCAAGAAGGTTAAAGTACAAGTGGAATGGAGGGAGTAAGGCAGTTGATTTTGAATTAGAAATACATAAATTCAAATCCTGCCTCATAAGCGTATTAAGTTTCATGACCTTGAGATGAGTTACTTACCCTCTTTCAGCCTTGTCTCATCTGTAAAAAGAGGATAGTGGGGGTAGCTAGGTGGCGCAGTGGATAGAGAAACAGCCCTGGAGTCAGGAGTACCTGAGTTCAAATCTGACCTCAGACACTTAACACTTACTAGCTGTGTGACCCTGGGTAAGTCACTTAACCCCAATTGCCTCACTAAAAAAATTAAAATAAAAAAGAGGATAGTAATAGTACCTACTTTACAGGGATACAGATGAGATTTTATATGTATGTTATGGGCCCCTGGGTACCTCAGAAGTGTTCTGGGGTAAATCAAAGTACCTTCTCCTTGAGAAACCAAACCAAAGGACTGTGGGGACCAATTTTTAATTGGGGAGTGCTAGCTAAGCGGCTCGCCTCAATATTGGGTCAAGGAAGGAGGCCAGCAGCCTTCCTCAAAACAGAACAAGATTTATTTTAATAAGAACGAACTTACAAAAAAAAACACAAACAGGATCAGTAGGATCAAGGGAAAGGAAATAAAATGGGGAAAGGGAAATTATAATACCTGAAAAAATACCATTGTCCAGGAATCAGCTGAAAATATGCAGCAGAACGCCTGTCGCTTTCCACCTTCCACCTAGAATGCCCAATTCTCCTCCCCCAAACCTAGAAACACCCCATACAGCCCCAGCCAATGGGATGGCTGCTCTGACAGTCACATGACTGCCCTCACTAGGCTTCCAATCATTATAATTTTGCCAGGCCCAGTAGGCGTTAGGGAGTAATGATGACAGGAGGTGCCAGAGCCCTGGCAGAGCCCCAGGCCAGTCTATGCCCAGGCATTAAAAACCTCAAATAACAATTCTTTACAGGAGAGACACACCTAAAGAGATAAGTGGCACCAGATCTGGACCAAGTTTGCTCCAGGACCACCACCCCTCATTCCAGTCTCCCCCACCCCTTGGGGAGATAAGATTAGGTATGGCTGTTGCCTTGTGGCATGAGGGGGAGAGAGATAGCTTGAGAGATCTGGAGCTGCCCCTCACCCAGCTTCCCCCAGCCACCACCAGTGGGTGATGGTCCTCCCCCAATAAAAGTATCTGCCTGTCTCCTGGTGAAGGAGAAAGGTATCTCAGAGAGTCATGCCTCTGTGCCATGCCTTCTCCCCATGAGAAGTACAAGGACTTCTCTCTTGGTTTCCTTTCCCTAGCACCTAAATAAACTATTATTTTATTCTAATTGGATTTGCATGCAAGAGGTTGTAATTCTTTACAGAGGAATTACTAAGGACCCCTACCACAAACCCCCACTATTTTCCCCATAACAATATAAACATATATTTCATATTCATATTCATCATTATCAACATCATAACACTTAATAAATGTGTATTGACTTGAAAGAAAACTCCAAAACCTTCTAGCTCAATCTACACCTTTAAAAAATTTCTCTCCATCATGGAGCAGTAATTTGGTTCTTCCTTGAAGACCTCCATGGAGAAAGAACTCCTCAAAAGCAGAAGGCTCGGGGGCAGCTGGGTGGTGCAGTGGATAAAGCACTGGCCCTGGAATCAGGAGGACCTGAGTTCAAATCCAGCCTCAGACACTTGACATTTACTAGCTGTGTGACCCTGGGCAAGTCACTTAACCCCCATTACCCTAAAAAAAAAAAAAAAAAGCAGAAGACTCCACTTTGGAATAGCTCTAGGTGATGAATAAATTTTCCTTCCAACAAGGAAAGAACATTGGATTTGGAGCACAAAGACCTGAGTTCATATCCAGGTTCTTCTAGATGCTAGTTGCAACCTTGGGCAAAGGTCTTTATTCTCTGGCCCTCCCTTTCCTCATCTGTAAAATGAGTGGCTTAAAACAGATGATCTCTAAAATTCTTATCCCTCGTGCTTAACATAGTTCCTGGAAAATAAAAGCCACTTAATGTTTACTGACTTACTGACTAAATCTATGATCCCTAAAGAGACTTCTCCACAACTTTTCCTTCCCATAGTTACTAGTTCCGCCCTCTGAGGCCAAGTGAAAAAAAAATCCAATTTCTCTTTTACATGATAGCTCTAAAAATATGATTGAAAAGAGCTATCCTGTTTTTTGTAAGTGTTCACCAGGCTAACCATCATGAATTCCTTCAAATGACCCTCCCTTTCCTAGCCCCCAATAGAATGTAAGCATCTTGAGCACAGAGTCTGTTGTGTTTTTGTCTTTGTATGCCCAGAAACTAGAAGACATCCTAGCATATAGTGGTGCTTAATAAATGTTTATTGAATGGATGGATTATTATGGGAATGTAATGGGACCCCAAGAAATCAAAGATTCCAACTCCAAGGAAACCTTAAACCTTCCCAAAAGAAAAACAACTCTGCCTCCCACCTCTGCAATAAGTTATGGCAGAACAGGACCATGATAAGCAATACCAAGGTCTGAAAGATGATATGCAAGATATGGACAGATGCTGCATATCCTACTGATACCCCATTATTTAAAGATCCCCTCCAAGTTATCTTGCCCTTCTCAGTTTTGTATTTCTTCTTGCTTTGTAATTTCTTCCCCTTTCTTTGTTTTGTAAACATGCAAAAAGAGCAGGTCTTCTCTTCCCCAGCAGACAGTCTCCATAGTGATTCTGTCCCCCAGCCACATTTTCTCTCTCCTAATAAATCTCTTTTTATTTTATAAGATTAGTGATGAGCCACCAATTCTTTGGGTGAGCTAGCCCCCTGATCCAAGTTGCAGGTTTCCTCCAACAGGATGATTTTGAGGCCCTGCATCCCCTCAAGGTTCTTCTATGAATGTTCATGATTTTGTCAGTCTTTCTTAAAATGTAATGTCAGAATAGAATATGGGCCTTAAAACCTTTGGATAAGTGACAAATCCTGAAATAGACTCAAAGCATCTTATAACTTATATTTTTTATCCATAGTTTTCAGTTATGTTTCAAATTAAATTCATTGCACCTTTCACAAACAATATGTATGCAAAATGATGGCCTGTGAAAAATAAACTATCAAAAGTGTTCATATTGGGGCAGCTAGGTGGCACAGTGGATAGAGCACCGGCCCTGGAATCAGGAGTACCTGAGTTCAAATCTGGCCTCAGACACTTAACACTTACTAGCTGTGTGACCCTGGGCAAGTCACTTAACCCCGATTGCCTCACTAAAAAGAAAAAAAAGTGTTCATATTAATCAAGCAGGCGTGACTAGGACTTGGGACCTTACTGAGGCACATGGCTTAAATGATATCTAATGGTACCTTCCTTGCCCTACCATACCCCCACCCCTGTAGCAAGAGGGAAGATGAATGAAGCATCAAGTGGGATCTGTTTACTAGGGTATAAGATCTTGCAATAGGGAAGAAAATGTCAGGAGCATAAACACAGGTCTCCAGTGAGAGCTGAGAGTGAGGTTACAGGCTCAGAGACTTTCTTTTCCAAAGCAGCTTGGGACAGAAAGGGAAGACAATGGGAATTAGTTATCTACTGTTCTGGTCAATTTTGGTGACCTGTCTGGGTGACTGACACTCCAATCTAATTCAATTGCCTTGCAGATAATAAAGAGTAACTGAGGGACAACTAGGTGGCACAGTGGATAAAACACAGGCCCTTGATTCAGGAGGACCTGAGTACAAATCCGGGTTCAGACACTTGACACTTACTAGCTGTGTGACCCTGGGCAAGTCACTTAACCCTCATTGTCCTGCAAAAAAAAAGAGAGAGAGAGAGCAACTGAACTCTCCTTACTGCTCTATTTTTCCTCCTTTGACTATGTGCAACTGGTGCCCCTTCTGTGTCCTTTTACTCAGTTATAAGTTAATTTTTTGAGCTGACCTAGTTTTACTTCCCATAAACATCTTTGTTGAACCCAGAAGTATGTGTTAGTACAGCTCTATTTCAGCAAAATAACTACAAAGATAGCTTTTATTTTAGAATTGGGGTCCTAAACTTTAACTCATGGGAGAGAATTTCTCTTTAAAGTGAGGTTGGGGAGGGGGGTTTGGAGATAATTTTCTGAGTTATTTATCCTGTTACATTATAGGCTCTTGAAAGCAGAACCTCACAAAGGAATTTGGGACCTTTCAGTCCCTAAGACTAAATGAATTAAAACTTCCATTATCTTATCATTATACCTTGGGAGAGTCTCACTGAGATACTAGAGAAGGGAAAGAAGAAGATACTAGAGGAAAGTGTCCTGCTTCTGAGCTGCCCCAATAAGTATGAACTGTGATCATTTTGATTTTATCTTTCTAGTTGGAAAGAGGAAGTGAGGAGAGAGCAGATCTCTTTGTTCTCCATGCTAATATTTAATGTTACAACTGTAGAACTGCAGACTTTTATGTCCATGAGACCCTATTGAAAGAGCCATGGATTTGCAATGGGTAGGTTTGACTCCTAGTTCCCACATTTACTATTTCTGTCATGTTGGGCAAGTCATAACAGAAGCATTGAACATCACCTATTATAAATTTGGGGGCAGCTAGTTGGCTTAGTGGATAGCATGCCCAGCCTAGAGTGAGGAAAACTCATCTTCATGAGTTCAAATCTGGCCTCAGACACTAACTAGCTGTGTGACCCTGGGCAAGTTACTTAAACCTGTTTGCTTCATTTTCTCATCTATTAAATGAGATGGAGAAGGAAATGGCAAACCACCCCAGTATCTTTACCAGAAAACTCCAAATGGGTCATAGTCAGACACAACTGAGAAATGACTGAACAACAAAAAATTCAAACCTTATATTTTACATGTGCAGAAACTGAGGCTAAGAAATATAAAAATTGACTTGTTCAAGGTCACACAAGTAGCAATATTTAGTCCCAGGTCTTTGGACTCTAAATCCTGCATTCATTATTCTGTATCCTGACATGTTACTTTCACAATAGTGAGCTTCAATTTCCTCTCATCTGTAAAATGGAGATAATGACACACACAATACCTAATAGGATGGTTGTGTATAGCTAGGTCCCATTAATGAGAATAACAAATCCCCAGAAGTGGTCACATGTATTCCAACTCACACTATTCAAGGTTATAATTATGTAAAATATGGTAAATAGTTGCATTCCTATGGAAGTATGTGGTGTGAATTTGAACAATGCAACCACTTCACAAGATTCATTGTTCCTACTTAGCTAGATCTAGCAGTAAAGTAAATTAGATGCTGCTTCTAGACTCCATAGAAATGTAATTTCTTCTTACTCATAAAAATTCCTTTTCACAGCTTCCTTGAAAGAAAGTGAGAGGAAGAGGAGGGAATATAGAAATGAATGAGGGAACAAAGGAGTAAAGAAAAAGAAAGAAGGAGGTCCTTAAGGGAAAAACAAGAAAAATCAGTGACTATAGCATTGGTGGATTATAAAAGAGTACTGACTTTTAAGTCAGAAAAACTGGGTTCAAATTCCAGTTCTATCACTTGTCTCCCTGCATGACCTTGAGGCTTCAGTTTCTTCTTCTTTAAAATGAAGAAGTTGAATTAGAAAATTGATAAAATCTCATACTCTAGCCTTTGATCCTAAAGGGATATAACAATTGCTAATATTTATTTAGCACTTTAAGGTTTGCAAAAGGCTTTACAAGTATTAACTTATCTAGTCGTCACAACAACCCTGGTAGATAAGTGTTATTGTTATCCCCATTTTACAGATGAAGAAACTGAGATACAATGAGGTTAAGTGATTCGCCCAAAGTAATATAGTTAGTATGTATCTGAGGTGGGATTGAACAAAAGTCTAAATGGTTTGGATTTAGCTGATCCATTCCTAAAATAGCATATACATATCTACTATGTTTGACTTACTGCACTGGTGTCTGGGGTTGGGGGAGGTATACATGAAAGAGACCTTTACAATATGACAAGATCATTTAATTTGTAGGCTTCCTGAGTTTATTACTTTGTGGGTTGGGGAACCTACTTTGGTTGGCTGGGCAATTGGAAAAGGCTACATTTTTTTTTAAATGGCCTTTTCCGATGCATTAAGAGGGTGGGTACCATGAACTGAACTGGGAAGGGAGGAGGTTTTAGCATCCCTACCCTCCTCTCTCTTTTACCCTGGCCCCAAAAAGTGATTATGGAAGGATTCATTTCTGTTTTGTTTCATTTTTCCTTAGTTTCAGGTATCCTTCTACGATCCCCACAGACCCAGGAGTTTGGGCCATGGTGGCCTTGAAGCCAACATTCCAAGCAGGAGGATCTAGCTCACTTGCCAGAGAAGCACTTAAAGATTCTGGGGCCTAAAGAAGGTTTTGGACTTGGAATTGGGACTTTGCTGTATAGGAACTTAGCCAAACCATAAACCTAACCCAGCTTCTCCTCCCCAGAGATTGAAGCAGTGTTGGAGTCGGGGAGGTAGGGGGATTAAGCCCCACATGTTGGGGAAGTAAGTTTGTATGTTTCTGATTATACTATTTGAAGTTAATATTTCTTTATAAAGGTTAATCAAACTGTTAAGTGGCTAAATGGAACTAGAGTGCATTGGACCAACCCAGACAATTGAGAGAACACCATTGGTGGGGGACGAAGTCATGGCAAAGAGTCTAGATATCTTCTCCACCCCCAACACAAAGGGTATCAGAGAATGCTAAGAGAAGGGTGAAATATAACACACCTGTCCTTCAGGCAGTGGGGGACAGGAGTAGTCAGTGTTATATACAGATAAGTAAGATAAAATCTTCAGGGAACTTATAAACTGTTATCATTCAGTCATTTCAGTTGTGTTCAAGTCTATGTGACCCTATTTGGGATTTTCTTGGCAAAGATACTGGAGTGGTTTGCCATTTCCTTCTACAACTCATTTTATAGACGAGGAAACTGAGGCAAATATGGTTAAGTGAGTTGCTCAGGATCACAGAGCTAGTAAGTATCTGAAGCCAGAATTGATCTCATGAACATAGGTCTTTCTGATTCTAGGACTGACACTCTAACCACTGTGTCACCTAGCTGCCCCTATAATCCAGTAGTAAGAAAAAAAAGAAAGGAATGAAGGAACAAAAAGAGATGGAGAGACAGAGAGATAGAGTAATAGAGAGGAAAAATTCAGACTTAAAAATAGGCTTACATCAAGTTTAAAAGATATTAAATAAACCTCACAAAACAACATTTTAATCATTTCAGTATAAATGGATCAAAAACATATGGATGAAATTTCCCTTAAATTTTGTATGAGTTAGCAAATCAAAATGAAAAATGCCTGGGGCACAACACATTTTGTTTTTATTTTGAATTTCTAAAAAATGTGCCTATCATAGCAGCCTCTGGGTACAGATACCAAAAAGAAAAAGAAAGCACAATTAATCACAAACTCAACAGCAGAAGTCCCATATCCCCAAACCTCATATCCCCCATTCTGTCATCCTATTAGTCTGAAAAATCAACTTCCCTTCAAGATGCACCAGCTATGACTTGGGGACAGCAGTGGGGAGACCAAGTTCCTAAATCTCTCCTTGTTCATTTAGAAATTGGGGGTGATAATATTGTCTTTATGGGAGTGCAACGAGAATTGAATTAATATTTATAAAGAACTTTGACAATGGAAAAATGCCATCTTGATGGTAAATACAAATGTTGGCTTTCTTTTCTGAGATAATTGTGAACTTAGCACCATGCCACAGAGATCTCCTGGGGGAAGTCTGAAGCCCTTCATGAAAGGGGCACAAGAAATCAGGACCTTCCAGCCCTGCTATTTTTGTGAGTTTTTCATACAGTCATAGGTGAAAGGGAAATGTTTTTTCAACAATTCACCTTTACCGTTGATGGAGTGGGATCAAGGGGAGTCATGAGTTACTTGGGTACTTTCAGTTTTTCAATGTATTCTTGGGTTCCTACAAGTCCTTTGCATCTTATACATTTTCTGTAATGGGTGAAATAAAGACTGTCCCATGGACAATACCCATACTGAACATTAATGGCCTCTGTAGGAGTGGAGGACCCAATTGCCCACCTTTGGGGAAATAGACAGGAGCTACATCGCAGCATTGTTCTGGAAATTCCCCTGGTGCTTCTGGGATAGAGGCAAAAAGCAAAGGGAGAAAATTACTCTCTTGTGGATGAGGACACCAGGACTGAGCCCAAATAGATTTCCTTTGAAAGGAAAGAACTGGGTCATAAATGACATCTTAGGTCATGTAATAAAAATGAGAGATAATTGATGGGCAACCCTAGTATCTCACTGGTACTCACAAAACACTAGAATACCTTTAGAGTATTGAGTTGAGCCTCTACAGAAGATGTAGAGAATCTTTCATGGACAAGACTTACCCAGAAGAGAGTGTTATAATTTGTACCAGTGGAAAGAATGTTCATACTGATGAAATTATGGATCCATTTATGTATTAAAAATATTTGTAAGGAGAGGTGTTGGTTCAGATACTCTGCACTCCAATGTAGATTAATTTAAATTCATTTAACACCAACTAAATTTTTTTAATGTTGCAAATATGGAGTTACATGTGATTTGGGCTAAGCAGGATCAACAGATTAATTAATCTATTGCAAATTAGTTCCAAAATACTTGGGTTTTAGGGGCTTTGATTGAATGACTGCAAGATGAGGCAAAGTAGCTGAACCAGTTCTTCTAGGACAAGAGTTTGGTTATTCTCTTGGAGCCAAGGAAACTAGACATACTTTTATTGCCTTAAATGTTTCTTTGCTTTTAGTCACAGTACTTCTATTACTAAATAATAGACTTTCGTGCAAATGTTCACATCTTGTTTCCTTCCTTCTTTTCATTTATATATGGGTGTGTGTGTGTGTGTGTGTGTGTGTGTGTGTGTGTGTGTGAGAGAGAGAGAGAGAGAGAGATTTAAATTTCTAGAGCCAGATTCAGAATGAGTATTACCTTCTCCTGGATCTAGAACAATTTTCTGAAGTAGAATTTGTGAAATTGGTAGGCAAGGATGGATATATATAGGATCATAGTTTAGATAAGGAGATGAGCTTAGGGGTCACCTATTTCAAACCTTACATTTTACAGGTGAGAAGGAAGATGTAAAACAAATTGTCCAAGTTCTCATAGGTAGTTGAGTTAAATCAAATCTAGTAGCATTTATTAAGTACCTACTACATTCTAGGCACTTTGATAAAAAAAAAAAGTAGGAAAGCTAGCATTCAAAATCAAATCTTATGGTTCTAAAGTCATTAGTCAAATAAGGCCTTATCTTTGAAACATGTATGTCAATCTGGATGTGAGGGTGTAGCCAAAAGGGAAAGAAAATCCTCCTCTGACTCCTACCTTAGAATGTGCACATTATTAGACAGTACAAGCCATACATTTCCTCCGTTAAATAGGCAGTTCCTATTCCCTAGCCACTGCCCTCAACTCCACCCCTTCAAAGAGTTTTCTCCCTACATTTGTTGGGGAAAGGGAAGAGATGAACACTACTCCCACTGTCTTTTCAAGGACAGAAAGAAGAAAACTCTGTCTCCTTCAAACTACAATTCCCAGGTTCCATCTAAAAAGCCCATTGCATTCCTCTGTAGGATATGAAATTTTATGGCGTTTTATGAAAGCTATATGTGCTATACTTGACATATGTATTTATTCAGATCAGCATCTACATAAACATCAGTCAACAAGAATTTATTAAATAATTACTATGTGCCAGAAACTATACTGAGTATATGCAAAGAAAAACAAAAACGTGGCCCCTTCCCTCAAGAAGGCCACATTCTTATGGGGAAGGTAATGCAAAAAAATAATCATTTACACAAAAGATATAGATAGAAATAGAAATATATATTATCTGTATATATGTATCCATAGATAGATGGAGATAGGTAGATAGATAGATAGATAGATAGATAGATAGATAGATAGATAGATAGATAGATAGATCCATATATATCATATAGTGGCAATGGAAGTTCATCTCAAGAGTGAAGTTACGAAAAGTAAAAAGGAAGTAGAAAAAAGGCCTCCAGAAGAAGGTGAGATTGAATTGAATCTTCAAAGAGGCCAGGGAAACTAGGAGACAGAGGTGAAAAGGGAGAATATTTCAGACTGGGAGACAGCCCGTCCATGTAGTCAAATGATGCATCATATATGAAAAACAGAAAGTAAGCCAGTTTATCTGAATCAAAGAGTACGTGGAAGAGGGTAACACATTGGAAAAAATGGAAAGACAGCAAGAGACCAGGTAGTAAAGAACTTAAATAGAGAATGTTATATTTGATCTGGTAAAAAAAAAAAAAAGTCTCTGTTCTCAAGGAACCCACAATCTAATGGGGAAGACAGCACACAAAAAATAATAAACAAACAAGATCTACAAAAGATAACTTGGGGGTTGCCCCAAGCTGAAAGGCATTAGTATTAAGGAAGACAGGGAAAGGCTTTTTAATAGAAAGGACTTTAAGCTGAAACTTGAAGGAAGCCAAAGGAGCCAGGAGACAGAGACAATGAGAGCATTCTAGTCTTTTTTTTAATAAAAGTATTTTATTATTTTCTAGTTACACGTAGAGATAGTTTTCAACATTTGTTTTTACAAGATTTCTATTCTAAAATTTTTCTCCCTCCTTCCCCTCCCTCCCCCCTCTCCAAGACAGTAATCTGATATAGGTTATATATGCACAATTACATCAAACATATTTCTGCATTAGCCATGCTGTGAAAGAAGAATCAGAGCAAAAGGGAAAAACCTGAAAAAAGGAAAAAAAATGTAGAAATAGTATGGTTCAATCTGCATCTAGAGTCCACAGTTCTTTTTTTTCTCGATTTGGATGGCATTTTCCATCATGAATCCTCTGGAATTCTCTTAGACCATTTTATTGCTGAGAAGAATCAAGTCTATCACAGTTGGTCAACATACGATGTTGTTGATACTATGTGCAATGTTGTCCTGGTCCTGCTCATCTCACTCAGCATCAGTTCATGTAAGTCCTTCCAAGTCTCTGAAATCTGCCTGCTTGTTTCTTCATAGAGATTTTTCTAAAACTTTGTGATTTAAATTTTCTTCCTCCTTCCCTCCTCACTCCTCTCTATGGAATCATGCAATTAAATATAAGACATACATGTGCAGTTATGGCAAACATATTCACATTAGTCAATTTGTGAAAAAAAATAGAATAACTTTAGAAAGAGGAACTAACAAATAAAATTATATTTCAATCTGTATTCAAATACCATCAGTTCTTCCTCTGTTGATGATTTGCATTTTTCATAATTCCTTGTGCTAGCATCCTGCTCATCATTTCTTTCACAGTTAGTAGTGCTAACTGTATTACCTTCCATCCTTTTCCCTCCTCTTGATATTTACTCTATTTTCTATCTTCTTTTACCCTATCCCTCTTCAAAAGTGTTTTGCTTTATGTTTCCCCCTCCCCCTATCTGCCCTCCCTTCCTTCACCTTTCACCCCATTTCCCCTTCCCCTCCCACTTTCCCTCAGGGCAAAATATATTACTATACCCACTTGATTGTTTATGTTATTCCCTCTTTGAGCCAATTCAGTTGATAGTAATGCTCACTCACTCCCCTGCTCCTTCCCCATTTTCCCCTCCACTCCATAAGCTTTTCCTAGTTTCTTTTATGTGAAATACTTTACACCCTTCCACTTCTCCCTTTCCCTTTCTTCCAGTACATTCCTCTTACCCCTTAACTTTATTTTAAAGATGTCATCATGAGGGGCAGCTAGGTGATGCAGTGGATAGAGCACCAGCCCTGGAGTCAGGAGTACCTGAATTCAAATCCAGTCTAAGACACTTAACACTTACTAGCTGTGTGACCCTGGGCAAGTCACTTAACCCCAATTGCCTCACAAAAACAAAAACAAAAAAAACTTAAAAAAAAAAGATGTCATCATGGATCAGGTAGGTGACACAGTGGACAAAGCAAAAGCCCTGAACCCAGGAGACCATGAGCCCAAATCCAGCCCCAGACATAAGCCACCCTACCCTACCTGCCCCACAAAAACAAGGATAAATGCTTTATATATATTGTCCCTTCATATTCATTCCACACTTCTGCCCTCTAAGTATATTCCTTTCAGCTTCCCTAATAATGAGAAAGTTCTTGTGAGTTGAAAGTATTATCTTCTCATGCAAGAACATAAACAGTTTTTCCTTTTAATGGCCCTCATGAATTCTTTTTCCTGTTTAACTTTTTATGCTTCTCTAGGGTCTTATATTGAAAAGTCAAATTTTCAATTCAGTTCAGGTCTTTTCATCACAAATGCCTGAAAGTCCTCTTTTTCACTGAAGTCCCATTTTTCCCCTGAAAGATTATACTCATTTTTGCAAGGTAAGTGATTTTAGGTTGTAGTCTCAGTTCCTTTGCCCTCTGGAATATCATATTCCATGCCCTCCAGTACTTTAATGTAGTAGCTGCTAGATCTTGTGTTATCCTAACTGTGGCCCCACAGTATTTGAATTCCATCTTTCTAGCCGCTTTCAATATTTTCTACTTGACCTGGGAGCTCTGGAATTTGGCTATATTATTCCTGGAAGTTTTCCTTTGGGGATCTCTTTCAGGAGATGTTCAGTGGATTCTTTGAATTTCTATTTTACTTTCTGCTTCTAGAATATTAGGGCAATTTACCCTGACAATTTCTTAAAAGATGATGTCTAGGTTCTTTCTTTGATCATGTTTTTCAGGTAGTCCAATGAATTTCAAATTCTCTCTCCTGGATCTATTTTCCATGTCAGCTGTTTTTCTAAGGATACATTTCATATTGTCCTTTATTTTTTTATTCATTTAGATTTGCTTTACTGTGTCTTGGTTTCTCATAAAGTTACTGGCTTCCATTTGTTCAATCCTAATTCTTAGGCAATTATTTTCTTCAGAGAGCTTTTGTATCTCCTTTTCCATTTGGCCTTTTAAGCTGTTAAATGTTTTTCTCATGACTTTCCTGCATTGCTCTCATTTCTCTTTCCATTTTTCCTCCACCTCTCTAAATCTTCCTTCTATCTCTCCTACTTTCTCTTCAAAGTTCTTTTTGAGCACTTCCATGGCCTGAGCCCAATTCATATTGTTTTTTGGAAGCTTTTGATGCAGGAACTTTAACTTTGTTATTATCTTCTTTTGAGGGTGTAATTTTGTCTACCCTCACAGATGTTTTCGATGATCTGCTGTTTTCTCTTCTTACTCATCATGACTGTGTATTTCTTGGTTTTTAACTCCTTAAAGTGTAGTGCTGCTTCCAGGACAAAATTTCTAAGCTACGTCTTGGCTCAGAAAGTGATTGGGAACAATCTCAGCCTGCCTGGCCTGTGAGCAACCACAACCCGCTTTCTCTTTGACCTGGAAACAGAAGTCTGATTGGAATTTGATCCTCTATGGTCAGCAGCTTGGTGTGCCTTTGCCCCTTCCCCACTGGGTGGCTGTCCCTCAAGTTTGCTTGCTGATTTAGAGTGTGGGTGCCCTGCCCAGTTCCAGCAGAGATTGCAGCTATTCCCCCCAACTGGTGGACCTATTCACTGGTCCCCGAGCTGAGCTTCAGAAGAAACAGCTGAAGAATCCAATGCTCTGGAGATGCTGCCTGCTCAAGGCTGGTCCTTCTCCATGCACTGTGCTCCTCCCTCAGCCCAAACAGCAGGTGATCCCAGTCACCTAATTAAGCTATTTTTGGCTGGAAAAGAGTCTCACTCTGTTCTTATATGGGTTAATCTGCTCCAAGAGGGGACTTAATGGGATTATTTTTGGCAGTATGTAGACAGGTTTTCAGGAGCTGGGAGAGTCACAGCATTTCTTCCACCATCTTGCCTCTGCTCCCCCAGAGCATACTAGTCTTGAGGTGCAGCCAGGGAAAATGCTCAGAGTAGGGAAATAGAGTATCCTGTGTAAAGAACTACAAGGAGGCCTAGGCCACTGGATGATAGACTGTTGTCAGGGGAATAAGTATAAAAAGATTGTAAAGGTAGGAAGGGAACAGGTTATAAAGGGCTTTAAAATCCCACCAGAAGGGGGTCGGAGCCAAGATGGCAGAGAGGAAGCAGCAAGTTGCCTGAGCTCTCCTTCTGTTCCCTCAAAACAAACATTAAATCAAGCCTCTGGACGGATTCTGAAACTACAGAACCTGCAAAGAGACAGAGAGACACAGTCCTCCAACCAGAGATAATTTAGAAGACTTTAGGCAAAGGTCAGTCTGACTAGGGCAAAAGGGAGGCCTAGCGCAGGGCAGCAACCCAGTGCCGAGGGGGTCGGGGCAAGTCAGCAGGAGCTGTGGGCCACAGCCGAACAACTGAGGCCCCTGGAACCTGGTTCAAAAATCTGGTGGCCAAGGAGGACAGTGGAAAAACCTACCTGCACGGGCTAGAGGGTAGAGGGCCACGAATGGGTCAGGTGGGATCAGACACCGGGGTCCGGCGCCTGGCTGGCCGAGCACAATCAGACAGGAAATGCAGGGTGGGGGATCTCCACACACCATAAAGGCCTCAGAGTAAAAACCCAGTCACACAGCACCTATACCCCTGCACAAGAAGCCCAAAACAGGGACCCTGGTGCCTCCAGAGCAGACCTCAACTTAAAAAATAAATAAATAAGCTGCAATAATGAGTAAGAAGCAAAAAAGAGCCCTCTCCATTGAGAGCTTCTGTATCAATAGGGAAGAAGAAGCCAACACAAACTCAGATGAGGACAATAGCCTCAAATTGCCTACATCTGAAGCCTCACAAGGGAAGGTGAATTGGTCTCAAGAACAAAAAGCCTTCCTGGAAGAGCTCAAAAAGGATTTTAAAAATCAATTGCGAGAGGTAGAAGAAAAAATGGGGAGAGAAATGAAAGCAAAACAAGAAAACTATGAAAAAAGAATCAGCAGCTTGGAAAAGGAAGCACATAATTTCACTGAAGAAAACAAAGCCTTAAAAAATTCATTTGGCCAAATGGAAAAAAAGGTGCATAATCTCACTGAAGAAAACAATGCCTTAAAAATTAAAGTGGGACAGTTGGAAGATAAGGAATCCATGAGACACCAAGAATCAGTCAAGCAGAATCAAAAAAATGAAAAAATAGAAGAAAATGTGAAATACCTCATTGGAAAGACAACTGATCTGGAAAACAGATCGAGGAGAGACAATTTGAGAATCATTGGACTGCCTGAAAGCCATGACCAGAAAAAGAATCTAGACACCATATTCCAGGAAATTATTAAGGAGAACTGCCCTGATATCATAGAATCAGAGGATAAAATCATCATTGAAAGAATCCACCGATCACCTCCTGAAAGAGACCCCAAAAGGAAAACTCCAAGGAATACTGTAGCCAAATTCCAGAATTATCAGGTGAAGGAGAAAATACTCCAAGCAGCCAGAAAGAAGCAATTTAAATATCATGGAGCCACAGTCAGGATTGCTCAGGACCTGGCAGCTTCAACATTAAAGGACCGCAAGGCTTGGAATATGATATTCCGGAAGGCAAAGGAGCTTGGATTGCAGCCGAGAATCTATTACCCAGCAAAAATGTGCATTTTCTTTCAGGGGAAAAGATGGACATTTAATGACATTGGGGACTTTCAATCTTTCCTGGTGAAAAGACCAGAACTGAATAGAAAATTTGATCTCAACATACAAGACTCAAGAAAAGTTTAAAAAGGTAAACAGAGGGGGAAAAAAAAAAAGGTTACCCTATTAGGTTAAACTGTTTATATCCCTACACAGGAAAATAATGCCCATAACTCATAAGAACTGTAAATGTATTTGGGCAGAGAGAAGGACTTTACATAGAGGGTATAAATATAAATTGTCTTTGATGTGATGATACAAAAGAATTAAGGGGTTAAAAAGGGAGTCTATGGGGAGGAGAGGAAAGGGGAGGTGGAATGGGATGAATTATATCATATGAAGAGGTGGGAAAAAAACCTATTACAATAGAGGGAAAGAAAGGAGGGGGGAACATTGTTTCAACCCTATTCTCATTAGATTTGACTCAAAGAGGGAATAACATATACGTTCATTGGGATAAAGAAACTTAACTCATTCTTTAGGGAAGCAAAAAGGGAAGGGAAAGGGGGGGAACTGATAAAAGGGAGGACAAAAGCAAGGGAGAAAAGGGCAAAGAAAAGAGAGGGGGGTGATAAAAAGGGAGGGCAGACTGGGGGAGGCAGGGGTAAGAAGTAAAACCTCGGTGAGGAGGAATAGGGTGAAAGAAGGGGGGAAAAACACAAAGGGGGTAAATAGAATGGAGGGGAATAGACAGTCAGTAATAATAACTGTGAATGTAAATGGGATGAACTCTGCTATAAAACGGAAGCGAATTGCAGAGTGTATTAAAAACCAGAATCCTACAATATGCTATTTACAAGAAACACATTTGAACCAGAGAGATACACACAGAGTAAAGGTAAAAGGCTGGAGCAGAATATATTATGCCTCAGCTAAAGTAAAAAAGGCAGGGGTAGCAATCCTTATCTCAGACAAAGTGCAGGCAAAAATAGATATCATTAAAAGAGATAAGGAAGGAAATTACATCTTACTTAAAGGTACTATAGATAATGAAGTAATATCAATATTAAATACGTATGCGCCAAATGGTATAGCATCCAGGTTCTTAGAGGAGAAGTTAAATGAGTTACAAGAGGAATTAGACAGTAATACTATACTAGTGGGGGATCTGAATCTCCCCTTCTCAGAATTAGATAAATCTAGCCAAAAAATAACTAAGAAAGAAGTGAAAGAGGTGAATAGATTACTAGAAAAGTTAGACATGATAGATGTCTGGAGAAAATTGAATGAGGATAGAAAGGAATATACCTTTTTCTCGGCAGTACATGGCACATTTTCAAAAATTGACCATGTATCAGGGCACAAAAACATCATAGCCAAATGTAGAAAGGCAGAAATAGTAAATGCATCCTTCTCAGATCATGATGCAATAAAAATTACATGTAAGAAAGAGCCAGGGAAAAGTACAATGAAAATCAATTGGAAACTAAATAATTTCATTCTAAAGAATGAATGGACCAAACAAGAAATCATAGAAACAATCAATAACTTTATCCAAGAGAATGACAATAATGAGACAACATACCAAAATCTATGGGATGCAGCCAAAGCAGTGCTTAGGGGGAAATTGATAGCTCTAAATGCTTACATGAATAAAAAAGAGAAAGAGGAGATTAATGAATTGGGCATGCAACTTAAAAAGCTAGAAAAAAGAACAAATTAGAAATCCCCAATTAGACACTAAATTAGAGATCCTGAAAATTAAAGGAGAAATTAGTAAGATTGAAAGCAAAAAAACTATAGAATTAATCAATAAAACTAAGAGCTGGTTTTATGAAAAAACCAATGAAATAGATAAAATATTGGTTAATTTGATTAAAAAAAAGAAAGAAGAAAACCAAATTACCAGTATCAAAAATGAAAAGGGTGATGTTACCACCAATGAAGTGGAAATTAAGTCAATAATTAGGAATAATTTTGCCCAACTGTATGCCAATAAATTTGACAATCTAAATGAAATGGATGAATATTTACAAAAATACAAACTGCCCAGGTTAACTGAAGAGGAAATAAAATCCTTAAATAAACCCATATTAGAAAAAGAAATTGAACAAGCCATTAATGAACTCCCTAAGAAAAAATCCCCAGGGCCAGATGGGTTTACGGGTGAATTTTACCAAACATTTAAAGAACAATTAATTCCAATATTATACAAATTATTTGGAAAAATAGGTGAAGGACTTCTACCAAATTCGTTTTGTGACACAAATATGGTGGTGATACCAAAACAGAGAAAGAAAATTATAGACCAATTATAGACCAATTTCCCTAATGAATATTGATGCCAAAATCTTAAATAAGATATTAGCAAGGAGATTACAGCAAGTGATCACCAGGATAATACAGTATGACCAGGTGGGATTTATAACAGGAATGCAGGGCTGGTTCAACATTAGAAAAACTAACATAATCAACCACATCAATAAGAAAACCAACCAAAATCATATGATTATCTCAATAGATGCAGAGAAAGCTTTTGACAATGTACAACACCCATTCCTAATAAAAACACTAGAGAGTTTAGGAATAGGTGGAGCTTTCCTTAGAATAATAAACAGTATCTACCTAAAGCCATCAGCAAGTATTATATGCAATGGAGATAAATTAGAGGCCTTCCCAATAAGATCAGGGGTGAAACAGGGATGTCCATTATCACCCCTATTATTTAATATTGTCCTAGAAATGTTAGCTTTAGCAATCAGAGAAGATAAAGTAATTAAAAGAATTAGAATAGGCAAGGAGGAAACAAAACTATCACTCTTTGCAGATGATATGATGGTATACTTAAAGAATCCTAGAGAATCAACTCAGAAATTACTTGAAACAATTAACAACTTTAGCAAAGTAGCAGGATATAAAATAAATCCACATAAATCATCAGCATTTCTATACATGACCAACAAAGTCCAGCAGCAAGAGATAGAAAGCGAAATTCCATTTAAAGTAATGGTAGATAATATAAAATACTTGGGAGTCTACTTGCCAAGACAAACCCAGGAACTCTGTGAACACAACTACCAAACACTCTTCACACAAATCAAATCAGATCTAAATAATTGGAAAGATATCAATTGCCCATGGATAGGCAGAGCTAATATAGTAAAAATGACAATACTGCCTAAATTAATTTACTTATTCAGTGCCATACCAATCAGACTACCTAAAAATTATTTTATACAGCTAGAAAAAATCATAACAAAATTCATCTGGAAAAACAAAAAGTCAAGTATATCCAGGGAAATAATGAAAAAAAAATTCACAGGAAGGTGGGTTAGCGGTACCAAACCTGGAGCTTTACTATAAAGTGGCAGTCATCAAAACTATCTGGCAGTGGCTAAAAAATAGAGTGGTAGATCAATGGAATAGGCTAGGCTCAGGAAATGCAGTAGTAAATGACACTAGTAATGTAGTGTTTGATAAACCCAAGGACTCCAGCTTCTGGGATAGGAACTCAGTATTTGACAAAAACTGCTGGGAAAACTGGAAGATAGTATGGCAGAAATTAGGCATAGACCAACATCTTACACCTTATACTAAAATAAGGTCAAAATGGATACATGATTTAGACATAAGAGGTGATAACATAGGTAAATTAGGAGAGAAAGGAATAGTGTACCTATCAGATCTTTGGAAAGGAAAACAGTTTATGACCAAACAAGAGATAGAGTATATTATAAAATGCAAAATGGATGATTTTGATTATATTAAATTAAAAAATGTTTGTACAAACAGAAGCAATGCATCCAAAATTAGAAGGGAGGCAGAAAGCTGGGAAACAATTTTTGAGGCCAGTACTTCTAATAAAGGCCTCATCTCTAAAATATATAGGGAATTAAATCAAATTTATAAGAACCCAAGTCATTCCCCAATTGAGAAATGGTCAAAGGATATGAACAAGCAGTTTTCTGATGAAGAAACCAAAGCTATCTATTCCCATATGAAAAAATGCTCTAAATCTCTAATGATTAGAGAGATGCAGATTAAAACAACTCTGAGGTACCACCTGACACCTATCAGATTGGCTAAAATGACAAAAAAGGAAGATAATAAATGTTGGAGAGGCTGTGGGAAAATTGGAACACTAATGCATTGTTGGTGGAGCTGTGAGCTGATCCAACCATTCTGGAGAGCAATTTGGAATTATGCCCAAAGAGCAATAAAGCTGTGCATTCCCTTTGACCCAGCAATTCCACTTTTAGGTCTTTTTCCCAAAGAAATCATGGAAGGGGGAAAGGGACCCACGTGTACAAAAATATTTATAGCTGCTCTTTATGTGGTAGCAAGGAATTGGAAGTTGAGGGGGTGCCCATCAATTGGGGAATGGCTGGACAAGTTGTGGTATATGAATACAATGGAATACTATTGTGCTGTAAGAAATGATGAGCAGGAGGAGTTCAGAGAAACCTGGAGGGTCTTATGTGAGCTGATGATGAGTGAGATGAGCAGAACCAGAAGAACATTGTACACAGTATCATCAACATTGAGTGTTGACCTACTGTGATGGACTATATTCTTCTCACCAATGCAATGGTACAGAAGAGTTCCAGGGAACTCATGATAGAAGAGGATCTCCAAATCCAAGAAAAAAAAAAGAACTGTGGAGTATAGATGCTGATTGAACCATACTATTTCTTTTGTTTTGGGTGCTGTTGGGTTTTTTTTTTCTATTTTTAGGTTTTGCATCACTGCTCTGATTTTTTCTCTTGTAACAGGATTAATGCAGAAATAGGATTAATGTTATTATGTATATATATATATATATATGTGTATATATCTATCTATATGTGTATGTATATAGATATATAGATAGATAGATAGATATAACCTATATCAGATTACCTGCTGTCTAGGGGAGGGGGGAGGGAGAAAAATCTGAAATTGTAAAGCTTGTATAAACAAAAGTTGAGAACTATCTTTACATGTAATGGAAAAAATAAAATACCTTATATGTAATAAAAAAAATCCCACCAGAAAATTTTATATTTGATCCTGGATGTAATAGGGAACTAAGGGAGTTTATCAAATGGGGGTGGGACCAATATGATCAGACCTGTGCTTTAAGAAGATCAATTTCACAGCTGCATGGAGGATGAATTAGAGCAGGGAGAGGCTTGTGATAGGGAGAATAATCAGAAGTCTATTGCAACCATCTATGAATGAGGTGATGAGGGCCTGCACCAGGGTGGTGACTGTGCCAGAGTAGAGAAGGGAACATGTATGACAGATACTTGTTCAGTTGTATCCAATGCTTCATGACCCCATGGGCCATGATTCCTAATTTTATATGTTTGTACATACCTGGAAAAGTAGTCAATCTAAAGTTTTTATTCTTATTATTACCTTCCAGCTATAAATATTCAATGCAGACAAGTTCCAAAGGTTTTCTTTTTGTTGTTGTTCAATTAGTTAGTCATGTTCAACTCTCTGTGACCCCATGGACCAGAGCTTGCCAATACTGTCCTTGGGGTTTTCTTGGCAAAGATACTAGAGTGGTTTGCCATTTTTTTCCAGTGGATTAAAGCAAACAAAGGCTAAGGGACTTGAATAGGGTCACACAGCTAGTAAGTGTCTGAATCCAGATTTGAACTCATCTTTCTGACTTCCAGGCCCAGTGCTCTATCCACTGAGCCACATAGCTACTACCTCCTTAAAAAAATAAAAGATAAAGAAGCAGCCTTTATAAAATGTATTTATCCTGTAAGTAGGTCTTGAGGTGGAGGGTGGGGATGGATTTAATGTAGCTATTGTTTCTGCCATTGATGAAATATTGTATAGGCCCAGTGAAAGTGAATCCTCTTGTTAGCTGCCATGGACAGCAGGGCAAAAGGAAAGGTAAAGAGAAATCTGGGGGGAAAAAGATTTGCTAGTGTTTATATTCACTTAATATGCAGCACCAATTAGTATTCTTTTTCTTTGCCCAGAAGCACAAGTCTCACATTATTTGATGGTATCTACAACCCTTTTTTACAAGTAAAATAAGTTGGTGTTGTTTACTAAACCTAAGACCTTTCCTTGACCCATATCACCTAAGACAATATATAAAGATTTTGTGGCCAGTGAATAGTATGCACTAACACCAACTACTTCCTTGTACAACGTGTGAGCCATGACAGTCTAATACCATACCCCTTACACATCTCCATTTTCTGCCATTGTCTCAACTATAGAGTGCCTTTAAAGAACTGACAGTTCATTTCTTTGGCATCACCATCTTGCTTCTTGCCTTGTATCACATCATGAAGTTCTTTATTAGCCATCTGCTGAAAGCTAGTTTAATGGAGCATGGTTCACACAGGCAGCTGGCATGCTTGCTGGTAAAATTCCCCAATTTTAGTCAACCTGCCATTCTCTTGTAATCCAGCTCCTAAGGTCTACGTGTAACCTTCACTCCTCATTTAGGTATCACCACAGCTTTGGTCTTCTGTGGCCTGTGTGACATTAGTTTTCCCTGGCTGAGAGATCATGCTGAATTTAGAACTGACTAGCACAGCTTCCCATTTCTGGTAAACAACATTCTACACAGTACCATAAGCTGCCAAAGAGTTTTCACATTGGTCATATCATTATAATAACCCAGAGAGAGTTTAATTATGATCTAAACCATTAAGTCTATTAAGAATCCCTGATTCAAAGACAGAAGTTGATAGAGTTATCCTAAAAGTGATGAATGGGGTAGGTTACAGAAGATGAGAAAGAATTAGAAGAGAAATGAGAGGCAAAGAACTTTGAAGCTCTAAAACCAAGTAACACCACCCCCATACACACACACACACACACACACACACACACACACACACACACACACACACACACACACAGGAAGTCTTCCCTGATCCTTTTTGGGGAAAGGAACTTTAGGCCTCAGATCTGACTTTGGTTTCTGCAACTCTTTAACATTTTTATGATACTTGCCTTTGCTTCTTATTCATCAACCTCCATCGCCACCCTTAGCCCCATTAAACTGTGAGCTCTGATAAAAAAAAATTGCCCTTTCTTATCCAAACTTTGCATCCATCTCTCTCTCTCTCTCTCTTTCTCTGTCTCTCTGTCTCTGTCTCTGTCTCTCTCTTTCTCTCTCTCTCATTTTGCAGGGCAATGAGGGTTAAATGACTTGTCCAGGGTCACACAGCTAGTACGTGTCAAGTGTCTGAAACCAGATTTGAACTCAGGTCCTCCTGAATCTAGTTGTGATGTTTTATCCACTGTGCTACTAGCTGCCCCCGGCTACCTAGCTGCCCCTCATATCTCTTAATATCTAGAGCAATATTATCCATACAATAGTTACTTAATAAATACTTACTGTTGAATTCCTTAAATCCTATATCACCACATAGCTAGAGAACCAGGAATGCTGTGCCCAAGGGAGCTGAATTGCAATGGGATAATGCAAGGGTGGAAATGGAGGAATTCATCTTTACTGCATCCTAATGGGGAAGGAAGTATACCATCTGGTGGCTTTGTATTTTAATTAATTTATCTTGCCAAATTGTCTTGTTTTTCCACTGATGAACTGTATATGCTTTCAGCACCCTCTAAATTTTGACCACCTTAGGCAATACCCTAGTTATCCCACCATAATTATGACTCTGTCTTGAAGTCTGCTTCCAAGATTCCTTCACTATCTTTCATCATCAATCATTCCTTAACTACTAGTTCCTTCACTCCTGTTTATAAGTAATTCCAGGTGTCCCCCATCCTTGAAAAAATCTTTACTTGACCCATCCATGTCCTCAAGTTCTTGTCCTATATCTCTTCTCACTTTCAAAATGAAACTTCTAGAAAAAGTCATCTATGCTCATTGTCTTCACTTGCTCACCTCCTATTTACTTTTCAGCACTTTGCAATCTGTCTTCTGATTCTACCATTCAAATGAAGCTAGTCTCTGCAAGTCTATCAGTGAGCTTCTAAATACTAAATCATTAAATGTTTTCTGAGTCCTCAATCCAGTTGGACATATTTGCAGCTTTCAACACTATTGGTCACTGCACCTAAATGTTCTCTTCTTCTTTGACTTCCATGTCACTTCCCTTTCTCATTTTACTCTTATCTGACCACTTCTTTTCTAAGTCTTTTACTATAAAATTCTGTTTTCCATCCCTTAAGTGAGAGCATTCTCAAAGGACTGATAAGAATTGTCTTCTCTTTTTTTCTCTAAACTCTTTCTTGTTGATCTCATCTGCTCTCAAACCAATTATCCTCTCTCAACAGATGACCCCCAAAATCAAACTATCCAACCCTACCCTCTCTCTTGCATCTGGATGCCCTAAAAACAATTCAAATTCAAAATGACCAAAATGAAAAGCATTTTGCTAACTTTAAAAGACAATAAGTGTTAATTATTATTATTATTCCCCCATGTTACTAAGATCTTCAAAATGCTTCAATGTTTGTTGTAACAAAATATTGTTTTAAAAAGAAAAAATAAAACTTCCTCAGTTAAATATTTAAATCCAGTTCCCATCTTGATTTCCTGACTCATTACAAAGTGCTTCTTTTCCTTTGCCCAATGTTCCAGCCAAACTTGCTCACTAGCTAGTACCCAGATTCAAGGTTCCATCTCCCAGCTGTTGCTTGACTTCACACAGGCCATTCCCCAATCTTAAAATGTACTCCCTCTTCACCTCCACCTCTTGGAATTCTTAAATTCCTTCAAGATTGTCTTAATGGATCACTTCTTTAAAGGAACTCTTCCTGATTCTACTCATCATTTGTGCTCTCAACTTTCTCAAATTATTCTGCATATCTTCTTCGGTTTATGAGTTGAATCCCCTGAGTAGAATGAAAACCCTATTGGAGCAGGGACCATTTTTTTCTTTTCATTACTGAATTGAAACAATTAAAAGTACTACTTAGATTAGACATCCTAATATAATGAGTGTGTGCTTAAGGCCCTACCCCCTTTATAATAGTATGTTTTTAAAGGATAGTGTAGCATCTGGAAATCATGCCAAATGGTCATCGGTTAAAGGATTGGAGCATGTGTAGCCTGGAAAAGAAAAACTTAAGAGGGATATGATAGCTATATTTGAATAATTGGAAGGGATGGCATGAGGAAGCATAATGTCTTGCATATGTTGTTATTGTTGTTCAGCTGTTTTTCACTTGTATCGAACTCTTCATAACCCCATTTGCAGTTTTCTTGGCAGAGATACTGTAATGGTTTGACATTTTCTTCTCCAATTCATTTTACAGATGAGGAAATTGAGGCAAATAGGGTTGAGTGACCTGCCCAGGGTCAAATAGCTAGTATGTGTCTGAGGCTAGATTTGAACTCAGGAAAGTGAGTCTTCCTTATTTCACTGTGCTATATCCACTGTGCCACCTAGCTGCCTACCTTGTAAATAGTAGGCAGTTAATAAATGTTTCATTAGTCCTGTTACAACTAAGTGATACAATGAATCTGGAATCGGGGAGATTAATTTAAACCCAACTTCAGATACTAACTATAATGTTACCTTAACTGCTCTGTACTTCATTTTCCCTAACAATATTTATCTGAGTGTCATGAGGATCTGTACAAATCTTAAAGTAATATATGTTACCTTATTATTATTAATATTTTCTTATAATTCTGTTGTTCAGTGATGCTACAGCCACTTCATATTTTCTGCATTATTTCAAGGAATAACAGCTCATTAAAAACAATAAGAATGGGGCAGCTGGTGGCACAGTGGCACCTGCCCTGAATTCAGGAGGACCTGAGTTCAAATCTAGCCTCATAAACTTGACACTTACTAGCTGTGTGACCCTAGGCAAGTCACTTAACCCTCATTGTCCCGGGGAAAAAACAATAAGAATATTTGTAGGGTGGTTCAATATGAGCATTATCCTCAAAGGACTGCTGTATGGAGTCTCCTGCTCATCTGTTTCAGTAACATATTCCATAGGAGAAAATGATATTCATGAAAGCAAGTCAATTAAGAAGTTTGGAGAATTTATCATAAAACATAACACTTGAGTTTTTCATTTTTCCTATAAATTCACTGAAGAAAAGAGATAATGCAATAAATGAAGAATAAGAATGATCCATACATCTCCATCACAATTATCCCTCTTCTATGACCAAAATCTTCCTTTCATTGGAAATCTCAAGCTTCTACTTTGTAAAGTAGGTTTCAAATAGAAGTCTGATAATTGAAACTGAGCTTTACTCAGACAATCAAATAGCAATTTCCTCTTTTTTTTTTCTTTTTCCCCCGGGGGGGGGGGCAATGAGCATAAAGTGACTTGCCCAGGGTCACACAGCTAGTAAGTGTCAAATGTCCAATGCCAGATTTGAACACAGGTCCTCCTGAATCTAGGGCCAGTACTTTATCCACTGTGCCATCTAGCTGCCCCTATAACTTCCTCTTTTATAATGTTATATGCTTAAGTAAGTCTTTCTCTCTAGGTACTTTGCAGGTGTGGAGAGTAATTTAATGATAAATGTAATAATTTTCATGCTTTGGACCCATCTTGTGATGAAAGGGTTATCCATGATCACTTATCAAGCACTTAAGCTATGCTAACATGGATTAGATATGACCTGTGGGAATCCTCTGAAGAAGATGGGTTGAGTTGGGTCAAGAGATCTCAAAGTTGCAAGTAGCCCCAGGATGAAGGTCACTGCTGTTATGGGTACTTCAGAAACCCTTTACCTCTTTCTCTATGAGAAAGAGATCTAGAGTCTGAGTCTTAGAATGTTAGAAGGGGTTACTTTTACTAATGACCAGTTTGCTCAGTGGGGCACAATGACCTGTCCATTGCTTATCTTTCATTCTTTCTACTGAACCAGCTCATCTTTTTCAATCATTCATTACTTTGATAACACCCTTTATTCAGCCCTTTCTTTGTAATTCATGGTTTGTAATTTACTGAACTTTGCCATATCTACCTTGCAACCTTTCCCTTTCTCTCTGAGTGCTTTGCAGTCTTTGTACATGCTTGTGAATTGGGCTAAGCTGAAATAATTATCCCCAAGTTACACTTGAAGAACCTGAAGCACAGAGATGAAGTCACTTGCCTATGATTACAAGGGTGGTTAATAAAAGAACAGAATCTTTTGATTCTTGGTCAAAAGTCACAGATTATTAAAAATTAGAGGAGCCTTAGAGTGTATCTGGCCCAACCACCTTTACAGATAAGGAAACTACGGGTCAGAGAGATTAAGTGATTTATCCAAAGTAAGGTCACAGGTCATCTTCCAGTTCAGACCACAGATTTTGACCTGGAAAGGACTTTAGGAAGCATCTTCCAATTCTCTCCCTTTATAGATTAGAGTACTAAGTCTCAGAGAGATTAAGGGACTTCCCTGGTGGCAAACAGCAGATCTCAGATTCAAATCTAGGTCCTACAATAATATTTTCTTTCAAATGCACCATACTAATGACGCAATGCAAGTTTCTTGATTCCTGGTACAATGTTCTTTTATCTTTCCAGCATCTCCCAATCAATAAGCCTTTATTAAGTAACTACTAGTTGCTGGGAACTATGCTCAATGCTAGAGACTTGCTATAATGTTTCCTCTTGCCTAGAAGAAAGTATGTTAATAGGCTGTAAGTCTGAAATACATGCAGTTAATACAACAGACAACAGAAATGGCATAGACACTAGAGAGGTTTTGAAGAGGCCTTGCTTCCAATCCAAACTCAAGTACATTCATGGGACATTTCTGCTCTCTGGGTTGGAATGGGGAAAGATGAGGAAATTATTTAAGAGAAAAAAACGCTACCAAGGCCACTAGTATGCCACGTTTTTCTCTAGAAAACTGCTTTGCCTAGAATGACATGCATATCCCAATGGATGCCAGACAACTGAAATTTTACTGTGTTTTGGCCCAGCCCAGACAATTAACACCTCATTGCCTCAGGACTCTAAGCTCTAAAATGGATATAATGATACCTGTCCCTGCCCACTTTGTAGAGATACAGAAAGATAACTGAGAGCACATAAATTCTGGTAAAATGAGGTATTTTTGGAAGAGACTGAGCTAACGAAGTGCCATGAGGCAGTATTGCTATAAATGGGTTCTCTGTAAGTCAGAAGGAATTCAAGTACCAGAAATATAACCAACCACACGTCAATGAAAAAGCCTATGCTTTCTCTGATAGCTACCAGTTCTCAAAAAACTAATTAACAGTATCCACTAAATTCCTTTTATTTTAAAGGAAACCAAAGGAATTAACAAATTCCACATTTTTTTCCACAAGAGGGGTTAGAGGGGTTTTACCTGTGATTCACACAGTCTACATGGGAATCACTATCCCAAAAGGTCAACTAGCAAGTTCAAAATTGGAAAGAGCATGTTACAGTGGAAGGGGCACTGAATCTGGAATCATAAGACCCGACTTCAAATCCCAGTGCTTCCAGTCCTACTAAAGTCAACTCGAACAAGTTATTTATTCTCTCTGGGCCTTGTTTTCCTCATTCATAACACAAGAGGGTCAGACTGGATAACCTCTATGGTCCCTTTCAATTTAGATCTTTGAAACTCCTAGATTCTAAGAACTAATGTTGTATCTGTCATTCAAGGTCCCGCCTGGAAAAAATGGGAAGATCACCATAAGGGAGTGAAATATTAGGTAATTATTTTTTTTAATTCATCACAAAAATAATTAAAAACTTTGTGTAAGACACTATATTCAGCACTTTAGATAAAAAGGAATGGGCCTTACCTGGTGTACTAGGAGCTTATTATGGTCTAATGTTTTTGACTCCCGTCTTGAAAAACTATAGACTAAAGATCACAGATTTGTACCTGGCAAGAACCATAGAAGTCATCTAATCCAAAGCCTCATTTTACTGATGAAGATAAGGAAACTGAATTCCAGAGGGTTAAGTGAATAAATGAAAGGGGTAAAATTTGAACCTGGGTCCTCTGACTAAATCCATCTTTCTTTCTCCTGTACAACACTAGAGTTAAGGACGTAACAAGCCTCATGGAAGGAATGATGAAAGTATGTATCTTTAGAGCTACTCAATAAATACACTCAAGAACAGCACATTAGTGTGCATGCCAGGTAAACATTTCAATACTGTGTCTCTTCCCTCCTCTCAGTGTGCCAAGAATAACAATTTTAAGGTACCTAATAAATGTTTATTGTTTGGACTGTACACAATTGTAAATTACCTCTCAATTACATGTTGTACATCTTGTATGGGCATAGTTGTTTATATGTTTTCTCCTCCATTAGAATGTAAGCTCCTTGAGGACAGGTACCACTTTTTTTCCTTTCTTGATATTCCCAGCACTTAGCACAACACCTTGTAGACTTATTGGGTGAAATGAATTATCCTCCTGAAGAAAGTTCGCTGTACTCAGTTTCATAAAAAAAAATTATTCTTCTGGATGCCTTACTCACTTTTCTAAATAATGTTATCTATTTTTCTGGGTTTGTTTTTATGCCCAGGGCAGCATAAAATGGATAATAATATAAGAGATCAGGAGCTAGGAAGATTATTTTTCTGGGGGCCATGCCCTTTAAGGTCACTGAATAAAGGTTGAACTACAATAGCACTGTGAAGAGGCTTTCTATGATAAAGGAGTTGGCAGTTTGGGGCATGGGGGGTGTGAGATGGAACAGAAAGGAGGGAAGAAGAACTGAATAACCAAACTCCTGGCTCCCAGTCAGCAACAATGTCAAATTCATGACAATAGTGAACAAGAAAAACATTGTTGGGTTAACCAGCTTCCATGGTCCTCCAATATAAAATGGCCAATTAAGGAAATACCTACACACAAGGGACACTCTTAACCAAAGGAAAATAACCACATAATAACAACTCAAAGTTTGATGAAGAGCAGCAGGGAAGATAATCAAAAAAGCCCAATGCACATAGAAAGCATATTTCAAGCAGGCAGTAAAGTAGGGAATATCTTTGTGCCTTCACAGTAGCTGCTGTACATTATAACAATCTGAAAGAAATGAAGGAGTCAATGATAAGTGCACAGCATGGAAGGAAATGCATATCAGCTTTTTAGGAGAAATGGAATTGGCACTAATAAAAATCAAGTGACATTAATTTTCAAGGGTTTAATACATTTCATCAACAGCATTAAAAGGATCTTGTTATTGTTTTTATAGATTGTGAAATTGGCAAAGTTTTTGTTAGATATATTTTTCAAGACTGTTCCACAAGGATTTTTATTATTCTTCAACATTTCTAGAGTGGAGGTGAGGTGTTATATAATAATTTATATAGTGTTTTTCATACTTTATCTCATTTGCTAATCACAATAGCTCATTTGAATAAGCAGTACCAGTATTAATATTTCCATTTTACAAATGAAGAAACTGAGGTCCAGAGAGGTCAAGTTATTTGACTCACTACACAAAGCTAACAGAACCAGAATTCAAACTCAGAACTTTTCTTATTCCTCATCTGGCACTCTTTCAACTATAATGTGCTACTTTTCTTCTAGTTTTAGAACTGGAGGCATGTGAATCCTTCTTTGACCTTTTAGATATTGGTCCTCTTAATGGCTAAGCAATAACCTAAAATCCAGTGACAATGTGGAGATTTATTCTGACTCCTTTGTAAAATGTCTGGAACAACAGGTGAAGGGCCAAACAAGTAGGAAATAGGTTAAAATGGGGACATTGAGTTATTTACAGACTTCAGCTTGTATCTAAGATAACACAGAAAATGAGTTGTAATGTCAAAATAAGAAAGCTGAAAATATAGTAGCAGAGAAAAAAAGCATCATCTGGGAATGATTGCTAGGAATTCACGATATCTAAAGATAGTTCCCTTTCTGTTTATTCCTTTCTTTCTTTCCTTCCTTCTTTCCTGTCCTTCTTTAATCCCTCTTTCTCTTCTTTCCTTCATTTCTCCCTCCCTTTCTTCCCTCATTTCTTCTCTCTTCTTTCCTACCTTCCTCCACCCCCTTCTTTTTTCTTCTTTCCTTCCTTCTTTCCTGCCTTCCCTCTATTTCTTTTTGTCTTTTTTTTCTCCTCTCCTTTCTTTCCTCCCTCACTTCCTTTTCAAACTCTTTTTCTGCCCTGTGTATAGCTCCCCACAAGCTTAAAATCTATCATTTTCCCCCTCGAAATGTTAATGCTACATTCACAATCGAGATGATTCAAAGAATCAAAAGCATCCAGAACTAAACATCCAGATATGAACATACTGATAAAGATAATTCAGCTGTCCAAATCTGCCATGGGATTCTGAAAGAATTGATTTTCCCTCCGTATTTACCTGCCACAGTGGATGAAGCCTGGCACTTGGAGTCAAAAAGACCTGAGTTTAAATTCTGTCTCAGACACTTAGTAGCTGTGTATTCCTGGACTAGTTACTTATCCTCTCTGGGTGGCTGTTTCCTCATCTATAAAATGAGTATAGTAATATCACCTCTTTCTCCAAATTGTTGTAAGGATCCAAATGGGTTATCATATGCAAAGTACTTTAAAAACCTGACAAAGTATTATATAAATGCTAGTTTTCTCAGTTCTTCCTCTTCAAAATAAGAGCATTAATTTAGCCAAAACACTTCAGTAGTAGAAAGATCACTGCCTTATAAATATGTATATAAGATGGCCATCATTATAGATTGAGCAAGTAAAAGTGTAAAAAAAATTTAAGGTAAATGGAAATAAATCCATATGTGTAGAGAGGGAAAAATGTATAAAAATAAATGCCTCCTATAAAATATTTTTCTGGTGCCTTAATGTGGTATAAAGATGATCCTGGGTTCTCAAAACATTGAAGAATAGATAAAGGTAAACAAAAAGGATTGCACTGAAGATAATTCCAGTGTATAAACAAATATCAGCTGTAAAGAATATAGTATCTAAAATCTATAGTGAATTTAAGATAATGTTCCAAATCGAGCCATGATACTTGGTCATTATCAAAAGTAGACATAGGGAGAGATGGGGAAAATAAATTGGGACATATATAGTTTGAGATTAATAAATTAAAGATATATAACAGAGAGATTATTCAATAGCCTTACATCTCTATATCTATAATACTTTCTTCAAAAAGATAATTTGAGGGTAACAAATCATAGAATCTTACAATTAGAAGTGACTTAATTGGGGAAGCTAGGTGGCACAGTGGATAAAGCACCGGCCCTGGATTCAGGAGGACCTGAGTTCAAATCCAGCCTCAAACACTTGACACTTACTAGCTGTGTGACCCTCAGCAAGTCACTTAACCCTCATTGCCCCTCAAAAAAAAAAGGAAAAAAGTGACTTAATTAAGAAGCTATAGTATGGGCACAGTAGATTTGCAGCTTCATGTTCAATCATCTTTTTTACTGTACTATGTTATGGAAATGCTTGTTTTATTCCAAAAAATAAGAATAAAATATTTTTTTACAAAGAAGTGATCTATTCAAACCTTTACCTAAACAGAACTACTCTCAACCTGTGATATAGATTGTCATCTAGCCTCTACTTGAAGACCTCCAGTACTTTACAGAGAGCACTGAAAATCCCCCAAATATGAAATTGATGACATCTTAACAGATAATGGTCACAACAGATAATAGAGGGCTAAAAACTCTAAGCTCAAGAATTTCCACCCTATATCCCCTCCTGTCCTGATTGGTAGGTGTTTCATGTGGTCCATTAAGTCAAATGGGCCTTAACTAGCCATGCTTCACGTTACTATTCCCCAGCCATCTTTTTGCCATCTGTCTTGCCACATGTGTACCTATTCCTTCTTCCTCTGCCCTGCCTTCCCTTTCCAGTTTTGTAATCATAATAAAATTTATATCGCCATTTCCTTTGGAAAGGGAAGGTCAGACTTTTTCAAGATCCAAAAATCATTCATGTAATCCATATAATTTTCTAAACCCAAATACCCCTTCTTGGACATCACTTGTTTATATGTGTTGTCTTCCTCATTAGAATATGAGCTCCTTAAGGACAGGAACTGTCTTAACTTTCATATTTATATTCCCAGTGCTTAGCATATTGTTTGGCACATGGTAAGAAGTAAAATGACTCTTTGTTCATTTATTCATTCATTCATCCAACTATCTGTATATTCATATCATCCACTGGTTAGAGCAAAAGGTCAAAATCATTATGAGATTAGAAGAAAGGATTCAGGATGAGAATATACAGCAGCAAGGATAAGAACTTACATCCAATCTATTTAAATGATCTGTGGATAAGACCAGAAGACATTGACTCTAATTATCACCATTTCTTAGAGAAGTGCAGTCAGTATAGGAAAATGGAGATGAAAAGAACTCCCAAAGCCAGGAAACACTTGATCTCTTAGAAAGAAAGCCATGAAATACTAGGACAGTACTATTTAAGAACACAAACTCATTTAAAAAAAGATGAAAAACACAAAGTACTAAGACCAGTACTGCCCCCCCAAAAAAAAAATAACTGAAAAGCAGTACAGAGAAACGAATAGCTGATGAAGTTCAGAAAGACTTGTGATCAAAGGATCAGCAACCACAGAAGGATTTTTTTTTATCTCAATAATTCCTAAGGTTGTTTTTATGAAGTTGTAGGGAATTTGTGACTTTATCAATTATGGGCACACCAATTACTTAAGTCTTAATAGTACTAAAGTAAGTATACATGAATTATATATGACATAATTAATGTACATGACATATGCACACATATCTAAATATAACAATTTTATTATAAAATACTTTTTTGGCATATCCTGTTCCTACTTAAATTTGTCATTGTTAACAAATAAATATCTGTTGCTGTTAAAATAATAAAAATAGCCTCTGGGTTGGTCTTCAGATGAGAGAGAACCAATCGTTTTACAGACATACTTATAGCTCCTCGTTCTGTACTACCATAAGCTCTGCTAGCATAGCTCAGTGCCAACAGTGAGCTCAGAGTAACTGTCACTCTCCATATTGAGCCATACAAAGTGAATGGTTCGAGTCCCCTTGTAGCTAAACCTTCCTATCTACATTGTCTTCCTAATAGAGTGTGAACTACCTGAGGGTATATGTGTTTATATATATGTACATGCATATGTATGCACACATATACATATATACATTTATGTGCATGTATGCTTAAAATCATATACCTATAAATACACATGTATGCATGTATGTGAATTTGTATGTATGTGTGTATATCCCTAAGTCTTAGCACAGAATGACCTCTTAATATATGCTTTTTTCATTCATTCATTTATTCATTTATTGATTGATTTTGTAGACAGAGAGTCAACCTTGGGTATGGACAATTACCTGCTCTATCAGTCACCATGTGTGTATGTGTTTAAGGAGGATATAATTGGGGAAGAGCATTTATTGGATAGTGATTGTACTGTCAAAATATCCCCCAAAAAGCATAAAAAAGAAAATATAAAATAATACTATGCTGTACTTGTCACTTGTAAAGCAAGGGAAATCTACCACACAGAATTCCTATGACTTGGGGCAAGGAGAATGGGACAAGAGTTGATAAAGATAATAAGGCCAAAGACAGCCCAAGAGGATCATTTAAGGATTACTTGATACTATTTTCTTCATCCCCCTTCCTCAGGCAATTCTGTGTAACTGTAAATCACCTAATAGTTGTCAAATATCATTTGTAAAAGGGGTTTCTTCACCATGAGTTCCCCACACTAATGGAATCACAGGTTCAGACATAATACAAGAACACTGAGAACTTTTGCCTTCTGCTCTCGTGCTCTGCATCAAAACTTAGATACTTTATTCCAACAGTGTAATAAGTTCTCACACAGTAATTCCCAACTTTAAATTATGTGCATGACTAAGAAGAGCAGAAATAAAGATGCAAACTGGGGGTAATGATAATAATGGGGCCCTGCCACTCTTTTATTTCTTCTCTCACACACAAACTCCCATTAAAATATGGGTTCTTTATTCCTATCACTTCAGAAAGAAACAGGGGAAGGTCAAGAATTACCCAAGAACACAAAGGCAGTGTTCAGGGAAGAAAAATGGTTTAAAAATAAAGTTGAACCAAGGGAGATAAATTTCCAGGACCAGATAACATACATCAACAAATGTTAGAGGAAGTGAACATGAAAGTTGGTGAACCTTCCCCTGGCATTTTGAAAAGTTTAGCAGATTCAGGAGAATTAAACATAACTCCATTATTTTTAAAAAGGACAGAGACTTCAGGCCACTAAGTCTCACAATAGTTGTAGGGCAAATCTGGGGAAACTCTGAAAGGATGTGGTAAGTGAACACTTGGTAGAGCAGGGTCTGATTAAGGAAACCAGGGAGGAGAGGTCAGCACTGAGATAACCTAGAGAAGGTCTTTGAAGTTATTACTGCCAGGGAAAATAAAAGAATTGCTTATGTGTTTCCAAATAGCACTTGACCTAGTACCTTTTAGTGACTACAAGGCAAGAGAAAGATTCAGAGACAAAGGAAAATACAGGCATAAAACATAAGAAGGAGGATCTTTTAAAAAAAATAAGGAAATTATAGTAAAAGCATTTTCAATTGGAAAAGAAATTGAAGATATGGGAAACAGAGGTGACTTTTTAGGACCCCATAATGAAGTCAAGAAGCTCAAGTCATGTGTTTAAAAGATTTCCTAGTGAGCTAACCCTGTGTGCAAGATAGAATAGATTATTTTTTTAATTCTGAATTTGACAAATAATAATATATTATATGATTTAATAATGTGCTAATATATTATGTGAAATTATATGATATAATAATATGCAAATAACAAAAAATAACTCCATATACAAAGTAGAACATCAAGAGGGTTATGTGGGAAATGATGGATATCTATATATTTCCTTTAAAATATATGATAAATTCTACATTTGACTTTCAAAGATGTTATGCTTGTCTGGGTTTCACTCTAAACATTCTTCTATTCTTTTTTTTTTTTTTTTGGTGAGGCAATTGGGGTTAAGTGACTTTCCCAGGGTCACACAGCTAGTAAGTGTTAATTGTCTGAGACTGGATTTGAACTCAGGTCCTCCTGAATCCAGGGCTGGTGCTCTATCCACTGCGCCACCTAGCTGCCCCCTTCTGTTCTTTTCTATGTTTTTTTTTTCTTTTTTGAAACTTGGTCTGCTTTTATCACTTTGCCTAGTAGTGCAGTAGCTTCTCAAGGGCCCAAATTCATTCATTAGAAATGAACACAGAAGCTTTTGCCTGCTCTAGGACTTGGATCTGTTCTCCCCCACTTGGTCAGCCTGGGGGTGACTATAGTAGCGTTAAACTTAATACCCACTCAGCTTATTTCTGCTCCATCTAAGAACACCCAAGCTAAAGCATTCCACCTGTTTCAACCTTCTCAGTAGCTGGCATTACAGACTTATGCCGACACATTTGATTTCGGTGCTGTTTGAAGATGCTTCAATAAACATATTTTCTTCTTTTTGTTTTGGCACCACCAATGCTAGTTCCCCTCCCGCCCCCAACACACACACAAAGAAAAGCATTATCTTTTCTAGTAAATAAACTTCTTCATTCATTTTTCAGTCATATGGCACGTTGTGACCCCATTTGGAGTTTTCCTGGCACAGACACTTGAGCAGTTTGCCATTTCCTTCTTCAGTTCATTTTACAGATGAGGAAACTGAGGCAAACAGGGTTGTGACTTGCCCAAGGTCACACACTTAAAAAAGTGTCTGAGGTCCGATGTGAACTCAGGAATTTGAAACTTCCTGACTCCAGCTAACTGTCCTAGAAGATAAGCAGAGACAAACAAAAGAATTCCACATATTTTCTATGTCCAAACTATGTCTCATTGTGTACCTTGGATCCATCATCCTTCTGTCAGGTTGTGGGTAGCATGTTTCATCACCAGTTCTTTGAGGTCGTGATCGTTCACCAAATTGATCAAAGTTCCTAAATATTTCCAAGTTGTTTTTCTTTATAATATTGTCATTACTGTGTAAACTATTCTCCTTGTTCTGCTCATTGCACTCTGCATTAATTTACATCTCCTCAGTTTTATTTGAAATCATCCCTCACGTCATTTCTTATGATGTAATAAATCTATTATACTTATATGCTCTGTTTGTTTAACTGTTCCCTAACTGATGGACACTCCCCTTTGTTTTCAGTTCTTTGCTATAACAAAAAACAAAAACAAAACAAAAAACTACTAGAAATATCTTGTTCAAATCTGACCTCAGCCACTTATGAGGTGTTTGACCCCTAAGCAAGTCACTTAACCCTGTTTGCTTCAGTTTCCTCATCTATAAAATGAGGTGGAGAAGGAAATGACAAATGACTCCACTATCTTTGAGAAGAAAACTTTGAATGGGGTCACAAAGAGTCTGAAATGACTGAACAGCAACAACATGCATATAAGACTTTTTCCTCTTTGATATCTTTTGGGTATAAATTAGATTAGTTATATCACTGTGTTTGAGTGTAGTGCTTTTCTAGACTAACTGGACCAATTCCCATCTCCACCAAGAGGGTACCACAATGCCAGTCTTATTACAGCTACTTCAACAATTGTAATTTTCCGCTTTTGTCATTTTTGCCAATCTGAGAGATATGAGGTAGAACTTCCAAGTTGTTTTGGTCTGTATTTCTCTAATTGATATTTACTTGGGAGATTTTTTTCTTCCTACTGACCTGTAGGATTTCTTCCTTTGATAGCTATTTACATCCTTTGAGGATATAACCATTGTTGAATGCCTGGATAGGACAGATTATCAAAGATGAAAAACAAATATAACCAAATTTGAAAATTAGAGTTAGTTTTTCAAACTCTATTTTTAAAGAATGGCTTTATGAGTCTCCCAGTAAAGGATCACAATGGTAGTAAGTGTCTGAGGCCATATTTGAACTCAGCTCCTCCTGATTCCAGGGACAGTGCTCTATCCACTTCTATAATGTTTTGGGTGATAAACCATGGTGTTGAATGAAACATATATTTGGGGGCATGACAGATGTGAGGATTTGTTTTGCTTGTCTCTGTGCTTATTTGTTACAAGGATTATTAGAGGGGTGGGGATTGGGGAGAAAGGTACCTAGCAATAGTATTGCCAACACAAAAAGAAGAGAATAAGCAAAACCCATTCATTGAAGCATCTTAAAAATTTTACAGAAGAACCAAGCAAAACTGCTTTGAAAGCTACATGTCATGAATAATATGTAAATATGTTTTGCATGATTGCACATTTATAACCTATATAAAATTGTGCTTACTGTATCAGAGAAAGGAGAGGGTAAGGAGGGAGGGAGAAAATCAGAAAATCTCAATTTTAAAAAATTAATATTGAAAACTGTTTTATATGTAATTGGAAAAATAATAAAATATTCAAAAAATAAAGTTACAGGTTGGAATTATTATATATTTATAAAGAAATCTGCATTTAATAGAGATTCATAGTTTCATGCATAAACTTTTTTCAGTTATGCTTTGCATATGGAAATGTTCTGGATCTAGGACTTGGTTTTTTGTTTTTTGTTTTTTTAATGAGGCAATTCGGGTTAAGTGACTTGCCCTGAGTCACAAAGCTAGTAAGTGTTAAGTGTCTGAGGCCAGATTTGAACTCAGGTACTCCTGAATCCAGGGCCGGTGCTCTATCCACTATGCCACCTAGCTGCCCTAGGACTTGTGTTTTAAGTTTGCATGTGTGTGTGTTCCTTAAATTCCAAACAAAATTAACTAAATGTAAAAATAGTTTTGAAAACAAAAATGAGAATGAAATAATTAAAATTACTTCTACCATCACCACCAATGAAATCACAAATCTGGACCAAAAGAAAATTTGGAAAATATATTTGCATATATTATTTCTTTTTATTTGCACAACCAACTATGAGATAAACACTAGTTATTTTTATCTCCGGTTTATAGAGGGAGAACTGAAGGTGGAGGGGATTAAATGATTTGCTTAGGGATCCATAGCTAGTACATGTGTGAGGCTATATTTTTACCCAGGGCCTTCTGACACTAAAATTGAGTAGTTTAGTCACCAGACACTGATGGCTGATTCAACTTCATCATAGTAGAAACATTATATTTACATATTATTATATCATTTACAAATGCACATTCTTCACTACAGCCTTTTGAATGAGGTTGTGAAATTTTTATTTCTCACTTTACAGATTAAGAAACTTAGGCTAAATGATTTATATAGGTTATATCACAAGGATAGTTTCTGAGTCAGTACTCTGACCTAAGTCATCTGACACTAAACGCAGTACTCTTTCTTTTCAGTGTGCCACATTGGCCTTAATTTGCTGGTCAATTAGTTTAGGTGTTGCTTGAAAACTGTTTCATGTTACATGTTTTATTTGTATAATATTTTAATCACTTATCATCCAGACCACAAAAAGCTATTTCATTAAGTGCCTAATTACTCAGTTTGGACTGCTAATGTCCCGCTCCTTGTTTCATTAGTTAGCTTTTCTACATTTCTTGGTCTCTCCAGAAACATATTTCTCACTAAGTAATAGAATCTGGTAACATCTTTCATTCTGGCATCAATGAGCAGAATTGTAGGATTTTAGCAATGGGTCAGACCTAAAGGGCAGCTAGTACAAACAGTATCTGCACTAGAATTCCTTCTACATCATGAATAACAAATAATCCTTGGTCTTTCTTTAACCACAGTTGTGTACTGATACAACAAAGAGGACATAAACCCAAATGGTGAGTATAAATTATTTCAACTGAAGCAAAAATAATTGCATTAAGGGTTTGGGAGGAAGGTCATAGTAAATCTTGGGAAGGGGGTAGAATAGCCATATGTGGAACCTGTTTCACTGTTGACAAAACGAGTCTAAGAAAGGGTACCAACTCTCAGAGGGTCTATCTGGTATACAGTAGGCACCTGGAAATAAGGTGGGCCTTGGAAGGGGAATCTCACGGTGGTAGATGTTGAGGGTGTTGTCCAGGGGCTAGTCAAGGGAGCATGGTCATTCAGGTCAGTAAAATGCTGTTGTGTCTAGAAATACAAGGCTTTGGAACACAGCAGGGAAGAAGCACACCTTTCTTGGTATCAGGATCCCTGTACAAAGCCCACTTTATCCTTGGCCTACTTACAGCCCTGTCACGATTCCTGGAATTTCTTTCAAAGCACAGCTATTGACAGCCATGCTAGTGTGTTATAGATAAGATAGTTTGCTGAAGTTCAAAGAAGATCATGATGGAAAAAGTTACAAAAAATGACAAATATTTTCAATAAATCAATCAATTTGTTGTTCATCTGTTTTTTAGTTGCATCTGGCTTTTTGTGATCCCATTTGAGGTTTTCTTGGCAAAGATAGTGGAGTGGTTTGCCACTTCCTTCTCCAGCTCATTTTACAGATGAAGAAACTAAGGCAACAAGGTTAAGTGACCTGACCAGCTAGAAAGTGCCTGAAGCCAGATTTGAACTCAGGAAGATGAATCTCTCTGACTCCAGGCCTGAAGCTCTATCCCCTGTGCCACCTGAATTCCCTCAATCAATATGCATTTATAAAACAACCTAAGCTCCTACATTCCATTCATGGCCTGTCATATTAAATAGATTATTTTATATATTAAATGAATAACATATAGCCATATTGATGCTATACCCTACCTGTCTACTAAATTTGACACACTGTAAAGATCACAACAAAATAATGCTTTGTGTTCTAAAGAATGTAACAATTCTGAGAGCATATGGTTTACATTACAGTATCAAAGACAACTGAAAACATTCTAAGCAGAATTTTGCTAGAGCCAGAGAAAATTCATCAATATTGCTCATAATAGAATTGGGTTGGAGAAGGTCTGCAAGTAAGTCTACACCTTTCTGCCCTGCAGATCCTGTGGTATATGGAAAGAGTATCAGATTTGAACTCAGAACCCTTGGGTTCAAGAGCTGGATCTCACATTACTGGCCATGTGGATCTAGGAATGGCATGTAAGTCATTTCTGTGCCTCAGATTACTCATGTCCAAATTGAGGGAAATTATGCTTATGTGGTTATGAAAATGTACTTTGTGAGCTAAATTCTTGACAAAGTGCTAATATACTGCTAAGACTTGACCTTTAGTTTCTCTCCTCGCATCATCAGGCAGCTAGGTGCCACAATGGATAGAGCATTCATTGTGGAACCAGGAAGACTCATCTTTATGACTTCAAACCTAGCCTCAAACACTTACTAATTGTTTGATCCTGGGCAAGTGACTTAATCTCCCTTGCCTTAGTTCCTCCTCTAAGATGGAGAGGAAATGGCAAACCACCCCAATATCTTTGCCAAAAAAATTCCACAATCCTCTCTTCCCATTAATTTCTCAGACTTTTTCAATCTAGCTTTTAACCTTCAACTTAAACTAAATAAAATGAGATTAAATTTAGAACTAGAAAAGCCTTCAGAGACCCTCTCCCCTACTCCCATTTTTAAAATGAGTAACTTGGGTCCAAGGAACTTAAGTGACTTGTTCAAGGTCATAAGTCATGAATGGCAGAGCTAATGATTCTTTTATTGCTAAAACTGTCAGCCTTTTTGATCACAATACTTCTTGACCTCTCTGAAGCATTTAACAATGTTGACAAATATCTCCTCGTATACCCTCTCCTCTCTGAGTTTTCCTGACACTGCTTTATCTACCTACTCGTCTGGCAGCTCGTTCTCAGTCTCCTTTGCTAGACTGTCATCCATAGATTGCCTCCCCTCACTATGAGTGAACTTTCAAGGTTTCCTCGTGGGCCCTCTTCTTTTACCTTTCTATCAGCCATCTCATCAGATCCCCTGGGTTAGAATATAATCTCTATGCAGATGAATTCAATATCTATATATCTAGCCCTTAACTTTCTCCTGAATTCCAGTCCCACATGGTAAAGTACTTCTTGTTTACGTACTGCTGAATGTTCCATCTTCATTTCAACCCCTCCAAACTGGCCTGTTTCTACTCATGACTATCAATTTGGCCATCCTTCCAGTCACCTTACCCTAGTCTCCCTTTTCCCTTCCAGTTCCTCTTAACCATTCAGTAGAATGTAATCTCTTTGGCCACAGGGACGTCCTGCATTCCCTCCTATATAGTATATATTTGTGTATGTGTGTGTGTGCATGTGGTAAGTGTATGTGTATATAGAAGTCTATTGGGGGCAGCTAGATGGCACAGTGGATAAAGTACTGGCCTTGGATTCAGGAGTACCTGAGTTCAAATCCAGCCTCAGACACTTGACACTTACTAGCTGTGTGACCCTGGGCAAGTCCCTTAACCTTCATTGCCCCACCCCACCCCCCAAATTTTTTAAATCAATAAATAAAGGAATAAATGATTGAATAGATAAATAGATAAATGAATGAATGAATAATTGGTAAGATAGATGATATATAGACAGACAGATAGATGATAGATAGATAAAAAAGAAGTCTATTCACAAATTCTGGTCTCTTGTAAGACACAGTCTTATCCCATTGTCATCACCTTCCCTGGAAGATTACCTCCATTTACCTTGTATACATTTTGTATGCACATAATGTCTTATCTCTTTCTTTAGAAGGCAAGCTCCTCCAGGGCAAAGAACTTGTTTTTGCCTTCCTTTGTAAAGATCACAGTTTAGCACAGTGCCTGATACATTGTTGTTATTGTCCAGTCATGTTCAACTCTTAATGACCCCTTTTGTGGTTTTCTTGGTAGATACTAGAGAGGTTTCCCTTTTCCTTCTCCAGATCATTTTATGGATGAGGAAACTTGAGCAAACAGGGTTAAATGACTTGCCCAGGGTCACATAGCTAGTAAATGTCGGGGCAGGATTTGAACTCATGAACCTGAATCTTCCTGCCACAAGGTCTGGTGCTCTATCTACTGCACCACTTAGCTGCATAAATAATTAGGAATTAAATAGGAAATATTTAATTGATTTAATTGATCAAATCAGTTGTCAAATTGCTTCTATCCTTTATCCACTAAACTTCTACCCTAGTTTAGATCCTTGTCATTTCTGTCAAACTATTAGTAGGGATTTTTTCCCCCTTCAAAGTAACCTATCAATTCGATTCCCAGATTTCAAAATCTGTTATCTCCAATTCATATTACAAACAAGTGTCATAATAATCTGACTAAAACATAAATCTTATATTTTTACTCCCCTCTTGTGGAACTTTCAATGGTTCCCTATTGCCTCCAATATCAAATATGAACTTCTCAGCTTAACATTTAAAGACTTTAACAATCTTACTTACCAGTATTTTTGTAGGTTTATTGCATGTTACTTCCCTTCATACACTCTACCCTGCAGCTAAACTATCTTACTTGATCTTCTCTGATTTTGGCATTCCATTTCCTGTCTCCATGAACAGGTTGTTCCACACACATCAAATTTACCTCCTCCTCACTTCTGCACTTTATAATCCCTATCTTCCTTCAAGATTATGCTTAATCTTCACTTTGCATAGGAAACTTTTCCTGATGCCTCTTGTCCTTTGTGCTTTCTCCCTTTTTCTTTTTTTTTTCTTTTTTGTGGGGCAATGGGGATTAAGTGACTTGCCCAGGGTCATGCAGCTAGTAAGTGTTAAGTGTCTGAGTCCAGATTTGAACTCAGGTCCTCCTAGATCCAGGGCCGGTGCTTTATCCACTGTGCCACCTAACTGCCTCCATGCTTTCTCCCTTTTTAAATGATCATGTTGTCCATACTTCTCTATCTACATATTATATACCCTTGATCACTCCTAATAGAATACAATCTTCCTTAGTGGAAAAAAAAACTTTTAAAAACAAGTATTTATTAGAAGCTTATGCTAAGTACTTTACAAATATTATCTCACAATAACCCTGTGAAGTAGGTGCTATTATTATCCCCAATTTACAAATGAGGAAACTCATCTGGATGGCAGAAGTTAAATGAATTGCACAGGGTCACACTGCTAGAAAAATGTCTTAGTTCAATTTTGAACTTAGGTCTTCCTGACTCCAAGTTCAGAGCTTTCTCCACTGTCCTGTTTAACCATTTATTTTTGTCTTTGTATACCAGATTCCTAGCAGGGTGTTCTGCATACTAAATACCCATCAGATTGAATTACATTGGATATTCCATTGCTCCATTATCTCCTATCTTCTAAGATTTGTAATGATATTTATTTCAACATTTGCCATGGCAGTCTATATCCCTCAGGACTTTTTCCATAATGGTTTGAGAAGTACTGTCAAGGAAGCTATATTTGAGAGATCACACAGATGTTTCAGATATTATTGCTTCTAACGTTTGTAACTTCTGCCTTGCTTAGTTCTGATTACACCAAGGGAGAGCTACAATTTATATAAAGGTTTGTATATCTTTAACACCTTAATAATAATGATGATGATGATACCCAGGGGTTTGTCATGTGATTTAGTTTCTAGTCCTGGATCAAATTTTCCACTAATCAGCTGTGTGACCTCAGATAAAACATGACTTATCTGAGCCTCAGTTTTCTCATCTGTACATTGCACTTCATATTGGGTACTACCCAAAACATACAACCTTACTTTTTCTGGCTGGCTCACCCACACCAACCTCCACTCACACCAGCAGTTCTAGAATTCCTAGAACAGGGCCACCACCAGGTGATTACAACACACTGGGGTGACATTGTTATAGAAGGAAAAGATTCCTTCTTTGTAGCATGAGACCCCAATTTTGTTCTTCACATTTGTAAAAAATTATCATCATGGAATCATTAACTAAAACAAAAACATTTATCTAACAGTAAGACAATATAAGATGTATAGAATTAATTGTTATTTGAGGTTTTTATGACCTCATCTTTTGGCTAGAATTTTTAAAACCCTGGCAAGCACACTGGCCTGAGGTTCAGGTGCAGCACCTCAGCAAAAAGCATGGTGCTCCATCCACTGGTTGTAGCCGTCACCATGATATTGGCACCTCACATCATCACCACTTGCTGACACCTACATGGGCCTGGCAAAATTATAATGACTGGAAGCCCAATGAAGGCAGTCATGTGACTGTCAGTCAGAGCTGCCAGCCAATTGCCTTGGGGCTGCATGGTCAGCCTGGGGTCTGCTGGGAAGAAGGGAGGTTTTTTTGCCATTATAGCTTGAAGCTGGAAGGCCACAGGATGCTGCTGTGTATTCTCAGCTGATTCCTGGGCAGTGGTGTTATTCAGGTTGCATTATTTCCCTTTCTCCATTTTATTTCCTTTTCCTTCATCCTACTGATCCTGTTTGTGTTTTTTTTTTAAGTTCATTCTTGTTAAATAAATCCTGCTCTGTTTTGAGGGAGGCTATTGATCTCCTTCCTTGCCCCAATATTGCAGTGAGCCGCCTAGCTAACACACCCCAATTAAAAATTGGTCCCTACAAAGAATAATTATAACATCTCAATTACTTTATATGAAGCAAATGTAGTCCACGTATAAAATTGCATCATATTCTCCCACAAATATACATAGTGTCAATGAGGGAAAATAGGTATGCCCTTATAGAAGCCTAGCAGGGAGGCATATGAATAGAGAAATCTTTCTCTTCAAAACAAATAAGCTCTTTTAATTTACAATCTCACTTAAAATAGAAAACTGATATACTATAATGGGGAAAAGCATTTCCTTTAAAAAAAAAAAAAACAGCAAAACATCAGATTAGCATTTGAGGTAATGGAAACAATACCAAAAAGCTCTTCACTCAACAGGATTGCATATAACATTCTGAAATTCTATGAAAACATTATGTGGCTAGAGCTGGGAAGGGTGATTTCAACTCCATCCCCATTCATGCTCCATGGGGTACGTTTCAATCCCATCCTCCATTATACTATAGAGTATCTATTAATGGCCAGGTCTTATTCTAGGCATGCTATTTATATATCACTTTAACATTTGCAAAGCTTTTATCATCCATTATTCAATGATCACAGCAAGTCTGAGGTAAATAAGGCAGAAATCATTATCCCCAAAGTAAACTTCAATAAGCCAGTGGACATATGACCTTATCAAAGTGGGTATTCCTACTAATGATGCATATTACAGTTCAACTATACTTGCCCATTTTGTGTGACTCTAATCCATGTTTTCTTATTAATTCACTACAGAGGTCCACATAAAGTCCTGAGGGTCTTGCACTATTTGATAAATGAGGAAATTGAATTTCAGAGAGAAAAAGGCACAGAATTTCAGAGTTGGAAGGAACATCAGATTATCTAGTCCACGAAACATCTAAAATGGAATCTCCTCTGCAATATTTCCAATAAGTACTTATGCAGTGTCTTCTTGAAGACCTAAAGTTATGAGAACTTGCTAAACACAAGAACTCTAATTCTTAGAATTCTAATTCTAAATATTTCCTTTTATGGAGCCTTAATCTATTTCTTTGAAAGTTCTACCCATTCCTCTTCATTCTTTACACAGGTACAGAACAATTTATTTTCCACATAATATCCTGTCTAAAATATGAGGACTGCTATGACAGAATCATAGAATTTATGGTTGAAGAGGACTTCAGAGGTCATCTAGTCCCACCAATGTCACCTAAAGAATATCTAACTTAACATATTGAACAGATGGTCTTCCAGATTATGCTTGAGAAACTTCAATGAAGGGAAATCAACTTCCACAGTAACCCATTCCAATGCTGGATATCTCTCATTGTTAGCAGAATTCACTTGTTGGTTTTTCCTTAAATTAATTTTAAATTCTTGCATTTGTATTTTCTGTTTGTTGCTATTAGTTCTACCCTATTCCATCAAACAAAACGAATCTAATCCATATCTTCTCTAAATCTTCTCCTGGATAAATAATGATCCCCAATTCTTTCAATTGATAATTCATATAAGGTTGTCAATCATCTCAAAATCTCAGGACCCCTCCTCTAGACACATTCCAGTTTGTAAATGTCTTTCCCAAAAGTTAAATCAAAATTAAATACAATGGTCTAGATTTTCCCTGCAGTGAAAATATCACCTTGCTCATTCTGGATAATTACCTTTCCATATAATGATTTGCTCAGACTAGCACAATTATTAAGTGTCAAAGTCAGGAACTGAATCTATGTCTTCTGAATTAGTGTTCACAGGGTTTCATTTTCTTTAGTGTTAGGACTGAAGTCATATCATGCATGGTTTTCTCACCTTAAAAAAAACAGGGGAGAAGAATAATCATTTAATTTGCAGCCAGAAGTCCTGAGCATGTCAAAGATTTGTCACTCACTACTCATATGACTGTGAGAAAGCCATTCAACATTCTTTAGTGCTCAGTTCTCTCTTCTGTGAACTAAAAGAGATGTACATAATAGAAAGAACATTGAACTTGGAGTCAAAAGATCAGCTCTTAAATCCCCATTTCGTTACCTACTATCTGCATGACCTAGGCAATTCAGGTTGCCTTCAATTTACTCATCTATAAGATGAGGGGGAAGGATTAGACAAGAAGGAAAGAGAACAAATATTTATTAAGTGTTTTCTATATGCTAGGCACTGTCAAATACTTTACAAATATTATCTCATTTGATCCTTACAACAACTGGTGAAGTAACTTCAGTTATTATCTCCATTTCCCATTTGAGGAAACTGAAACAGACAAATGTTAGTTGACTTGTCCAGGGATACACAGAAATTTTGTCCAAGACTGGATTTGCATTTGGGTCATCCTGACTTCAGGCCCAGTGATATTCATTATGCTATCTAGATGACCTTTGAGATCCCTCCTAGCTCTCATCTGCATGAAACTCTAAATGAAGAAAAATAGAAAACAAAATTATTATTAAAGAAAACACAGCTTGGCAATAAATAAGCAGATAAAAGATAGATGTCACACCATCAATAAGTCAATTCCTATGTCTCACTAGCAACAACTATGGGAGTTAAATAGCAAAGGTATTATTAATTTCATTGTAGGGAAGTATAAAAATGGAAAGGGAAAGTTTAAGTGGTTTCCCCAATGTCTCAGAAATTCCTCTTTGAGCCCCAAACTATTGTTTATGTAATTCAAAAGAAATGTCCAGTTAGATTGTTCCTTATCTTATACAAGAATGTAAATGAGAGGGGCAGCTAGGTGGTGCAGTGGATAAAGCACCGGCCCTGGATTGAGGAGGACGTGAGTTCAAATCCAGCCTCAGACACTTGAAACTTACTAGCTGTGTGACCCTGGGCAAGTCACTTAACCCTCATTGCCACACACACACACACACACACACACACACACACACACACACACACACAAAGAATGTAAATGAACCTAGCCTTTCTTATTTGATTTCCAACATTCAACCTTTAATGTGGATTAAACATCACAGGTGATAAGAGACAGCATAGTGGTTTATGGAGAGATCACTAGATTCTTAGTCAAAAGGCATGGGTGAGCATGGGTGAGTAACTTCCCCACTCTGAACCTCAGATACTTCATTTAGTAAATGATGGTATTAGACTGTGATTGTTTAGATCTCTTTCAACTCTAAGATTCTAAAAAATTGTATTATGACGAAAATAAAGGAACATTTTTGGGGCAGTCATTGATTGTAGTGTTTTGGAAGCTTTGGAATATACCTCTAATTAACCAGCAGTTAGATCATCATGTAAACAAATCACTTTGGTTATTTAAGGTAAATTAAAATGTGTTAGATTGTTTAATTCTGTGAAACAGTATTCAATTATTGCAGTCCACAATAAAGACTTTGAAACCTATTGTGCTGAGTAGGGAACAGTTCTTGTATAAAGCTCCATCTTGCACAGATGGCATGATATAAAACTGTTTGGATAAGTATTTATTTCAAAATATTTCAGCAGGGAAAATGCATTGGGAGAGTGCAGCTCATTTTCCAGGATGTCCTAGGGCAGAAAGAGAACAGCATCTAAGTTTTCTAATTTCAAATAAAATTTTTGATAAATGACATATTAGAAATAATTATAAAGTCATTAGTTCTTCAGACAAAAAGGTTTCAAAGCATATGATGGTTTGCTCAGAGTCCTGTTGACATTTGGAATTGTTCTGTTTTCATTCATAATTTCTCTCATATGCTTCTTAGTATTCATTTGTATTTCCGTTTCAAATTTAGCAAAAACCAAGTTGGAGCTAGACCTTGAATTTTCAACTACATACATGGACTCTAGTATGAATACATTAAATTATTTGCATCAAGAATGAGTAGAAAGCTAATGTAGAATGTCTTATTTCAAATCATCATCATCTATTTATATAATATTCCCACAATTTATTTTTCTTATTTACCTAAATTACGGTGGGACTGTCTCCAAAGTAGTGGTTTGACATTTCTCAAGGGTCCATCAGACAACCCTAATATAAGAATTATTAAAGTACATGAAACAAGGAAATAATGGAATCACAGGGTTCTGGTCTAGAAGGGACAAAGGGAACATCTTGCCCATCTTGATCAGCAAACTTAGGTCCAGAGAAATTGCATAATTTTCCAAAATTATACAGTTATTTAAGGGGAGAACTAGGACTTGAATCCTGGTACTTATTTTAAAGGGAATACTCTTCTTCCTAGGTCATGCAGATTACATTATAAGGGACCCCAGGGGCAGCTAAGTGGAGCAGTGGATAAAGCATCAGCTCTGGATTCAGGAGGACCTGAGTTCAAATCCAGCCTCAGACACTTGGACACTAGCTATGTGACCCTGAGCAAGACACTTAACCCTTATTGCCCCATAAAAAAACAAACATAATAAGGGACCCCAATGCTCATTTCACTTTACCTCAAGAGGCCTAACTGTTGTCATGTGTAAAAGAAGGGTCTGGTGCAGGTTATTTGTGTTTTCTTCTGGTACTAAATCCTTTCTGTAGTACTTCTCAATGTATATGTAAGAAAACTGAGGCCAAGAGAGATGGTAGCTACACAAAGAGTAAGTAGCAGAGCCAGAATTTAAACTCAGTTACTCTCACTGCAAATAGAGTTCTCTTACCACTCTAACTTGCTGCCTTTCAATTGTATACTGCTTAGCATACAATGAACACTTGATAAATCCTGATCAAAAAACTTGATTCATTTTATATATTCCATCTAAATACTTAGTCCAGGATCTGAACTTCATTTGAATTTTCTTGGTTTACTCTTTGGAAGGGAGAAGATGAGAGCGAGAAAGAGAGAGGATGGGAGAAGAGAGGAAGAGAGAGGGGGAGGAAAGGGGAAGAAAATGGGAAGATAGGGAAGGAAGGGGAGCAAAGAAGGGAAGAACATGTAAGGGGGAGGAGGGAAGAAGGGAGAAGAGGAAAGTGGGAAAGAGAGGGGAGGAGAGGGGAAAGGAAGAAGAAAGGGGAGGAGGGGATGGAATGTCACGAGTGGGGAGGAAAAAGAAGAAGGGAGGGGAGGGAAGGACAGGGAAGAGGGAGAAAGGTCAGGAGAGGAGAAGAGAAAGAGAAAGAAAGAGAAGAGAAGTAGAGGTAGAGACAGAGACATAAATATAAATATATATACAGATATACACATAACTGGACCGTAGCATTTTAAGTAGGGTCAGAAAGGATCTTAGAGATTATCATTTTACATGAGGAAAACAAAAACCTTGATAATATATGGAAGATAACTTTAAAGTCTTAAAATCACAGATTCAGAGCTATAGGAGTCTTCGTGGTCAGTTAGCCATAGGCACATCATAGGATCATAGATCTAGAAGTGGAGGGGACCTCAGAGGCCAACAAGCACAACCCCTATATTTTGTAGTTGAGGAAACTAAGGCACAGGGAGATGCAGAAGCCTTGCTTCAGAACACAACTGGGAAATGACAAAGCTGGGATTCCAGTTCAGGCCCTCTGACTCCAAATCCATTTCCTTGCATCATTGGCTGAGCTTGTGTGTATTTAGATGACACCATGCAGCCCTGAAAACCTACCAAGTGACAAAATGAGGATTATTTGGGGAACACAACTGTTTTTTTGGAATATTATCTAATGTGCAGATATATGGAGGTGTAGGCCTGGATTTCCAGACCTTCCCAATACTTCTGTCTGAATTGGTGGAGGCTATGTATGAGGACAGTATTGTCCCTTTCATGTGTGAGCACTTGGGTTGCGGAAAAAGGGCAAATCCCTTTGTTGAACATGCATTCTCTTTGGTAAGCAATATTCTTCTTTGTAAGGTTTTACAAAGAGGTCTATAGTCTGATCAGTGGTGCCTCTGGTTGTTATCTTTTTCCATTGATCAAAAAAATCAGATGCTTGCTGACTAAGGTACTTTGAAGAGTTTGTTTATTTGTTTTGTATTCTTTTTCTGGCAATTAATTTACCTAAGTTAAACTTCTGAATAAAATTATTATAGACAATGTTGATGTGATTCCTATTGTCCCTTCCCAGTTTTGATATTCAATTATTATTTAAATAGCTCAGGGCTAAATTGCTCACATTGAATGCCACATTTCTTTCCCATTTTATTTAAATAAAGTGATTTTATCTCTGCTCAATCAAAGGTCTATCCTCCAATGACACAAAATACAATCCAACCAACCACATATTTTGGTTCTTTGTACTCTTCAATTTTTTCTCATAAATCTCCCATAAAGAATCCACATAAAATGCTATGTCTTTAATAATGGCTAATCTTTGTTATTAATAACATTTATATATGCATTTAGGGTTTACAAAGCACTCTGCATGTGTTATCTCATTTGATTCTTGCAACAACCATGAGATGTAGATGTTATTATTATTCCCATTTTACATATGAGAAAACTGAGGCAGGAAGAGGTTAAGTAATTTTATGGGGTCATACAGCTATTAAGTATTTGAGGCAAGGTTCAAACTCAGGTTTTCTTTATTCCAATGTGTCATCTATCTCTAGAAGACCTTTTAGAGTATACCATTGGAGTATAATGGCCTGTCCACTGATACACTGTACACTCTAATTTCTGTGTCCTGGATTTTATTTCTTCCTTATTCTTGAAGGATACATAATGTCACATTCTGTGCCCCACACCCACCTCCAATATCCTCAGTGTTATAGTTGAAAGAGATCGCAATAGCTATCCAATTTAACCCATAACTGAACAAGAATCCCCACCACAACACCACTGACAAATGGTCATCCATCAACTTCTTGGAGACCTCCACTGAGGTGGCATGAACTACTTCCCAACAGCTTTATTACCAACAAGGTGCTCGAGAATATCAGCTGAGTTCATCAGCTTATATAGTGTCAGAGAGAGAGCTGGTAGAAGGAAATCAGTTTCCTATTGTGATATGTTTTTGTCCTGAAGCTCAATTTCATGTATTTATTCCATGTGTGGTTCAGTGGGTAGAATACTAGGCTTGGAGTTGGGAAGGCAAGTTCAAATCCAACCTCAGACACTCACTAGCTACATGACCTTGAATAAGTCACTTAACCTTTGTTTGTGTAGGTTTCCTCACCTTTAAAATGAGGACAATTATAGCACCTACCTCCCAGGGTTTTTGTAAAGATAAAGCAAGATAATAATTATAAATTACTCAGGATAGTGATTAACACTTAATAAGCACTATCAAAATATTAGCTATTATTATTAGCTATTATGTCAGGGACACTCATTCAAAACCACCCATAAAAACAATCTCTGTAGCAAATGCCTTATTATGACACTTGCAGAAGAATTAATAACATAAAATCCAAAAGTGAGTTGTTTTAATACACAATTTATTATAAAAATGTAGAAGCAGAAATGAGAATGGTTGTCCCAAAAAAGTAGAGATTAGGATTTAGGAATCTGAAACACAAATGGGAAAGTTACTTGGCCAAGGTCAGTTATTCAGCTTGGGCTCAGAGGGGGAAAAATAGAAGCAATGCATGAAAGTTAGAGAGAAAAAATGCTTACTTGTCTAGGGGAAGAAGAAACTTCCTATTAATCAGAAGTGACCAAAAATGGTCAGCTAGGGTGTGCAGTGGATATAGTACGAGCCTTGGAGTCAGGAGGAGCCAAGTTGACATCTGGCCTCAGCCACTACCAGTGTGACCTTGGGCAAGTCACTTAATCCTATTTGCTTCAGTTTCCACATTTGTAAAATGAGTTAGAGAAGGAAATGGCAAACTATTCCAGCATTTTGTCAAAAAATATAAATAAATAACCCTAATGGGGTCATGAAGAGTTATACAGGACCAAAAGTACTCAACAACAACAATGACCAAAAAGTGCAATGGCTGCCTAATAGTAGTAAATTTTCCATCAAAGTCTTTAAAGCAGAGATCTTAAGACTCGTCAGGAATGTTGAAGAGGGAATTCTTTTTAGGGAGAAACTGAATGGGGGCAGCTAGGTGGCACAGTGGATAAAGCACCAGCCTTGGATTCAGGAGGACCCGAGTTCAAATCCAGCTTCAGACACTTGACACTTACTCGCTACATGACCCTGGGCAAGTCACTTAACCCTCTTTGCCCCTCCCCACACAAAAACAAACTGAACTAAATGATCTCTGAGCTCCATTGTCACCCTGAAATTCTGTGATCACTAAATTCTATGATAATGTGATTTAAGATTAATTGATTAGTAAAAACAGTGAGCAATCTATTAGTGGGAATAGTTAGTGTTGAAAGAGTTGTAGAAAGACTGGCACCTTAACACACTGTTGATGGAGCTATGAATTGGTAGAACCATCCTGGAAAATAATTTGGAATTATAGTATTTAAATAAAATAACTACAATGCATATACCCATTGATACAGAGATTCCACTGTTAAGCTTATATACAAAGAAGGTTAATGACAAAAAGAAAAATTCTGTAAACATAAAAACATGTGTAGTAACACTTCCTGTGGTAACAAAGAACTGGAAGTAGAGTACCATTCATTGGAGAATAGAAAAACAAATAATAATATATTAATATAATGGAATATTACTGTGCTGTAAGAAATTAGGAGCATAATGAATACAGAGAAGTATGCAAATACTTATATGATCTGATAAAAAGTGAAATAAGCAGAGCCTGGAAAATAAGATACCTGAAAACAGCAATGTAAATGTGAAGAGCAACAATCACAAAATGATCAAATTAATTTTTACAAAATTGCAAAGTTTGGCCCTGAAGAAGAGTTATGAAAAAAATGGAAGGGTGAAACATTGCATAAATTTTTTTAAGTGTGATCATTGATTTTGGAAAAAAATCTTTTTTATAAGTAATGTCTCTATAGAAGGGTTTGGGGTAGCACCCCAGAGGGAAATTAAGACAATATTAAAAGACAATAAAATATTTTAAAATTATATATTGGTAGCATAAACCCTAATGTGAATTAGTATCTACAACTGCTTCTTTTGATTTATTTCTTATTATATTTTAAATTCCAAATTGTTTCCCCTCCCTCCCTTTCTCCCAATTCCACGTAAGAGAAGGCCAACATGTGATATAAATGTATATGTGGAACAATTTAACACATACTTCCATATATCAGTTCTTTCTCTGGAGGTGGATAACATTTTCCTTCCTAAATCCCTCATAGTTGATTTGAATGATCATATTACACAGAATAGCTTAGCCATTCACAGTTACTCTTCAAACAATATTGCTTTAACTGTATATAATATTCTCTTGGTTCTGCTCATTTCATTCTGCATTATTTTATGCAAATCTTTCCATGTTTTTCTAAAACCAATCTGCTCATCATTCTTACAAGGCAGCATTCCATCCCAATCATATACCACAACTTATTCAGCCATTCCCCAACTGATGGGCATCCTTTCAATTTCAAATTCTTTGCTACAACAAAGAGAGCTGCTATAAATATTTTAGAACATATGTGCTCTTTTCCTTTTTCCCTGATCACCTTGCGAAACAGATCTAGTAGTATTACTTGGTCAACAGTTAGTTATACACAGTTTTATAACTCCTTGGGCATAATTGAAAATTGTGCTCCAAAATGGCTGGACGCAGTCACAATTCTGTCAACAGTGAATTAGTGTTCCAATTTTTCTACATCTCCAGGATTTCTCATTTTTCCCTTCTAATATGCCAATCTTATAGGTATGATATGGTACCTCAAAGTTGTTTTAATTTGCATTTCTCCAATCAATAATAATTTAGAGCATTTTTCACATGACTATAGATAGCTTTAATAACTTCAGCAAAAAAAAACTGCCTGTTCATGTCCTTTGACCATTTATCAATTGGGGAAAGACTCATTCATCTAAATCTGACTCAGTTCTCTATGTACTTAACATATGAAGACCTTTATCTGTGAAACTGCCCATAAAAAAATTTCCCCCAACTTTCTGCTTTCCTTTTAATCTTGGCTACATTGATTTTATTTGTATAAAACCTTTTTAACATAATCAAAATTATCCATTTTACATCCCATCTATCTCTTGTTTATTCATAAACTCTTCTCTTATCCATAAATCTGATAGGTAATTGTGTCTCTATGTGCCTCTAATTTACTTGTGATATCTCCCTTTATGTCTAGGTTATATATCTATTTTTGACCTTATCTTGGTAAACAGTGTAAGATATTGGTCTATACCTCATTTCTGCAAGAGTGCTTTCTGGTTTTCCCAGCAATTTTTAGCAAATAGAAAGATCTTTTCCCAAAAGCTTAAATCTTTGCATTTATCAAACACAAGGTTACTATATTCATTTACTACTGTATATTGTATGCCTATAAAATTGCTTCTTAATTGGACCCTTAGCTTTAATTGATCATGGGCAAGTCGTTTTACCTATCTGAACTTCAACATCTTCATTTATAAAATGAGGCTAATAATACCTTCACTACTTATCTTGAAGACCTGCTGCGAGAGAATTACTTTGTAAATCTTAAAGTACATTGAAATTCAATATATTATCACTAATTGGAGACTTTTTTAACTTTTCTATGTGGAAGGACATCTCTAGAAAGAGTGCCAGCCTAGGGAAGATCACAGTATGCCCAACACAGGGGAAGGGGAATGGAAAATATAGATTCTTTTTTTAATTAGAGGAGTGGGGTAGCAGAGATTGCTACAGATATGAATTGCATGAGCTTTAAAATGAAGTAATTATCATTAATTTTGTTGTTGTTGAGTCATTTTATCTGTGCCTGACTCTTCATGACCCCATTTGGGATTTTCTTGGCAAAAATTCTGGAATGGTTTGTCATTTCCTCCTCTGGATCATTTTACAGATGAGGAAACTGAGGCAAATAAGATTAAATGACTTGACCAGGATCACACAGTTAGTAAATGTCTGAGGCAAGATTTGAACTCAGGATTATGTGTTTTCCTGACTCTAGGCTTGGCACTCTGTCCACCACACCACCAAGCAGAAGTCTCATGACACAGGAGTAATCTATAAATGTTTGTAATGTTAAAAATAAAAATATCAATAAAACTAAAAGTGAAAAAAATAAATAAAATAAAATCAGGTTTGGGCACACATCAAAAGCAGGCTTGGGAGACCTCGTCTCCCGGATCTGGTTCTTGCTTCAACAGTGTTTGGACGGAACAGACCCGGGGTTCCCCCAGCTCCCCTCGCGCTAGATCTTCGTCCTTCTGCAGCCCTACAGCCCCTGGGACCACCTGACCCTTGCTTTCGAAACCATCCGCCTCCAGGACCATCGGCCCCTGGCCTCCGAGACCAAACAGCCCCGGGACCAGCCGCCTCCTGCCGTTGCCGTCGGTGCCATGAGCTCCACCTCTCAGATCCGCCAAAACTTCTCCTCCGAGGCCGAGGCCGCTGTCAACCACCTGGCCAACCTCTACCTGCAGGCCTCCTACTCCTACCTGTCCTTGGGTTTCTATTTCGACTGGGACGATGTCGCTCTGCCGAGGGTGTCGCATTTTTTTCCGTGACCTGGCGAAGGAGAAACGCGAGGGCGCCGAGCGTCTTATGCGGCTCCAGAACCAACGTGGGGGCCGGGTCCTCCTCCAGCCTGTGCAGAAACCTGGTCAAGATGAGTGGGGCTGCAGCTTGGATGCCATGGAGGCTGCCCTGAGCCTGGAGAAGGGTCTGAACCAGGCCCTCCTGAAGCTGCATGCCCTGGGCTCCAGCCAAGGGGATCCACACCTCTGCGATTTCCTGGAGAGCCACTACCTGGGCGAAGAGGTGAAGCTGCTGAAGCGCCTGGGCGACCACCTGACCACCCTGCGCCACGTGCAGGCCGACCCCCAGCCCGAGCTGGGAGAATACCTGTTCAAGCGGCTGAGCCTGAAGCAGGACTAGAAGAAGCAGCCCCACGAGAAGACCGACTGGGCCTACAATAAAGAATAAAGCCTGCCCGCTGCTCAAAAAAAAAAAAAAAAGCAGGCTTGGATATTAAAATGGATCACGAAAGGGCATAATGATACTGGGACAGGAAAAGGGAGCTAGGGTGGGCAGTGCCACAGCTTCTGTCTTGGCAACACTAGCAAAATAAACACCTACTGGTAAATCCCTCTTTTTCTCCCCTTCATGATATCTTAGCATCCATTCCATGGCAAGACTTCTAGAAGTCCAAAAATTAAGTGAAATAATCCCAAATTAGGGACTTTTTATCTATGTGGCAGACCTAGATAGGGTCAACCTTGCATTAATAGGCAGAATAAACATACAGATTTCAAAGACTGATTGCTCCAACATATTTTAAATGACTTTGAGTAAAAACTGTTCAATAACCACTGAAAACATAATGAATAATAATAATAAATACCTAAAATTTATATAGCACTTACCATATGACAGGCACTGTGTTAAGCACTTTACAATTATTATCTCAGTTGATCCTTACAACAACCCTAAAAGATAGTTGCTATGATTTTCCCCATTTTATAGATGAGGAAACCAAGGCAAACAGGTTAGATGAAAGTTCTATAGCTAGTAAGTATCTAAGGCCAGATTTGAACTAGGTTTTTCCTGACTCCAGGCACAGCATTCTATCTACTGGGCCACCAAGCTGCATCTATCAGCCATTTATTACTCTATGTGAATTAATTAATTTGTAAGTTTAACTGGTTTCATCATTCCTCACAAATAAATCTCTCTATATATATATTGACACTCCTTGGGGTATACTACCTCCTCTTTTATACCTCCTAGATCTCTCTCCTCCTTCAAGATATAGCTTAAGTACCATCTACTGTTTTACATGAAAACTTTCTTGATCCCAACTTCTAATGACTTTATTCCCTAATTACTTTCTATTTATTTTGTATTGATTCTGTATTTATTTGTATAAACACATATTGTCTCCCTTAATAGGATGTCAATTCCTTTATGGGGGTTGGGGTGGGCGGTTCATGCTTTGTATTTTTATTCAAGTATCAATCAGTGTCTGGTACATAATAGGTTCTTTTTTTTTTTTTGAAGTGACAAAGGCTTTATTTTCTTCTCATGAGAAGGAGGTACCCTAGTGTGCAGCTAGTGGGTGACCAGAAAGGGGGCTTGCAGGCCCTGTTTTATACCCTAGTCTTTAACTCGAATGGACCTTCCCCTTTTTCATCACTGGTAGGGTTACAATCTATGTGCAAAAACTAGCTAATTGGAACTCAGTATTCCCACCCCTCTTCCTTGTATGGGCATAACTCAGGAATGGACCTTATACTTCCTTATATGGACACAACTCTGGAGCAGACATTGAGACCAGGGCTCCTTGAACCATGTGACCTTGCTAACCTGAGGGGGAGGAGGGGATCTGAGACCTTTGTCCTACAAACAGGTCGGGAGAGTATGACTGACCGTTATATCCACATTGAGAGGAAACAACTACCCATTTCTCACAATCCCTTCTCTTTATTTTTGACTATTTGGCTCCTCTCATTCCAATATAATAGGTTCTTAACAAATATATGAGCTATTGATTGATTAATCACGCAATAGTCATATGGAAATAAATTTAGAGTTTTGAAAGAAACTTCAATATACAATTCCACTACCACCACCACCAAACACACTTTACAAGTCATGAAGTGAATTGTCCAACTTCATTGGATCATAATTGGCATCTTTGGGATTTGATTTCTATTTTTGCCTTGTATCATTTTTTAAAGTATTCATAGGTATTAGTGATCTTTCTCCAACAAGATTGCAAGCCCTTCAAGGGCAGAAACTATTTATTATATATCTTTGTAGGTATTGGATAAATATTTTCTGAACAAAGCTAATGAATTGATTAAAATAATCACTCCTTCTTCAAGCCCTTCAAAACAGTTCAGATGTGATTTTCTCAAAGAAAAAGTTCACAGATTCTCCATAAGCTTACCCTGATTCCTTCAAATTAGTACTTTCTGTCTCTCCTCATATTTCTAATAGTACTAACCAGTTTTTTCTTGGTCCCTATCACAACCTGGCCCATAATACATTTATGTACATATTATATCCCCTTGTTAGGTCAGAGATTTTGAGTCATTTTGCACCTTTCTATTCTTCATGCCTGCCTGCTACAGAGCTTTACTTACACACCTTGAATTGAATCAAGGAATAGGTGGAACAAAGTTATTATTGTTATGAGGCTTGTTTGTATGTGTTCCTGCTACATTACCATCCCCCACAGAAACCAATCATCACCACATACACACACATACACACACACACACACACACACACACACACACACAGTCTTTCTCTGACCCTTTGCAATGAAAATACCCAAGAATTTATAAATATGGAATGGCACATGACTGTACTCTCATTAATTGTGGTTAATTAAACAGCACTCTCTAGGATATGTAGAGATAATGATTTCCTCCCCCTTCCTTTCCTGTTAATTTATTTCTTCCATTAATTTATGAATTGTTGACTTTAATGGATAGTCATTTCTTTTTTTCTTATTCAAGTACAGTTAATATTTCTCGCTTAGTTTTGCTTTCCTGAGTAAAAGAGAAAACTCTCTCTACATATGACTTGGAGAATTACAAAAATAATTTACTCAGCAACAATATGCCAACAAAGACATTCCAAAAAGCAGTCCTTTATAATACAAGGGAAACAAATCTACCCATGGACTGTGTTGATTCAGATTTAATTTAATGATGGCAATGAGAAAGAGATAATGTGTGAATACTTTATTTGGCAAGTGACAACAGAAGCCAAAAACTGGTATAAGTCAAGTTCCAAACTCTTGCCAAAATTTTTATAGTACATCTGTTAATAAAATTTTTACTGTCCAAGGCCAGCATTGTTAAGAAAAGGAAAGATTATCAATAATAAATTGGCCACTATTTGGTGACATGTTTGGTCATGGCAACCTTAAAAACAAAGAAGAATACAAAATAACCGTCGGTCCAGAGTGACAGTCTGTTTCTTCAGTGAAAAAGGAAAAGAGGTTGACATAAGAAACAAACAAATTTAAAGGTTTTAGATAATCTAGAAACATTAATTTAACTCTTCATATTCACTACAAACTAAACTAGAAGGTATAATGATATTGTAGCATAGAAAAAGGGTTCCATCCAGTTTTTCCTTGGAGGAAAACAACGAAGGGATTGAACGAGATTATTTTATTATGCATCCAAAGGCAACAAGAAACACCATCTCATGGGACATTTGGTCATCTTACTTTCGAGGGTTCAGTAATAGAATAAGCAAAAGAACTTAATGAAGAACATTGAAAATTACAGAAATGAAATAAGGTGAAGAGGATTAAGAGGTAAAGAAATTCAACACAAAATTCAGTGTCATTGTCATTCTCCAAAAGAAGTCACCACATACCTTGATTTGGGATAACTTATGAGAAGGTGGATATGCAGAAAGGCAGAAAAAATGTTAGGAAATATGACTTAGTACTAAGTAATGTTGTTGTTCAGTTGTTTTCCATCATACTCTATTTTTTTCTGACCCCATTTGAGGGTTTTTGGCAAAAATACTGGAGTGGTTTGCCATTTCCTCCTCCAGTTCAATTTATAGATGAGGAAAGTGAGGTAAACAGGGTTTAAATGACTTACTCAAGATCACTCAGCTAGTAAGTGCCTGAGGTCAGATTTGAGCTTGGGAAGATGAGTCTGCCTCTGAGCCTGGCACACTATCCACTGTACCACCTAGCTGCAGGTGCTTATTATTAGCTCATTAGTTAATACCAACTGTCTGTTATAAAGAAATAAAAGATGGAAGATGGTGGAGGAAAGATATTAAACTCACAGAGTTACTGATACAATTATCCCAAAGACAGCCATAAAAGAACCTCTGGAACAGAAAAACCCACAAAAAGAAAGGGTGAAATTATTTTCCAGCCATGGACAGATCAAAGGGGGCCATGCTGAGCTACCAGTAAATTCCAACCCCACTATCATGCTGACAGAGACCCCAGGCACACCACACCAGAGGAACTTAACCCCTGAGCCTCCGATTCAGCTGCAGCATCAGCATCTTCTGGAACTGAGCTTGGGGTTGGGTGAGAGGGCTGAACGGCTGGCCCCGGAGGAAAGTACAGGGATGTCAGCCAGAACCAGGGAGGAATTCAGCTGTCCTCCCCTAGTGGGGAATGAGGAATAAATCCTGAGCCACAGGAGGCCCAGGTTGGGGAGGGGCCCAGGCTCATCAAATCTAAGAATCACACCACAGAAAGCTTTGCTGGTTGGTTGTTTAGTAAGTAGGTTTGAGGTTATCTTTGGACCAGAGAACAGGCCAGGCAAGAGAAAAACCTGCCCTCCCTCAAACCAAAACACCTGGGACCCTCTGAAGCTGGGGACAGTAGTATAGCCTAGAAGCAGGGCCCCCCAGTGGGGACTTAAAAGTCAAGTAGAAGACAGCAAGATGAGCAAGCAAAGAAAGTTCAGAATTATAGAAAGTTTCTTCAGCAACAAGGAAGATCAAGGTGCACTCCCAGAAGAAGATAACAATCTCAGGGCCCCTGCATCCCAAGCTTCCAAGAAAAAAATGAACTGGTCTCAGGCCATGGAAGCTCTCAAAAGGGACGTTTAAGAGAAAGTAGGAGAGATAGAAGGAAGATTTACAGAGAGGGAGGAAAAATGGGACGAGAAATGAGAGCGATGCAGGAGAGTCGTGAGAAAAAAGTCAACAGCTTGAAAAGTCAAATGGAAAAGGAGATATAAAAGCTCTCTGAAGAAAATAATTGCCTAAGAATTAGGATTGAGCAAATGGAAGCTAGTGACTTTATGAGAAATCAAGACACAGTAAAGCAAATCCAATTGAATGAAAAAATAGAGAGCAATATGAAATATCTCCTTGGAAAGAATAACTGACCTGGAAAATAAATCCAGAGAGAGAATTTGAAAATCATAGGACTACCTGCAAACCAGGACCAAAATAAGAGTCTAGACATCATCTTCCAAGAAATTGTAAGGGAAAATTGCAGTGATGTTCTAGAAGCAGAAAGTAAAATAGAAATTGAAAGAATCTACTGATCACCTCCTGAAAGAGATCCCAAAAGGAAAACTTCCAGGAATAATATAGCCAAATTCCAGAGCTCCCAGGTCAAGGAGAAACTATTACAACGGGCTAGATAAAAGGAATTCAAATACTGTGGAACTCCAATAAAGATAAAACAAGATCTAGCAGCATCTACATTAAAGGACTGGAGGGCATGGAATATGATGTTCCAGAAGGCAAAGGAACTGGGACTACAGCCAAAAATCACATACCCAGCAAAACTGTGTATAATCTTTCAGAGGGAAAAATGGGATTTCAATGAAAAAGAGGACTTTCAGGCATTTGTGATGAAAAGACCTGAATTGAATAGAAAATTTGACTTTCAAATACAAGACCTTGGAGAAACATAAAAAGGTAAACAAGAAAAAGAAACCATGGGGGACATTAAAAGGTTAAACTATTTACATTCTTACATGAGAAGATAATACTTCCAACTCATAAGAACTTTCTCAGTAAGGAATACACAGAGGACATAGGTTTGAACTGAATAAGAAGGGATGATATCTGTAAAGCATTCATTTTTTGTTCATCCTTGTTCTTTTTATGGCCAACAGGGTGGGGTGTCATATGTCTGGGGCCAGATTTAGGCTCGGGGCCTTGGGTGCTTTGTCCACTGTGCCACCTAGCTAACCCATGATGACATCTTTAAAATAGGGTTGAGGGGAAGCAGGAATATACTGGTGATGGGGAAGGGGAGAGGTGGACTGGAAAGAGGTAGCTCACATGAAGGAAACAAGAAAAATAGTGTATGGAGGGGAGAATAGGGGGAAGGAATAGGGCAGTGAGTGAACCTTACTATCATCAGAATTGGCTCAAGTAGGTATGGTAATATACCTACTCAAGTAGGTATGGTAATATATTTTTGCTCTGTGGAAAAGTGGGTGGGGAGGGAGATAATGGGGTTGGGGGGAGAAGAGGGAAAGGAGGGAAGGGAGCTGTAAAAAGCAAAACACTTTTGAGGAAAGTGAAGATGTTATGCATAACAGCACATGTATGACATATATTGAATTGCTTGATTTCATAGGGAGAGTTGAGGAGGGAGGGAGGAAGAAAAATTTAAGAAAACAGAATTAACTCAAAGACCTTAACCACATCAGAGTGGGCTCAAGGAGGGAATAACATAAACACCCAATTAGGAGGAGTAATTTATTTAACCCTAAAGGAAAGTAGAATGGGAAGAGGATAAGGAGGGAAGGGTGAATGAAGGGATGGTAGAGTGGGGGATGGGGCAGTCAGTACCAAAACACTTTTGAGGAGGAATAGGGCAAAATAAGATAGAAAATAGAGTAAATATCTTTGGAAGGGAATAGGATGGAGGGAAATAGTTATGATGATTGACTACGATAGCAAAACATATGGTACCTCCTCTTCTGGGCTATTGTGAAGAAAATTTTTTATCAAGTGTAAGGTACTGTATAAAAGTAATGATGAGCAGGATGCTATCAGAAAAACCTGGAAAGACCCACATGAACCGAGGCAGAAAAAAATGTACTGTACTGTATACAAAATGTACTGTATACAAAATAACAGCAATAGTGTAAAGATGATCTGCTAGGAAGCACGTGGTTATTTTCAGCAAAGCAATGATACAATATCATGTATAACTTACATTGTATTACTTGAGTTCTTGGGGTGGAGGGTGGGAAGTAAGGGAGGATTCATCAAGAAAATCATAAGACCTCTTAACTTTCTCCAGTAAATGTTCCTAAATGCCCGGAGATATGGCCTCCAAGTTCAATATCAGTTTAGAATTCTTATGCATGTGAAAAAATTTAGAGAGGATAATGCACTATAGTAAGGTACATGGTAGGCATGAGTAGACCTCGACGCATTATTAAATAAGGCTTATGCAAGAGAAGTGATGTATAAATGGGGAAAAGTGGGCTGATGATATATTGAGTGTGAGGGATAACCAGGGGTTATCCTTATACATAGTCAAGAGAATCAGAATAAGAAACTCAGGGCATTGGGTAGACTCTCTAACGAAGACATGCTTAAAGGCCTGAATAAGAGTCACATGGTGAGAGGCATAAATGGCCTGTGATTTCCTCCATTGGAAGGAGACTCCATGTCAATGTCATCATAGATCCATTAAGTATGGGTTGTAGAAAGCAAATAGAAGATACAATAGCAAAAAGCAGTTGAGGTGAAAAATAGCCTAAGTGAAGATCAACATAAACTAAGGTGGATCATGCCAGGAAATATTCTGGATGAAATGGGACAAACAAGAAACGCAAACATTGAAACAGATATGACAGCATTTTAGCAATAAGCCATCTTCATTAAGTGTGACAGCGATATCACCAATTTTGGCTTCTTATACATCAGGCCATGACATGCTATACATGAAAATGGAAAGAGCACTAAAGAAGATGGAAATGAGAATAGTGGGAACAGGAGGGGAAATTTACCAGGGAAGAATACATGGTGGAAAAATGCAACTTTGGAAATACAGTGGTTTTGATTTTAAAGATTAAAAAAAAACAATTGAAAATTATGGATGATATTACTACCCCCTTGAACAAGATGGTTGAGAACACATTAACAATTACTGACCTTTATGCTAACTTTCTTATTTCTTTAAAATCTCAAAAAATGATTTATATACTTATCGAGTCAATTCAATTCAACTTGTGACATTTTGTGCACAAAGTATCAGGGCTACATAGGGGGAAAATGTTCTTGCCTTCAAATAATTTACATTTCACAAGTGGGAAGGGGGGTGCAATAGTATGTAGTTAATAGAATAAAAAGTTCAGGAAAAATCTAGCATGCCCTTTTGACTAAGACAGAATATGTAAAGGGAAATATATGTCTACAAGGGCATATTGGAACTAGATTATGAAACACAATAAACTCCAGGCTGAGAAGTTTGTATTTTCTCCTAAAGGCAATAGCAAGTCACTGAAAATTATTGCAATAGGATGTGACAGGTTCACCTACTTATTCCTAGTACCTAACATACCTAATAATGCTATTTTGGCTCCTTGGTAGAAGATAAGTTTGAAAGACAATAGTCTGGAAACAAGGAAACCAATTAGAGAGTTATTTAAATGGTTCGGGAAAATTGATGAAAGAGACAAATGTAAGTTGTTTTGTATTTGTCAATTGACTATGAGGAAGAAGAGTATTGAATAAAACAAAATGGGAGTTTAATTATATCAAGAAAGAAAGTACAATTAAACAATACTACTTTGGGTACATGAGATAATAGTAAATGAAAGAGAGAGGATAGAAATGCTCAATTCATGTTTCTTCTGTTTTTTCTGTCAAGACAATGACCTTTGCACTAGAAATTACACAAGAAAAATGACTAACAGGAAACTGATACCCAAGATAAATGAGAGAGGACCTAGTTACCCTTGAAGAACTCAGGTCACTTGATGCAGATGAGCCACATCTTCAGGTGCCAAAAGAAGTGGCAAATGGGATTCCTGATTCATTACTGATAATATTTAGAAAAATGTGGAAAACAGGAAAGGCATCACAATATTGGAGAAGCAAAAAATGTCTTGATTTTCAAAAAAAGAGGAAAGCAGAGTCTACAAAATCTTTGATTCTGTAAATCATTGATGATTCTGAAATAATGAACCTGTATAACTAGGAGATTAGAAGTGCCTTCGACAGTAATAGAGACATGTGAAAAATACTCCAGTATTAAAAATTAGGTTTTAGGGAGATGAAGATGAATTCCAGTGTATATGTACTGAGTTTAAGATACTAATAAGTCATATATGTGGATATATCAAGCAGGTAGTTGGTGATGTGGGAGTCTACTGAAATAGAAAAGAGAACTAAATATCTAGGATTGGAAATGATCCATCAAAAACTTGAAACCACAGAAGAGATAAGGACATTAAAAGAGGATGTGAGAAAGAATTCATTTGGTTCCCTACTCTCTTCCAATCAGTGTTAATCAGTTTGGTATGACTCCATAGGGGTAATGATTATAAATTTTATATATTAGGCCCCAGAGCTATGAACTACAGATTGTAAGTTTGGTTGTTTAACCATAGCAAGCTAACTAAAGAGTCCCCCACCCTTGTTTTTCCTTGTTATGGTGACCAAGGCCAGTGTAGTAGAGGTGATTCAACTATGTGGAAAGTCCCCAACTTATTTTTGTAACTCCAGAACACTTTCTCTAGTCTAACATGAACAGGTCACCATTTTATGGTCATGTAGTTAGTGGATATCTAGGCTCCAGGCAGTGGGACTTTTCTGGAACCTGTAAAGTTGCTATCTGTAAGGTGGCTAAAATTCTAGCTAGACTGTCTAAAAATCTAATGAGTAGTCACCAATAAATTAGAAGCTTTAGCAAGACTTTAGACTTTTAAGCATTTATTAAGGAGCATAAGAATTTGGTGAGGAGAGAGAAAGAGGCCAACGTTCCTTCATCTATCTAAGGGAGCCAGCATCTCAGCTCCACTCCACACAAGGTCCCAGCAAAAGAGAGAGAGACCATCGCCCCTTCTTCATCCCTGAAGCCTCCTGTAAAAATCGAAACAGGGCCATCCAAACACACACAGCTCCAAGCTAATTGGCTGGTAGCTTTGATCGACAGTACCCATGAGCAAACAACACTTTCTGATGCCAAGGCCACATGGCTTGTCCTCAGGCCAGAGCCCACAAGGTTCCTCCCAGCAGGGATGTCATTCCAACGCTTACAACCCAAAACAGCCAGTGTGACAGCAGCTTTCTGTGTTGTAAAAGATCTTTGCTGGGGGGCAAAAGAATGGAGGGAAAGAATAAATGAGGGCAGGTGGACAGTCAGAATGCTAAGAGTATGACACTGACACCCTTGCAAATTCAGGGGAAAGTTAGGAATTCCTTGAGTATGTAGGATAGACCCCCCCCCCCAGCCTTCATGGAGAATTTACAGAAAGAGAGGCATAGACAAGTGTCAGACAGGATTAACAGCTATGCATGGATTACAATCTGTCTCACTGGAGGGACCTTCCAAATCAGTGAGGGAATAGATCCATTTGTGTGCTCCATCTGAGGATAAATAAGACTAGTTGTAATAGCAGCAGCAACAGCGGCAGTAATATTTATTAGCTAAGGTTTTCATAGTATAATGAACTGAGTATTGGACATGGAATTGGGAGAACCTGAGTTCAAATACTGACACTAACACTGTGTAGATATGACTTAGCCACTTAATCTCCATGAATCCTAGTTGGTCCATTTGTATAATAAATATAATATCTATTGTAGCTACCTCTCAGGGCTACCATGAGTTTCAAAAAAATTTGGAAAATCTTTAACTATTATATAGATATCATTCCTTCAAACCTAACTCGTGCCAGCCCTTTTTGCTATTGGACTTCTTCACCTCTGTCTCAGCAGCCTTCTCATAGTGGCAACTCCTCTACCTCTGCCCAGCCCCACTCCCACCCCATGGCCTGCTCCACCTCCTCCATTTGGTAAGTTCCATTGGAGGAAGAAACCATGCCAACCATGCTCACTTCAAACCTGATTCAGGCCATGACTTTTCACTACTTCTCTTACTCAACAGTTCCAGATCCATAATCCTATTACCCCATTTATTGAAGATGAACTTCATGAGGTGATAGGACTTAGAGTGTACATATGGATTATCCAGTCCAACCCACTCATAGGAGAAATAGGAAGTGAAGAAAATCCAGACTCCATAAGTAAGCTGACTTGTGTAAAGTCAGAGGGAATAGTGACAGTGACAGAACTCCATCCAAAAATGAGTGAAGGAACATATCAACAAGTTGGTTGTGGGACAAAAACAAAAACACCCATAGAAAGCAAACATATTTTAAAAACCCAATGAAATAGCAAAATAGAAATGCTAAAAAATTAGAGATTAACAAAATTTAAAGCAAAAGAACCAATGAATTAATTCAAGCCCTCTGATTCCGCACCCTATGCTTTCTTGACCAAACCACAATTTATTCTCTCTTTTCCCTCCTTTAACATGCTATATAAATTCTTCCAATACCATCTTCTCAGTCAAGGGAGACAACCTTTACTACTAGAGGATTATAGTTCTTTAGTAAAAGTAAGGCCAAAAGATATCAGATGGATTGTTTTTCATCAGGCTTAATGATTTGAGGAACTGTTTCCAAGGTCACAGTACTCAGAGAAATTATGAAAAATTTTCTCTGTGAAAGTGAATAGTAATAGTAATAATTATTCTTATCAATATCACCACCATCAATAAGTGTCACCAATACAGGGCTTCCAGAATTTGAGAGTTAGACTATAAAACAGGGTGGAATCTTTCAAAGAGTTGATCATAGTCAAACAAATCCCATGGCATAACTGATGCAGAATCAATATGTCATTTCTATGATTTCAAATAAGTAAATGCTTTTTAAAAATAAACTGTATGCTTTAATTCAAGAAGCTGTCACTATTTTTAAAAGGCATATCTTAAGAAACTGTTCCCTTTGTCCAAAATGTATCAACAGTTCTGAAAACTACCTGACCCTAGTCCTATCTTGCTAGTGTCCCCTTTAAAAAGTGGTGCTCATCCTCATAGATTGCAGTCTGTAGGCAACAGAACTGAAAGGCCATTATGCACAGTGTGGATTTTACTTGCTAAAAGGTGTGGGGGCCAAAAGGAAGCTGAGCAATGACATATGAGGTGTGCTACATTTAGGAAGGCTAATGAAACTGAGGGCTCAGCCATTAACCTTCAAGGAAGAAAAGCTAGGCTTGGTGCTTTCAAAATTAGTCGGGCCAATATTTCACCATGACAAGCATTAGTAATGAATAATTAAGCATTTAATATAATGTTGCTTTGGTGAAAAATGATAATTTTACAAATGATGGGCCTTAAACTTATTCCATGTTATTATGGAGCATTAAAATGAAGGGGGAAGGGGATTCCCAATGAAAGAAATGTTCTTTTTTCTTTCTTTCTTTCTTTTTTTTTCTGAATATCTTGGTTGTTGCAATTCTTAGGTTCAAAATCTTTTCAAAGCCAAACAGTGACCCTGCTGGGAGAATTTCATGAAAAATTTAAGAAGTAAAATTCAACATGGAACAAGCTTATGTCTCACACCAGCTTGCCTGAGGTCAAACTGTTTCTTTTTCCCTCTATAAGACTTGGTTAGTGTCATAGGACTAAATTATGAAGGAGATGTAGAGATAATGCTAGGTCCTGAAATGAAACGCGCTTTACTCCAAATCTTATTTTTCTGAGTATATAGTTATTTTACATGTTTTAACATCTGCATTCTTTATATAGTATAACGTTTATGGAAAGAGAAATATTTTATTTTTTCTTCTTCCTTTGGACCATGGATTTTCCTTTAAGTCTTTTCTTCATAACTCAAACTATACCAGCATATGTCTTTTTTGACAATAGCTAAGAATTATCACTATTATTTGCAAAGAAAAAATGATTTCAAAGAATTCTAACTTCTCAGATCTATTTTTTAATAACTGGGAAAGTAGTTTCTTTAATATATGCAAGAAGTGCTAATTAGAATCTCTACATTTTATCCATTTATTCTGATATTATTGGGGGAAAAACACCCAACTTCAGGAGGAAAGTTTAATTAGGACGACATTTGCAATAGAGATCTTCAAAGTTTCCTGATGGGAATCCAACCAGTAAATTTTATTATTTAACATTATATGGGAAAATTGTTCCCTTTTCTTCAGCACTTGTTAAGACATATCCCTGAATCCAGTACATTTTAGCTGTATCCCCTTCACCTGACAGATGGACAATTTAATTCATCAAATTCCTGAGGCTGTAAAATATCAACCCACAATTTATATGAAAAAAGAGGTTTAAATCTAAAGTGTGCCCTCCATATATACATGGGTTGCAAATGGGCAAAAGATTTGGGATGGGGGTGGGGGATGGCGCAAGGCATAGAGATGTCACTGCTTGGCTCCATAAATGGAACTCAGATAAAGGAGCTCATTTCATTCAATACATATGAGTTACAGCAGAAATCCTTATATTTGTATTGTCCTTCCCCCTACTCTGGATTTGACCCTTGGTTGTCCTGACTTCCAGAACCCAGCAGCCTCCCTCTGTTTTAGCTGGGCTCCTAATCCTACTTCTTCCCTCAAGAGCCACCCCAGGATATCCCAGTATAACAGTCTTTGAGCAAAGTATTTCTAGTTTAAAGGAAGAAGAGTTAGAACTCCAAATATCCCAGTAGCTTTTGAACCTCCTATTAACATCTAGACTGGAAATCAGAAGACTTGGAAAGTAAGTCCTCGTCCTACCACTAATTAGTTCATAGTCTTGGACAAAGTTACTTAGACACCCCCCCACCCCTACCCCCACCCCCATGCTCAGGTTTCATATCCATAAAATGGGAATAACGCTCCACACCCTGCCTCTCTCCTAGGGCTGCTGTGAGGATCAAATGAGATAATGGATTTTGAAAGTACCTTGAAAACTGCAAAATGTCCTACAAATGTACTACAATGATTACCTTGCCTGAGAGAGTCTGAAATAGCATCCCAGTGTGTCACTGTGACAAGAAGATGCACAATATCCCTGTAGGAGACTCAGAGAGATGAAAACAATAAGATGCAGGGGGAAGAGAAAAGAAAACAAGGTGAAATGAATCTCTTCAGGTAGTAAGGATTTATGCCACACATTCTGATCCTTAGGTTTAGCTCTCAGAGGGGTTTGTCCATAGTGTAACCTACAATGCACTAAAATTGTATTTTTTTTCCTCCCTCCCCCTGCCACCATGCCACCAGTTTCCACATCCCAAAGACACAACAGACATTCTGGTTCAAGTATCCTCTACAATTTGAATTTTAAAGTTGCATGTTCCAGTAAGTATACCAATGGTGATTTTTTAAAAATCTAAAATTAAATCTAAAATGTTTACTTGTTAGAAGTAGATTGTAGGAATCACAAAAGAAAACAGCCTGTTTTTTAAAGGCAGACTGCCTTTACCATTTGCTTCTCTAAAGTGATTTTTATTTCTATACATGGACAAAAACAAATAATAGCTGTCTACACCTCGTCCATCAACAAACAATTCTTTGGTCATAACAGTCACATTAATATTCTAAGATCTATTTAGATTTCTCTGGAAGGTGGCATGTCCTGGGGTACTGCTTTCATAGCCGGGGTGCATATGGCCTCAGTGATACCAAAGTGATACATTTCTCTGGGAATCTCGGTGATTGGGAGAATTCCAATTGCTAGCATCATTCAAGTAGCACAGACTACTCAGCCACAGGGGCAATTTGTAGAGATTTATGATGCCTCCCTGCTCTCTTAAAACACAGAGAAATAAATGTAGACTTCTATCCACTCCTATTTATTTATCTACCTTGTTGATTCAAAGAAGGAGGAAAAAAGCAATATTTGCAGTACAATTACAAATTGTGGTATTTCCACTGTCTTTCAATGGATTTATGCAATTGTCCTAAGCATAGGCAGATGAAAGGAAAATGCAACAAAAAACATGATAACAGACTGAAGGTTCCCTGAGGAGGGAAAAAAATTGCACTTTGTAAAACACGAAATGCTATATAATTGTGAGCTGCTAATACTAACAATTACCACTCTTACTACCCTTATTAAATACTCTTAGCAATCATCTAGGCATTATTTGCATAGATAATGGTGATGATGATGATTAATAATAGTAATAATGGCATATAGCCCGGATGTTAATCTGTAGCCAAAGGTGGCTTCCACCAAGTATTTGAAATTAATTTTCCCTGCTTTGTGTGATCCTACCTATTCCCAAGCAATTCTGCAGGTTAGAGGGTGGGACAAACATGCTACTGGAATTTTGCAGTAACCTGGATTGGCAACTAGAAAATAGCTACCACAGGACAATCGTCCCCATAATATGTTACTGTAATCAGTCACAAAGGATCAATTATGAGCTCTCAACCAAATCTAATGCATATGCCTTTAGTATCATCATCACAATCGCAGCTGTTTCTATAGCATTTGCCAGTTTGCAGGGAGATATATGTGAGCATATGTAATATATGTATGTATATGTGTGTACATGTGTTTAAACATGTGTGTAAAATGTGTGTGCATATATACATGCATGCACATACACATATACATGTAGAGGACCTCTTTGATGCAGTCTTTGTCCTGGCTCCCCGGCTATATATGCTCCAATCATAAAAGGCTAGGGAAACACATATGTACTCTACAAGCTCCTGAATGGCCCAGGTCTACTATAACAAAGTGATTACAAATTTTATGGAGCCTTCTCTGTTGCCAATTTCTCTACTTACAAACCAACATACCGTGATTCTTACAAAGAATGGGGCTGATTTGACTAGGATACACCAGTGTGAAAGAAGTGTGTAGCTTCTTTAAATCTCAACTCACTCCCTATTCCATATGAGACCGCCAGATGGTGCACTATAGAGCTCAAGAGCTAGTCAAGGAAGATCAGAATTTAAACCCAGCTCACAGTTACCAGTTAACTGTGTTACCCAGGGCAAGTCACTAAAAATTCCTTCTTTCCCAATTTTCTCATCCGTAAACTAGGGATGATATTAGCACCTACCTACCTTATTATGAAAAGAAAATTAGATAACCTTTGTAAAGTACTTTGCAAACCTTAAAGTATTATATGAATGCTAGCTATCATTTCTACTATTATTATATGGATGGAGATCCAGTATTTTATGTCCAGTTCATTTTTCCAGTTGTACTATCAGAACTTCTTCCAGGTCCCATTGCAAATGAGTACTAAGTATAGGTAGAAACCCTAGTGCATCTTTCTAGCATTGGATCTCAATAGAGATGTTAATATCTCTCCTAAGAGACTAGCTATTAATAAAAGGATAATCAATGGCTGAACTGCCAGCTGTTCAGGCTTCACAAAAGGTAGAGCATCTTGATATCTTGTAATTATTTTGTAACTGTTTTTATATATTTATGTATGTGTATATTGTCTGCCACAGTAGAATATAAGTTCCCTGAGCACAGATATGGTTTCATTTTGTCTTTGTGTCACCAGAACCTAGTTCAGGGCCTGGTATCTAACAAGTTCTTAATAAATGTTGGTTGAATGATTAGCAGTCCCTACCTCCCTGGTACATGTATTCTTGTTTTTTATTATAATTATTTCATGTAGATCTTTATATTTCTTCACAGACAGTATTAATAATAATAATAATAGCATTTACATAGCATTGACTATAGGCCAGGCACTGTTAGTACTTTATGAATATTATCTCATTCAATCTCACAGCAACCATGGGAGGTAGAGGCTATTATTATCCCTACTTTACAGCTGAGGCAAACAGAGGTTAAGTGACTTGCTCAGAGTCACACAGCTAGTGTCTGATGCAGGATTTGAACTCAGATTTTCCTGACTCCAGGTCCCACATTCTATCTTCTGTGCTACCAGCTGCATCTGTCCATGAGGACAAGTTGTTCAGTCATGTTTGACTCTTCATGACCCCATGGATCATAGCATGCCAGGCCATTCTATCTTGCACTATTTCTTTTTTTTTCGTTGAACTCTTTAATTTTCATAATACCAATGATATTGAATCCTTGACTGTCTAGGAGGAAATCCCCTTTAGAGTGTTTGCTACCCATTACCTCATTCCTCTCCATTTTATCACTGACCTCAGAATGTCCCACACCATGTCTGCCTGATGTATACTGAAACTATTATCTTTTTTATAAATATTTTTATTTAACGTTTTGAGTTTTAAATTTTATTTCTCCTTCATTTTGTCCCCTGCTCCCTCCCTGAGGTGATAAACAATCAAATGTATGTTATACATGTGCAATTATGTGAAACATTGCCATATTAGTCATTTTGGACTAGAAAACTTGAATAAAAGAAAAAATCAAAGAAATAAAGTGTAAAAGAACATACTTCAATCTGTGTTCAATCAATATCAGTTCTTTCTCTGGAAGTAGATAGTATGCTTCGTCATTAGTCCTTTGTGATTGTCTTGGATCATTGTATTGCTGATAATAGTTGTCATTTACAGTTCTTCATAAAACAATATTGCTGTCACTGTGCACAACATTCTCCTGGTTCTGCTCACTTCACTATACATCAGTTCATATGTCTTTCCAAACCTTTCTGAAATCATCCTGCTTTTCATTTGTTATAGCATAATAATATTCCATTACAATCATATACCATAGCTTGTTCACTCTGCAGTTGTTGAGCATTCCTTTGAATTTCAATTTTTAGCCACCACAAAAAGAGCTGTTATGAATTGTATAAATAAGTCTTTTTCTCTTTTGGGAGATGTCTTCAGATATAAACCTAGCAATAGTATTGCTGGATCAAAGGGTATGCACAGTATTATAACCCTTTGGGAATAGTTCCAAATTGCTCTCCAGAATGGCTGTATCAGTTCACAACTCCACCAATAGTGGATTATTGTCCCAATTTTCATACATCCCCACCAACATCCAACATTTTCCTTTTTTTTTTTTATATTTGCCATTCTGATAGGTGTGAGGTGGTTCCTCAGAGTTGTTTTAATTTGCATTTCTCTGATCAATAGTGATTTAGACTTGCACTATTTCTTGAAGTCTGTCCAAGTTCATGTTCATTGTTTCCATGATACTATCTAACCATTTCATCCTCCACCATCCCCTTTTCCTTTTGCTTTCAATCTTTCCCAACAACAGGATCTTTTCCAATGAGTCCCATCTTTTCATTATATAGCCAAAGTATTTCACTTTCAGCTTTATTATTTGCCCTTCTAGTGAATAGCCTGAATTTAATTTCTGTAAGTATTGACTGATGTGAGTACTGACTATACCAACAACTGCATTTGTCCATGAGGATAGATGGCACATCAATTTTTTTTTCTTTATAGACCTCCTATAAATATCTAGCAAATTGCCTCATGCATATTTACTGTAATAATTTAAAGATCTATGAGTTCATTGGTGTGTAATTCCTTCACTGAAGATAGATTGCTACCCTTCTTAAATGGATAGAATGAAGTACTTCCAATGAAGAACTAAATTTGAATTTTCCTTCAGATATTTACCAGCTTTGTGAGCCTAAGCATGTTATTAAATATCTTTCAGCCTTTGTTTCTTTATTATATATTATAGATATTATTATATTATATTATTATAATAACATCTACTTCACAGGATTGTTGTGAAGATTCCAGTGAGATAATATATTGTCAAACACTTTGAAAAAATAAGTAAAAGTTAGCTCTTATCAATCAATCGATGATCATTTATTGTGTCCTTACTGTATAACCTACCAAATAAAAAGCAAAAACAATCCCTGCCCTCAAAGAGTTTACATTCTCATTGGCTAGACAATTTTTTTATAAGTAGGTACTTGCAAGCTACAAGAAGATGGAAATTAACCTTAATTGGGAAAGAAATGTGTTTGGAGGGGAGTGAGATGAAGAGGTCTCCTCTGAGTCCTCTCTTTAAATGGAGGCTTTGTAATTCATGGCTGAGCCCTCCAATCAGAGAAGCAGAAAGTTGTGATAAAGTGTGAAAACATGATGAGGTTGTACAAAAATGCACAACATGGAGGATTATTTGTGAGGATCATCAAGTAGGACAATATTACTGTTCTACATACTAATATACAGGAATGCTAGAATATAGAAAGAAACCAGATTAGTAAGAGCTTTAAATGCCCAATGAAAGAGTTTATAATTGGTCTTAGAGGGAATTGAAAGCCATTGGAATGGGAGGAGGGACTGACATGGTTAGACCAGCTGAATTAAGGATGGATTAGAGTAGGGAGAGACTTGAGTAATGAAGACCAATTAGAATGATATTGCAATAGTACAAGCAAGAAGTGATGAAGTGCTAAATTCAGGAAGTGCCTGAGTGAGTAGAAAGAAGGATGCCTATCTGAAAGATGTTGTAGAAATAGAAATGACAAAAATTGACAATTTATTGGGTGAAGGAGAGTTAGGAGTCAAGAACAATACAAAGGTCACTAACAGTAATAAAGAAGGTCAAAAGATATATGTGTTGGTGGGGGGATGGTAAAGATAATGAATTCTATTTTGAACATAATAGTTTTTATACTATTATGGAATAACCATTGTGCCAAGTAGAGGTGCATCATGTGCCTAATATCTTCTTAAGGAGTTTAGCTGAGAAAGGGAAGAGATATAGGATAATAGCTATTAGAGATGATAGGACATAATGAAACTTTAAGGATGGGAGAAGACTGACACTTTAATAGACAACAGAAAAGAAAAAATTGGATAAGGAGAGATTGAAAATGAGAGAGAGAGAGAGAGAGAGAGAGAGAGAGAGAGAGAGAGAGAGAGAGAGAGAGAGAGAGAGAATGAATGTGTCTCTGGAGAATGGGAAGGAGATGGAATCAAAGGTGCTGATAGAAGGATTGGCCTTGGCAAAGAGAAGGGGTATTTCTTTATTAGAGACTAAAATGAAAGAGGAGTAGCTGAAGATGATGTGAGAGGAGAAGAAGTGTACATGGTCTTTGAGAGTTACTGAGGCAAAAAATTTCACATTCCTAAAACCCATCTAAGCTTACCTATCCTGAAAGACTCATACATGTCTTCCCCTAAATTCATCCAACATGTTAGAGGTCTTCCTTGCTTTGTTCCAATATCACAAGCTTATCAGAGGAGCACTACAGCTGCCTATTTTTCATCCATCTTCCTTTCCACATAATCAGCCCATCTTCCTATCTTCATGATAATATCTTTTACTTCTGTTCTATTCTACAGTTTCTCATTGCTTATTTGCCACAGCCTGCTCAGGCCTATCATGAACCTCTTCAATGTCCTCATATTGATAATCAATTTTAATTCTTTAGAGGCAGTAGTATCTCACTGCCATACAACAATACCAATAAAATGCTGATATTAAAAAGATGAGCTTTGGCTTTCATGAAAAATTTGGGGTCATTAAAGGAGCTTTGCAATTTCCTGAAAGTAAACCAGCCTATTCTCCTACTGTTCAACTCTGGGTCCAGTCGGTACTATCTGCCTCAGATAAACATACTGACATACAAGTTTTAAAGACTACCAGGTACAATAGTTCAAAAATTGTCCATTGTTGGCATTATGGCAGCACCTAGCAAGGAAAGCAATTTGAGGGGGAAGGGAGAGGGGGATAGGCAAGTGTCTCTCCAAAGTTCCTTCTTGTGGCTCTGCCTGGTCCCACCTTCACCACTATATATTAAACTCTTTTCTGTTTTTCTTGCTGAACTCTCTAATGGATAGGACACTGAATTTAGAATCAGGTAGCCCAGGATTCAAAAACCAGTTTTAATCTTTACTAGGTGTGTGACCATGGGCAAATCATCTCAGTTTCCCCAGAAACTCTCTGAAAGTATAGAAGTGACCAATCCAGCACCAATCTTCATTGGTAAAGTTTCCTTAGTAGAGAGTTCCCTACACCAATAAAATTGCAGATGTTGACCCTCACCAAAAAACAAACTCATATGTTTATTGTGAGTTGAAAACACGGTTTTAAAAACCTTTATATAGGGCATAAACATGAATTCATTTGCTTGTTAGGTCCTAGCTTGATTCCTATCAGGCAATCATTTTGTTTCTTAAATATCTGTTGCTTCCAAAATATTTCTTTTGGGAAAGGATCAGAACCAAGATAGGATTTTGCTACAAAAGAAATAGCACTTTGATCAACTGGAAAGAATAATGGATTGAGTCAGAAACTTGAGTTCCAGCCCTGCTTCAGTCAGTTACTACTCATGTGATCTAAGGCAAGGCACTTACTCTCTAAAGTTCAACTTCCTCATCTATAAGGCGTTTAAACTCAGTAACCATGAAAGACCCTCTCAAATCTAAATCTACTGTATCATACTTTTCTTAATCCATAGGAGTTATCTGATGGAATAAACTAGGTATATTGGTGTCCTTAGCTCTATCTCAGAAAATGAAGTATTTATCAGAAGTATCTCTAAGAATACACTTGTGTTGAAAAAAAAATAAAAGAAAGAGGGGAAAAAACTATCCTTAACCAAAAAGAATATAAATCACAAAAAAAGGAATAAATATACAACATTTTTAGGTTTCCAGAAGCAAAACCATTTTTAAGATAATGGCTGTATTTCCTTGACTAAGAGGATGTTATGTATGTCCCTGAACTTTATGACTCATGGTTGGCTTAAATTACATTCCTGTGGTATTTCTTAATTGCTAATTCATTTTTCCCAATGTTCAGAAGCATTTCATCTCATTCCCTGCCCCACTCAGTACAGCAGCATCCATCACACATCTCTCTCCAAATCTTTAACAACAGAAGTGGTTTGTGAACCAGGCTGTTCTAAAGTCAACTCCTGAGGAAGTATCCTAATGTGATTCCCTTTGGGACCCTGTACATGCAAGGGAATTTAAGACCAGCACAGGCCCTGCCTGGGTTTTGCTTAGTTTCTGCTGAACAAAGTATTTCTGCCTCTTGCTAGGCCCCTTCCAGGCCTGGAATCCCTATGGATGAATCAATACCTTAAAGTGTAGCCATGACAACATGGAGAGATCCTCTAGCATAAGCACAAAACGTATTGATTTTTTTTTCCCAGCCTAGGATAACATAGTGCTTAAGTGACAGAATATGTTCCCTTTTAACAACGTAGAATGCTATAACTCCTAAGTGTATAACTCCTTTTTGAAGATATTATTGCATTAATGTGGCTGAAAAATGAAAACCTCATTTTACAAAATGTACTGATCATAGTTAGCTTTGCAGCCTGAACAGAACACCTCATCATGGTACGGCGCAAGTGTTCAGAGGATTTTCTGGCTGTGCTAGAGTGGACTCAGCTGGAAACAGTCCATTTTACTGGGGAACAGTCACCATCTACTGCTCATCCTGCAAGTCCTTTATCCTGTGTGGGGTCCTGTTGAACAGCTGAAAGTCAAATAGAATCCCTTAGGGGGTTTGAATAATGCTTGGGTGCTGTCCTTACATTATAGCAAATAGCATTTTTTTGCATGAAATGAGATTTTATATGGAATGAGAAGCATGCATGTAGTGGGTTCTTGTTGAATTGAATATCAAGCTTCAGTGAATTTTAAAATTCAAAATGAAACTTGGCTCATCCTACTCAAGTACAGTTCTTTTTGTTGTTTGTTTGTTTGGGGGTTTTTTTTGCGGGGCAACAGGGGTTAAGTGACTTGCCCAGGGTCACACAGCTAGTGTCAAGTATCTGAGGCTGGATTTGAACTCAGGTACTCCTGAATCCAGGCCCAGTGCTTTATCCACTGTGCCACCTAGCTGCCCCCAAGTACAGTTCTTTTTAAACTAAATAATCTCTTTCCATCTCACTGACCAAATACCAAAAATATTGGAAGGGGGCTGTGGAAAAAAAATCAATCAATCAACAAGGGTTTACTAAATCCTGTAGTAATGTGCCAGGCACTGTGCTAGGTACTAGACAAAGGAGGATAAAAACAAAACTGAGTAAGGATTACTACTGTTGAGTCCCATTCGAGGGAGGGTTAATCCACACCAATGATAAAGTAAAACCGCAAGTGGTAGGAAATAAATTCTGACTTAAGGCCAAGACAGAGGAATTCAAGGAAGTCATCATTATATAGTGGAAAGAGTTCTGGATTTAGAGTCAGATGACATTAATTCAAATCCAGAATCTGCCATTTACTACCTATATGGAACTGATCAAGTAATTTGACCAGTAACTTCATTTTTGCACTTATAAAATGAGGCTTCTAAGGCCTCTTCTAGCTCTAAATCTATCCTAATTTAAAACAAGAACAAATATAACTTGGAACGCTGAGTTGTAATCAAGGGATATGTAGAGTATCAAAATTCAAGAGGGTAGAATTAGCAGAGAGACTGACTGGCTGTTGAAAGGGTTTTCACAGCTGGGCAAGTCCATCCTAAATGAGGAAGCCAAATTGTGGAAAGTGTCAAGCATTTAACCATTTCTCCACATTAACTTGATTCTCCCAAATTTTTAGACTTTTTATTGCAGCTGTTTGTATTTCCCACTCTCATCCAGCATGGCCATGGATAGGATTCAACAAGTATCCTCCTAAATCATCCACGTCTGTCAGGACATGGGGTCTTTTACAATTAAGTTTAGACCAATCAATGAAAAATAATTTAGTAAAGATGTACTATGTGCCAGATGGTGTCCTAGTTAGTCATTGGGGATACAAAGAAAAAAAAAAAACAATTCCTGAGCTCAAGTAAATTATAGTGAATTGAGGGAGACACCATATAGCATAGGGTTATATTTGGAGTCAAGAAAACCTGGGTTCAAATACCATTTCAGAGGCTTGCTAACGGTGTGATCCTGAGCAAGTCAATTAGCCTCTAATTTTATCTAAAATGAGATGGTTTGACTCAATGGTCTCTAAAGTGTCTTATAGATCTAAATAGATGATGTCATGATATATATATCTATACATATATAGATATATATACACACACATATACATATATATACACATATATAATGTGTGTATGTATGTATATGTACATGTGTATATATGTATATATACACACATAAATGCATATACAAATATATGTAAAATACAGATGAAATATACGTGTGATATAGAAATATTACATTCAAAATATATGTTAATATCTATATATACATAAATGCATATACAGATATATATAAAACACAGATGAAATTTATAAAAGTCTATGTTCTGGGGAGAAGCCCTCACAATTTGGGGGAATCAGGAAATCGCTTATGTATAAAGTAAGTGACCTTTGAGCTATGCTTTGAATGAAAGCAGGAATTTCAAGAGGTAGAGATAAAGAGAGATATCTCTTGCCTAGTATCCATCATATGAGTAATTCTGGTTGGATTTCCTAAGCAAAACAAAGAGACAAAAATATTTCCACATTAATGATATGAACAGCTAGCATTTATGTAGATCTTTACGGTTTATAAAGTACTTTACAGGCAGCTAGGTGGCACAGTACATAGAACTTCAGACCTGGAGTCAGGAAGGTCTGAGTTAAAATTTAGCCTCAAACATTTATTATTAGCTGTATGATCCTGAGCAAGTCACATAACTGTGTTTGCCTCAGTTTTCTCATCTGTAAAATGAGCTGGAAAAGTAAATGGCAAACCACTCCAGTATCTCTCCAAGAGAACCCCAAATGGGGTCATGAATAATCAGATTTGACTGAAAATGACTAAACAGCAAGATGACTTGACAGATATCATCTCAAGTGATCTTCACAAGAACTCTAGGAAATAGATGCTATTATTATTCCCATCTTACAAATGAGGAAAATAGGGCAAACAGAACTCAAGTGACTTGCACAAAGTCACACAGTTAATTAGTGTCTAGGAAAAGACAGATTCAGATCTTCCTGACCACAGGTCTAGTGCTCTGTTTACTGTACCATCTGTATACACACAGATACACTAAAATATACATATGCAAGTGTGTTATACATACACACACATATACATATGCACATATATAAATGCAACAAAGAAAATTGTTCTAATGAAGTATGAAGGGTAAAAAGAAATAGAAGCACCCAGTAAAGTTTATCTAATATACTTACACAGCAGGACTCATTCTCTAAGATACTACAAGTCATTTCTTGGCTTACATTCACTAAGTCAGTCTTGGAACACAGTTATAGCAAAAAAAAAATGGACAGTGAAATAGTATAGAGAGAAAAAATCCTGTGAAAAATGAGTTACTTTCACAAAATGACTGAAAGCATGTGAAAAGAGTAGGCACTGATAAAGATTGGTGTTGATGCTCACTACCTTTGGGCAATGCTTTCTAAAATGCCTTTCTCTTGATATCACTATTACACAAAATTCCAAATGACAGACAGTACCAAGACAACTTCATGTCCTTGTCATGTCATGTCATATCCCCCACAACATTTGTCATTTTCCTGTGTTGTCCTATTATCCAATCCAATAGGTATGAGGTAACCCCCAGAATTGTTGTGACCTGAATCTCTCCAATGAATAATTAGTTAGAGCATTTTTTTTCATATGGCTATAGGTGGCTTTGATTATTTTATCTGAAGTATGATCATTCTTTAAAGCAGTCAGCCAGAAGAAAGCCCCAACATTGGAAGAGAGAGCAGGATAAAAATGGAAGCACTGGTCTTGTACTCAAGAAAACTGCATTTTAAGTTCTGGTTCTGATTTAGTATCTAGATTACCATGGAGAACGCACTTAACTTCTCTGAGTCTAATTTTCTTCATCTGTACAATCTGAGTAGATTTACCTTTAATGTATGTCACAGGTAATCAAAAGGTTTATAAATTTTTTGTACTTTTATTACTCAAATGAATATGTGATCTCATAGATGTGCATATGTCCTGCATTGATACAGATCCAACCTTTCCTTGCTTGCCCATTTTGTGATCCTCTTGCCCATGCCTTGCCAAAACTTACCAGAAAATCTACATTGGGGATCCAATGAAAATTCTGAGAGCTTTCCTCACTTTCTCTTGACATCTAAAGGATATCAGTGAGGTACATGGTCTAACCATCATTTATCCCTGATTTTTACAACCAAATAATTTTTAATATGAATTTATTAGACATCATTCCTTATACAGTTTCTCCTTTATATTTCTACATGTATAGTGTGTTGCAGACTACTCATCCCCAACATATACCCTTCCATTTTCCTCTGCATTATACTAATTTTTAAATCTTCAAAGGCATTCAACAATAGAAGTAGAATATTAGAATTAAACCAGAATTAAAATGATGGGCCTTCATTTCTACAAATTTCAACAATACAATGTAGATTTTTAAATGATAGATTTTCATTTATTTAGACATTTGGAGTCATCAAAAGCACAGGATGATTTCCCAAAATCTGCTTTACTTTATTATCTAGTTTGTCTCTTTGCTATGTCCATTCAATGAATCAATAAACATATAGTAAACCCTTACCATGTGCAGGCACTGTGCTAAGTGTTGGGGTACAAGAAGAGGCAAAAGACCATCCATGACCTCAAGGAACTCACAGTACTGAATTGCAATAGAGGGGACAACATGAAAACAAATGTATACAATAAACATACACAAACAAGCTATATACAGGACAGATCAGAAATAACTAAAAGAAGGGAGGCACCAGAATTAAAAGGCGTTAGAAAAGGCTACCCACAAGAGATGTGATTTTAGTTGGGTCTTAAAGAAAGTCTGTAGGTGGATTTGGGAAGGAAAAGCATTCCAGGCATTGGGTGAAAGCTAGAGAGAGAGAGAGAGAGAGAGAGAGAGAGAATGCCTTGAAGCTAGAGACAGAGTACTGTGAAACACAACTTTCCTTGATCAAATTATGACCCATGCAAGGTTATACATTGATCTATAAAATTGACTTTTACTTTGTGGAAGATGGAATTCATTACATTTCCTTTAAAGTAATTTTTCCTGTTGTTGCTAAGTTGTAAAAATATTTTCCTTATTTTGAAGGTAGGGGTAGGATAACTATATTTTCATTAAAAGTATATTAGTCAGGGGCAGCTAGGTGGCGCAGTGAATAGAGCACCGGCCCTGGATTCAGGACCTGAGTTCAAATCCGACCTCAGACACTTAGCACTTACTAGCTGTGTGACTCTGGGCAAGTCACTTAACCCCAATTGCCTCACCAAAAAAAAAGTATGTTAGTCACAGTAAGAAATGGAACATATCACAGACAGAAATTCTGGCAAAATTCCTCACAGCATTTAATAATAACAATCGACACTTACACTAAAAGCCCTTTCTATCTTCAAAACACTTTACAAATGTCTATAACATGGTTGTCATTGTCAACAAATTTGATGTGCAACATTCCAAAGATTTCTCATGTCCCAGGCTGTTTAACATTTGTGCAAGGCCACAAATGTGCATGAAACAGTGGATGATTAGAAGGGAGTTTGCTATAACTCCTGATCTTTATATATTTACAACCTGCTATTTGGCTGTTCTCCAGATATTTAATCTGGTATTCAATCACAATATGCCTTGATGAGGCATCTCAACCCAAGGTAGAATAGCATCAATATGATGAGGCTGTTCAAATGGATGTCTCTTTCTCAAGGGATGTGGGTCAGGTGGCCCCTCTCTAGAGGCCTTTGTAAATGTGATTGTCACCTCATTGTAACTGAGTTATTTCTTTTCGACCTGAAGAATATACAAATAATATTATAGAAAATTCAGGGTATAATTAATGTATAGTATGGGGAGAAGGAAGAAGAAACTCATCCCCCTATGCCTTTATATGCTCTCTCCAGAAGAAAGAAAATAGGGAAAATTCAAAAAGTATCTGAAAAGACTTGAGCAGGTCTGCTGACTCACTTCAAAGGATATCAAAAAAGAGTGGCTCCTCCCAACAGAACCTATCCTCCTAAGAGTCCAAGCTAACCCATTAATCTTGGAGGCACTGAATCTAAACCTTTAGGAGGTGTCAGGGGATGGCTCCAAATCTGATGATTGATCTTGAAGCAGTCCCAGTCACTGAAACTTAAATAGGAGGCATAAGGGCAATCAAAGACCCCAGACAAAAGGCTCACCTTTGTATAAGCTCATCAAAATTGATCAGGGAACTCCCACGATTAACTCCTTGCTCGTGTGTGTGTGTGTGTGTGTGTGTGTGTGTGTGTGTGTGTGTATACATATATATATGTACTGGGAGAGAGGGGAGAGAGAGAGAGAGAGAGAGAGAGAGAGAGAGAGAGAGAGAGAGAGAGAGAGAGAGAGAGAGAGAAATTGATTCTGAGTGAGGCTTTTACTATATCAACTTTCCCAAAGAACTGTAACATCTTTAATATTCCTGGTTGAGGCAACTGGGACCATAGAATATAAAGCTGGAATGGACCTTAGGGACCAGCTTCAAGATTTTACAGATGAGGAAACTGAAACTTCATAGCAATTTCAATTAGTACAGAGACATAAATAAACATTAAAATATAGCATAGCACCCTATAATAAGAATTGCAAGGGCAAAGAAGGATCCAGTCTACATAAGTAATCATAAGAGCATCGATTTAAAGCTAGAATATGTCATCTAGTCCAATTTTACAGATGAGGCATGAGGCCCATAGAGATGAAGCAACAAGAAGCTTATTCCCAAAGCAATGGACACCTGGTATGATTTTTTTCACCCCCAGAAATTCATGCTGACTGTTGACTAAAGCATAAAGGACCTGAGACATGAGTCAACAGAATAAACACCCACCCTGATGGAAGCATAGATTCTTGAAATATCGAAGCATTTTTTCCAGTGTTTCATGACGAGAATGTTCCCATCTTGTCAGAGTTATAAGCAGACTGCTCTCTGCCTCTTGCAAACTGCCCTTTTGAGAATGAAGGATCACCCAGCTATGGAGCTATCAGAGTTTGACGTGTACCTTATAAGACCCATAATGAGACTGGGGAATCAAATAAAGAGGAAACTATAAGATCGGTCTTAGCTGATTCATAAATGATTTCATCTATTAAATGAAGAATATTGAGTACTGAATATCTTTTTTACAGATGTCAGGTAAAGAAGGCCAGTTCTGGTCACAGTAAAAGAGATAAGGAATAGAAGTGAGGAAGAAATGCAGATATTCTGCTGGAACTGCATGAAACAGTGGATGATTAGAAGGGAGTTTGCTATAACTCCTGATCTTTATATATTTACAACCTGCTATTTGGCTGTTCTCCAGATATTTAATCTGGTATTCAATCACAAATAATAGTTCTATTGAGTTCTCTAAAGTCAATACTTCTTCTGCTCTTTATTTCAGGCAAAGCTGCAGTAGAAAGTATTCTGTTTGTTTAATGTTTTCAAAGTCTATTCAGTTGAATCAGATTTACAAGGTTACATTATTCCCAAGCCACTACAGAACATTTCTCTTATCTCTGTGTTCTTGCTTTGTAGGGAGATACTATGCCTATCAATCCAAATAGGGTTTTCTTCACTTAATGAACAAGCATTTATTTAGCATCAACCACGTATCATTATGCTAAGCATCAGGGCTACAGATCCTAATTGATTTGAAGGGAAAATATTTTTTAAAGACTTTAATTATGCCAAACTGATTACCCAGAAAATAACTGGTTAATAACTCATTGAGTGAATCATTCTAATATAGGTCCTGGAAAGAGTTTTACAGATCATCTGGTATACAAAACATACACACACACACACACACACACACACACACACACACACACACACACCCCTCATATATTCTAGAAACTGAGGCCCAGAGAGGGTTAAGTGATTTTCCCATATCACATATCTAATTTATAGCAGTCTCTTTTCTTACAGGAACAGAATTCAAATTTGACAAAATGCTTGTCCTGACCTATTAGGACTCTTCCCCTACATCATCAGAGAAACCACAAACCAAAATCAAAGAACTTTTCTAGCTTGACATGTCATATAAGCTGTTTTACTTTTTGAAAATAAAAATAAATAACAACAACAATAGTCTATGTAGCACTTTTATGGTTATGAATTAATTCCTCTATATTATCTCATCTATTATTCACAAACACCTTGACTGCCAGGTAATACCAATATGTTTACCCCTATTTTGCAGATGGAGAAACTAAAGCTCAGGCCCCTAATAACTGGCAGAACCAGAATTCAAACTCTGTCTTCTAACTCAGTTACTCTAGTATACTGCTAAAATGCCCTGCCTCAATAAAAAAAGTAAATGAAAAAGTGTCACATCTTTATAGAAATAAGTGATGTTTTTCTAAGGTGGATGAATTGAACCAATAAAGGAGAAAGAGGAGCACAATACAGCTAAAGATTACAGTTATGGGCAACACCATGTAAAAGAAAGTGTTGTGCATATGGAGTCCAGAGACCTGGCTCTCAATCCCTGCTCTGCTCATTACCAGCTGTGACTGTAAGTAATTCATTCAGTCACTCTGAGCACCACTTTCCTCATCTAGAAAATAGGGACAATAATAATGACACTATCTACCTCACAGGCTGGTTGTAAGCACCAAAGATCACTAGTAAGCATTGATCATTATTATTAATCTGCAAAATATGGCATAGGAGCACATTGGGATAGGTGACATTTGGGATGCTGTACAGGGCTGTCAATGATGCTTAAATGCTGTCTGCTGCAAAAGCCCAATTACTAATGCATCAATGTTTCTCTGGTAATTCTATATAGCAACACCATGATCAGAGAGGAATCAAAATTGCCAAATTTTGTTGACCCAAAGAACAGTAGAAATGGTCATGCTAGAGAGAGAAAGAGAGAGAGATAGAGAGAGAAAAAAAACAGAAAAACAGAGAAAGAAAGATAGATAGATGATTGATAGATGATAGATATACATATGGCACATATAATCTCTATTTAAGATGTACATATAAATATATATGTATGTATTGAGGGTATATATGTGTATGTATTATATATTTTATGTGTATATATATATATATATGCCATTTATGTGTTACCAATGATGATGACTTCAGTCAATAAAGTAGAATAAAAGACATGAAGCCCAGGTAGTACTAGAAAAGGAAACTCAACCTGTTATGTAGTAAAAATGAGGGATAACAGTTGCACTATTTTTTTGTGGGGCAATGAGGGTTAAATGACTTGCCCAGGATCACACAGCTAGTAAGTGTCAAGTGTCTGAGGGAAGATTTGAACTCAGGTCCTCCTGAATTCAGGGTCAGTGCTTTATCCACTGGGTCACCTAGCTGCCCCCTAACAGTTGCACTATTGAGAGTTACAGAGGATCCCATACTTAGAACTAGATGAGACCTTAGAGGACATTGAATCTAGCTGCCCCATTTTACAGATGAGGGTACTGAGACACAGAGAGGTCAAGGAATTTGTCATAGGTCATGCAGCTAAGTATCTGAGGGCAAATTTGAACTCAGGTCTTCTTGACTCCAAGTCTGGAATGGTATTCCCTAGGACACAAAGGATATGGCATGGACTCTAAATCTCTGATGTAGTTACCATATACCATCTTCCCATGTGACTTCCCATGAATTTCTACCCTACTCTTCACCATTCTCTTCCCTTCTCTACCCATTCTATTAGGTCCTCTGGAATTTCTGATCCAATGTTACTAAACTCCCTTTTATCCTAGTTTTCTTATTGGACTTTTTCCATCTTCTGGCACTCACAAAACTCTTGTCCAAGATAACATATCCCTTTCTACTCTTTTCCAGTTTGTGGTTCCCTGTCATATGTCTTTAATACAATGGGTCAGGGAGAGACATCTGCATACTCCTTGCCTCTCTCCATCAATCCTAAAAGCTCCCTCTACTGTCATCAACCTCCAGCCTCTTCTTTGAGTTCTATTCCATTATTCCATTGATTCTGTGGTCTCTGAACCTCCAGATCATTTTCCTTGTATTGTTAAGCAATTCAGTAACTGACACATGTTTCTTCTTCACAACCTTTTGCCCTCCTACTTTGGGATTTCAATATGCATATTAATATACTTTCAAACTTGCCTTCTCAATTGGCAATATACCTTGGCTTCTCAATTCATCATCTTCCTAAATTCTTGTTATCTATATCTTCATTTCATTTCAGCTACTCATGGGGATAGTCATACTTTATATCAAACCATCTTCCATAACTGTGTCATATACAAGATCCTCATCTCTGAGGTAGCTTTCTCTGACCACAATTTTGTCATTCCAGTTCTCTATCTGCCTCATTTTTCCAAGATAGTGACAACCAGGAGCCTTGAATGTTCTTGGCCTTTATCCTCTTTTTTTTTTTTTTTGTGGGGCAATGATACAGCTAGTGTTAAGTGTCTGAGGCCAGATTTGAACTCAGGTCCTCCTGAATCCAGGGCTGGTGCTTTATCCACTGTGCCACCTAGCTGTCCCTATCTGATTCATTTTTTAACCTATTTTTGCTGTATTACATGACTTTCAGGCTATTCATGTTTCCCTGTTCTTTCATTTTACTACCCATAATCTGACCTTACTTTCTTTTCTTCCTAGTCTTAAGCCCAGAGTTAATCAATTGAACTATATATTAACCACTACCATGAAATCTTCTGTATCACTGACCTTTAGACATCTATGCCTTTTGAATGCTTAATCCTATTTAGGAATTCCAATTGACAAAATTATCTAGGGGCAGCTAGGTGGCACAGTGGATAAAGCACTGGCCTTGGATTCAGGAGGACCTGAGATCAAATCCAGCCTCAGACACTTGACACAACTAGCTGTGTGACCCTGGGCAAGTCACTTAACCCTCATTGCCCTGCAAAAACAACAACAAAAAAAAAAACACAAAACAAAACAAAATTATCTAACAAAATCTTGAAGACTGATAATGATAAATATCTCCCCTCTTGCCAGAGAGGAGATAGATTTTTGGTATAATACATAGCAGAATGTGACATACATTTTCATGCATGGCCAATGTATGTAAATTTTTTTGTGTAACTATACCTACTTATCACATATTTAGTACTTTTATTACAGAAATGGGTGGAAATAGTAAAGGTAACAAAAGTGATATTTTAAAAGGAAGGGAAAAAAGAAAAGAGAATCCATAAATTTAAAAAATCTTAAAGAACATAGAAGAGAACAAAAAAGTTCAAAAGATGATGCAGAGAAACAGGGCAGTGTTGGAACTATTATATTAAATTCCAAATATACATTTTAAGAAGCTATAGATAGTTGAGACTTGTGGTTTTATATGCAATTTTCTTTTTGTGTTCTTTGTGTAAGGAAATGTTCATGTTTGCTTATGTGACATGATCATCACAATAAAAAGAAAATATTTTTGGTTTAGAAATTTTTTAATTCCACAACTTCAAGGGTGGGGTGAAGTAGTCAGTCAATCAAGCATTGAAGGCAGTGTACACAAAGTTATGGAGTTGTAGACAACCAGATGAGCTCCAATAGTTCAACCTACACAGAGAATATTACAGAGAGTATCATAAAATAGGATTCTTAAAGTAGATAACCATAGAGCACATTAAATGGAAGACCAAAAAGTTTGCATTTTATCTACAAGGAAATAGGGATCCACTCAAAGTCTTTGAGTAGGGGAGTGATATAATCAAACTTGCATATAGGGGAGAAGGCTTTCCTAATTTTGTGAAAGATTCATAGCTGCCAAGAAAAACTGGAGTCAGAGTAAGGCGTCTAGTTTAGATCAGTGGTGTCCAACTCAAATAGAAAGGAATTCTACAATCCAAGCACAGCCCTAGAAAGCCACAAATTCTCATTGTCTGTGTATTTTGTGAAACATTTTCTAATTACATTTTAATCTGGTTCAGGCTACATGGAGGAGTTTTGTAAGGCCCCTTGCAGCCCTGAGTTTGACACCTATGAACTCTAAATGAGAGAAACTGAACCATAGTAGTAGAAGAGTTTTGGCAGTGGAAATGACAGAACTTGGCAACCAAAGGAATCAGGGCAAGGGTTGGGGGGGGGGGGCAGGGACAGGTAATGGGTTTAGGGGAGAAATAAAAGTTAAGAATGACAGTGTAATGCTGACATTTAAAAGACTGGAAGAAATGAGGAAGTTTGAGAGAGAACCAAGGTATGGAGGAAAGATGATGAATTGAGTTTGTACAAGTTGGATCTGTGGTGGGTGGAACATTGTAGTGAATATTATCAGTTAATAAATGGAAATATAGGCCTAGGCTACAAATGATAACTACAAATTTACTGAGAACTGACTGATCCCCATCCACTACCCCTTCCCAGGCAAATGAATTGCGTGGGGCTAACCAATCAGTAAATTCCAGACTCTTGATCAACTTATGAACCTCCCCCACCTCCCTCCAAGCAACTATGGCCTCCCAATGGTTCCCCACCTTACTCCCTGGATTTTATGTTATTATGTAAAAGAGTCCACCTACATTATGTAGTTTCTATTTAGAGTAAGTAGAGTCATTAATTAACTCAGGAGCAGTTCTATGGTTTCTTTTGGTAAAGGTTCATTTACATTAAGTTCCCTTTTGTTCTGTTACCCCATAAAACTCCTATCCTCAGTTCCCATCTTTGGCTATTCCTAGCTTCTTGCTTTGGGATACCAGGAGCTATAGTTCCTCTGCCCTGATTAAAGACCTAATTTTCTCCTTTATTGATTGTTTCCTTAATTTACAGATTAACACAAGAGAAAGATCAAGAATAGAAATGTAGATTTGGGAGATATTTGCAAAGAGCTGATAATCAAAGAAGTATTGAAAATGAATGAAATTTACATGGATGATTATAGAAATAGCAATAATAATAGCTAATATTTATATAGTACCTACAATGTGCCAGGCAACATAACAAGTTGTTTGCAAATGTCTCCTTTGATCCTGGGAGATAAGTACTATTATTATCCCCATTTTATAGTCTCAGAGGCTAGATTTGAACTCAGATCTTCCTGACTCCAGGCCCCCTAGTTTCCTGATGATAAAGAAGAAAAAAAAGGCAATTACAAAATTTGGGGGAACATTCACACTTAAGCATTTAGAAGCACTTTAAATATTTGACCAGAGCAATCATATTTTCCCTTAAGACCTCTATTCCACTCTGAAAATTCATTATTTCTTCAATTGATCCTGATATGGTCTATTCTAGGCCCTAATGTAGTCATGGAAAATAAAATTTATAGTTTCTTATACAATTCTCTTTCTCGTTCTTTTTATACAGAAATTCTTGTGTTTGTTGATCATTGTTAACAAAAATAAAATTAATAAAAATTCTTGAGGCTAAGGGACTGTGTCTTTTATGTTATTTTATATTATTTTGTGCATGAGTCAGGGTCTAAAGACTGTGTCCAAAGATACAGTCCCTTGGTCTCAAAGTTCTTATGTTCAAAGAAAAATGAAACAAAACACATATACTGACCTTAATCAACAATCTTTAAGGTGATCCCTAAAAAAGATATCCCACCAAAGAATTATCCTTCACAAATCAGCCTCATCATCCGATGGGAATAGGGCTTATAATAACTCATAATACAAACTACAAATTCCACTTTAGTAAATATTTTTTTTAAATACCAGCCTGGTCTATCCCTGTTCCCAGGTCAAATTTTCATAGTCCTTTCAGCATATTAGTGAATACCTATACTAAAGTCCCCCTGAAATATTCATTTTGGCTTGAATGTGACCTTTGAGTTCTCAAAGACAATATCAACAGAAAGCAAGTTCTAGCAAGCTTGCCAAACTGGAAGGGCTTCCAAGATAGGCCCAGGTAGGAACTTTATGTCTAAGGATTAAACAAAGTAAGTTTAGATAGGCTCATCAAAAGGTAATAATTTTTTCTGAACACTCACTCTTGAGTATGTGTCCTTTGAAATATTAGGGGGAAGCCTATCTCTGTTCTAAGCTATTGGGGAACATAGCTGGAGTTTCTAATATATTGCTATTTATAAATTAATGGCTATTGTACAAGTTTTTAGCATTAAGCATTTATTAAATAAAATTAAATATTAGTAAAGAGTTGACGGTATTTAATACAAGCCATAAAACCCCCAGCACTATAGAGAGAGCACATGGCTCCAAAGTCGAGTTAAGAAGACTTACATTACCCAGAGAGAGAGAGCTCAGCCTTTCATGTAATGGGCCCATAGCACCCCAGAAGTTCTCTGGGGCACATTAAAGAACCTTCTCCTTGAGAGACTAAACCAGAGGACAGACACACCTAGAGAGATAAGTGGAACCAGATTGGACTGAGCTAGCTCTGGGACCCCCACCCTTTGTTCTAGTCTCCCTCAACCCTGGGAAGATAAGATTAGGTATGGCTGCTGCCTTTGTGTCCTGAGGAGAGAGATGGCTTGAGAAATCCACAGCCACCCCTCACCCAATTCCCCCAGGCACCACCAGTGGGGGATGGTCCTCCCTCATTAAGGGAACTTTCCACACTCATATGGTCACCCCCATCAGTCCTCTATAAAAGTACCTACCTGTCTCCTGCTCAAGGAGATTGGTATCTCAGAGCCACCTCTGTGCCATGCTTTTCTCCCCATGAGAAGTCCAAGGCTTTCTTGCATGGTTTCCCTTCCCTTCCTTTTCTCAGCCCCGAAATAAACTATTATCTTATTCTAACTGCTTTTGCATGCAAGAGGGTGTAATTCTTTAAAAAGGAATTCCTAAGGACCCCAAACCCCCTACCTCATTTTCCCCATGACACCCAGCTAGCACTCACCCCAAAATGGCCTGAAGTCATATATTACCTAAAGGGGGAAGAGAGGCTCCCAGGAAGGGGGCAGGAAGGAGAGAGAGAGAGAGAGAGAGAGAGAGAGAGAGAGAGAGAGAGAGAGAGAGAGAGAGAGAGAGCAAGTCCACATGGGGTCCTGAGTGCAAGAGGAGAGTGAGAGAAGAGAACCTGTGGCTCACAGGTCCCAATGCAAGAGAGAGAACAAGAGAACCCAAGCTTGCTTTGGTCCAAGTCCTGCTTCACCTCCCTACCCCTTCACCACTCCCAACCATATTAAAATGAGCTTTACCTTGCTGACCTCAGGGTCCAGTGAAAGACAGACCCTCTGAGGGCAAAGATTTTCATGTAGGTGTGGTTTCTAGTGTCTCTACTTTACTGAGTTAGTCCGATTTCCATTTCTATTGACTCTGGGCTGGCTTTGAAAGAGATCAGCTAAGGTTCCGGAGCTAAGCGGTGGAGTAGGAGTGCAGGGGTGGGGAGGTCCCTGTGTCCCCAAAAACGTTATTAATAATTATTTTCTCACAAGTACCATCTGGTAGCAGGCTTGCAGTCTTCACTGGGGAAGAGAATTTCCAAACTGATGAGATCCTTAAACTTTTGAATAAAATATTGTACATGTTTTTGAATTCATACTGTATGTCCTGGCCACAGACATCACTGAAATCTCTTTGTATCTAGATGGTCCCTTGCCTCCCCTGCTGGTTTAAAACAAATGGGTTGGCTCTTTCCCTTCTCTCAAGATGGCGGACAAAAAACCCCAAAATTAACTAACGGGGAAAAAAGACCAAAAAGGAAAAAAAAGGACGAAAAGGAAAAAGCCAAAAAGGAAGATGTGGCCGAGAAGGTGGTGAAAAAGCCTCGAAAGCATTGCAGGTCCAACCCGGTCCTGGCCAGAGGTATCAGAAGATACTCCAGGTCTGCCAGGTATTCCCAGAGGGCCATGTACAAGCACAAGTATGCTGTACCCAAAACCCGGATTGAAAAGGAAAAAGAAAGAGAAGGTGCCTGCTACCATCTCAAAGTCAGTTGGTAGTGATAAGAATAGAGGATGCCGAGTGGTGGAGATATGCAAAATGCCTAGGTATTACCCTACTAAGGATGTGCCTAGAAAGCTGCTAAGTCACAGCAAAAAGTCCTTCAGCCAGCACATGAGGAGACTCTGATCTATCATCACCCCAGGCACGGTTCTGATCATGCTCACTGGCCTCCACAGGGGAAAGCGAGTGGTTTTCCTGAAGCAGCTGGCTAGTGGCTTGCTACTGGTGAGTGGACCTTTGACCATAAACCATGTTCCTCTGCGAAGAACCCATCAGAGATTTGTCATTGCTACCTATACCATAGTTAACCTTTCCGGTGTGAAAATTCCAAATCATGTTACTGATGCTTACTTTAAGAATAGGCTCTTTTGACACAGAAAAAGAGAAATATGAGATTACAGAGCAGCACAAGGCTGACCAGAAAGCAGTGGACTCTCAGATCCTGCCCCAAATTAAGAATATTCCTCAGGTCCCTGGCTACCTGCTATTCTGTATTCTCTCTCTCCAATGGAGTCTTTCCTCACAAACTGGTGTTTTAAATGCCTGGCAGGGGGGCAGCTAGGTGGTGCAGTGGATAAAGCACCAGCCCTGGATTCAAGAAGACCTGAGTTCAAATCCAGCCTCAAACACTTGACACTTACTAGCTGTGTGACCCTGGGCAAGTCACTTAACCAGCATTGCCCCACAAAAAAAAAAGATATTGAAATTAAATGCCTGGCAGAAAACTCTTATTAAAATATTTCAAATAATACAAATGGCTTGGTTAGGGTGTTGACACTGTGGTAAAAATTATTTATGATAAAGATTAATATAGAAAATTTTAGCTGAATCATTTGGGAGGGGCGACACCTGACCCACCCTGAGATTACACATGCCACTAAAGAGCTTTTGAAGGACCTCCTCTTTTGGGGAGGAAAAAATCCAGACCTCCCCTTTTGTGGGAGGAAACTCTACCAGGAGGGAAAGGAACTTCCAATGATTAGGGCATTAAAAAAAAATGAAGATCACAGGCTTTTCATCAGGGTGAGGAGTCTCTGGCAGCGCTCAAGCTCTAGGGTTTGACTTAGTCATGGTGGCGCGTCCAGGGATCTGGCGGAACACGTTTCACACTCTGTTTCAAACTACTACTAAGTTACTGCAGATTGAATGAGCTGGTGAGTTAATGAAGGAAAAACCTAAGCTTAGTGTTAAGACTATCTATCTGCATTTTTACTTCCTTATTTCCTTAACTGGTTTCATTTTTGGGGTCTAATTAATCCCCAAGCAATAAAACCTGATCCTATATGAACTAAAGCTCAGAGGCTCCTTTTCTTTTTTTGTGGGGCAATGGAGGTTAAGTGACTTGCCCAGGGTCACATAGCTAGTAAGTGTCAAGTGTCTGAGGCCGGATTTGAACTCAGGTACTCCTGAATCCAGGGCCGGTGCTTTATCCACTGTGCCACCTAGCCACCCCCGAGGCTCCTTTTCTTATTGGCCTGGGATATATATATATAAAAGGGGGAGATTAATGCTCCATATATCCAATTTTGAATCTCACAACACCTAGAGTTGTATTGGGCTGGTCAAAGTATTTTTTAATCAACTCATAGAATACTAAGAACAATGTTATATGTTCAATGAAGCTCTCAAAGAAAGTTGAGTTGATCTACAGATAGCATTAGGTTAATGATCCTCAAACATTTTGTTCTCCTTACCTCTTTATAAGCTCTTAAATTATTGAAGATCCATAAAAGCATATGCTCATGTGGGTTATATTTTTTTAAATATCTGCCATGTTATAAATGAAAAAATCTTGGTATTATTATGAAAATAGTTTTGACCTCAAGGACTCCCCATAAAAGCCTCGGGACCCCAAAAGATTCCCAGGCCTCTCTTTGAGAATGACTGCTTTAGGTCAATTCTTTAGCAAGGAAGTACAAGTCTTTGGATGCTTGAAGCTTAAAGGCATCTATAAACCAAAGCAATTTCATAGCTAGTTCTTTAAGTATTTGCCAGTAAAAAAATAATTTTTGTCAGTTTGTTACCACTGTGCTAGCAGCTAGATGGCTCAATGGATAGAGTGCTGGGTCTGGAGTCAGAAAGACTCTTCTTCATAAGTTCAAATCTGACTTCAAATACTTACTAGCTGTATGACCCTGGACAAGTCACTTAACCCTTTTTTGCCTCAGTTTTCTCAGCTGTAAAATGATCTGTAGAAGGAAATGGCAAGCCACTCCAGTATCTCTGCCAAGAAAACCCCAAATGGGGTCATGAAGAGTCAGAAACAATGAAAAAAACAACAAAAATTACACTGTGATGCACATTATATATATATATATATATATATATACACATATATATACACACATACGCACATATAAATAATGTGTGTATGTGTGTATATGTGTGTATATATCACATATGTATATACATATCCATGATTATTAACACCTGGGATGACCATTCTCCTATAAAATCAAGGCAACCAATCAACAAACATTTATTAAAGTTACTTACTATACACTGTAGAGAGAATACAAAGATTGACCAAGGGAAGAAGGAAGGGACTATGCATTTAAATAACACCAACTATGTGCCAGGCACTATGCTAAGCATTTTACTGATATTATCTCATTTAATTACAATGATACAGTCCTTCCCCTCAGGGAGCTTACCTTCTACTGGAGACAAGCATTTATTATCTATCAACTATGTTCAAGCCACAGTGCTAGTTACTAAGGATAAAAAGTAAGTCGAAAGATAGTCCCTGACCTTAGAGTTCACAAGCTACTGAGAGAAAACAAAACAAACAAACAAACAAAAAGCTAGAAAGAGGGGCAGGAGGCAGTTACTCAGCTAGGGGGATGCTGAGGTCAGAAGAATGAAGAAATGATGGCATGGCTGTGTTGGGCACTTTCCAGAAATGGACAATCTGGGAGGAACTCTCAACTGCCCACTCTCCACCCTCTCCTCTAAGAGAGAGAAAGGAGCCCCAGGGGTAGGAGGTACTGAGGAGTTGGGAGTTTCAGAATTAATGGAATCTGGGGCAGCTAGGTGGCGCAGTGGATAAAGCACTGGCCCTGGATTCAGGAGTACCTGAGTTCAAATCCAGCCTCAGACACTTACTAGCTGTGTGACCCTGGGCAAGTCACTTAACCCCCATTGCCCTGCTAAAATTAAAAAAAAAATTAATGGGATCTTACAGATGATAAGATTCTGAGAGACATGTTGAAAGTCCAGTAGTGTGCAGCTAATGAGAAATATCTACAAAAGATACAGAGTAAATAAAAACTAATTTCAGGGATACGGAGTCAGTAGCTTCTAGGAAAATTAGGAAAACCAACCGAAAATGGTATTTAAGTAGAACTTTGAAGAAAAGTAAAGATTCCCAGAATCAGAGATAAAAAGAGGAGGAAATTAATTCCATTCAAGGAAGACACACATGCAAAAGCACAGAAACAGGAGATGGAATATCAGGTGAAAGCCCCTTTATACATTAATCTACCTGGATTTTCCTTGGCCCTGGGTACCCATTATTTACTACATATGGATTATATTTACAATTCAGCCAAAATTTTTGTGGGGTTAAATTTCCAAATGAAATAACATGATCAATGAGAAATCGTAATTAAAAAACATAACACTAGCTCCAAAAGGTACATTTCAGCCTCTGAAACAATTTATACATTCTAGTAGAGAACTTCCATTAAATAGCTTCTCTGGCATCTCCCCTTATTCATTCCCCCTTCTCCCCTACCGCTGCCTGCAAAGCCACATTTTCTGTACTGAATAACTTATTACCACCAACTGCCCCTTGCCCCACCCCCAGTAAATTAAATGTTTCTTTTTATTTTCTAAACATTCCTAATTCTTTGTGAATTAATACCATAATTTATTATAGAAGCAGGTACATGCCACCAGAGGTAAGCCTGCATCAGCATTTCTATTTGCTAACATTATATTTATTTGTGTGTTTGTTTTTTTTAACTCAGCTTTAAAAAGAAAAAAGAAGATCCTTGAAACTTGACTTCCACTATTTCAGCAGTTTTAATGAACAAGAGGAAAAATAACTGGTTTATGGGCATTCTGAATCCAAAGAAAACATGGCAAACACTAGCATTGGACATATGACTCTGAAAAGCAAACTGAAAACTATTTAGTCTGTTGTATGTTTTCAAAAAGGGAATACTCAAATGGATTATAAAAGGCAAGTCATTAAGGATTGAAAATATCTAGCAATTGGTTTCTAAAGGTCAATGAGGGAAGTCATTTTGAATCCAATCCAGCAAGGCTAAGCTGAAGCAAGACTTGAGGGAAAGACCACCAAGGAAAAGCCAGATAGACTGGTACTGGTAGCAACAAAAGTGGCAAAATCCTCACTGTTAAGAGACCCCAGGAATATTGAAAATGGAAGTGTAATGCCCCAAAGGCACCAAACTTTTTGCCCAAGTGAGGCTTAGCTTTGGAAAGCTATATTGTCTAATCTCCTTAATAACTCTTTTCACTATGGCCTTCTCCATTCCTCGTTTTCTCCAGGTGTATAATAAAGCAAAGAAGGACTATTCAATCTCTATTTTATATTAGCATGCGAAGGAAAGGAAATAAAACCTCTCAAAGGTCATCTTTCTGTTGCACCAGAAGAACCAGGATTTAAAAATACCTCAAAGGACCAAGTTGCATCAATTGACATGGTGCATTTTTTTTTAAATATGAGACAATGAAAATAGAGACAGTAGGATGAACATTTTGATTTCAAAGTAAAATTATAATATCTTTTTGTAACTGATTTTTCATTTTAAGTACATTTGGGGAGATAGGAAAAAGTTATCATGAAATAGATTTCCTTATAATTATTTATTTAGAATTCACATTTTACATCCATTTTGCTTCATATTTCATACAAACATTTTACAAAGGAAGACTACATCTATGTGTATTTGTAGATATAAATTATACATATATATGTATATATCCATACATACCCACACCCATATATGTATATATATTTCTGTACTCCTACTTTGTAGAGGTCTTCAACCATGGTTGCTGTAACTTCTGATTTACCACTTGCACAATCTCAAGGAAGCTTTTCACTGTTTTTTTTAGATGTATTCTGTACAGTTAAGGTTTTTTGTTTGTTTGTTTGCAGGGCAATGAGGGTTAAGTGACTTGCCAGAGTCACACAGCTTGCAAGTGTCAAGTGTCTGAGGCTGGATTTGAACTCAGGTCCTCCTAAATCCAGGGCCAGTGCTTTATCCACTGCACCACCTAGAAGTTTGAATTACAAACTTCTTATATATTGTACAGCTTCTGATAAGAGACATGTCTCAAACACTATAGAAAACACTTATAGCAGGGCAGCTAGGTGGTGCAGTAAATAAAGCACTGGCCCTGGATTTAGGAGGACCTGAGTTCAAATCCAGCCTCAGATACTTGACACTTGCAAGCTGTGTGACCCTGGGCAAGTCACTTAACATGCATTTCCCCACAAAAAACCAAAACAAAATAAAACACACACTTATAGACCATATCTTACTTTCTCCCTTCACTAAGCAACACTTTGTCTTTTGGTCAAGAGTATCTATCTTATTCTTGAAAAATAGGGTGGTATCAGCTTTTGCTTTGGGTTGATCTCTCCTCAAATCTGAATTTCTGGATGGAAGATATTCATAACAGTTACATATATAGATGTCCTATATTGGTATGAAGTCGATGTCACTGTAGGCATCTCTGTAAATTTCAAAACCAGAGTTACATGCAATGGTCTATGTGTCTTCATTACTTCTGGAAGTTCTCTAAAGTTCTGATGAATTTAGTTGTTCTGTCATTTCAGTTATATCCAACTCTTCATTAACCCATTTGGGGCAAAGATACTAGAGTGGTTTTCCATGTCCTGCTCTAATTCATTTTATAGATAAGGAACTGAAGTAAACCAGGTTAAGTGACTTGGCCAGGGTCAAACAGCTAGTAAGAATCTGAGGCCAGATTTGAACTAGGGAAGATGAATCTTTCTCACTTCAGACCCAGCATTCTATCCCTAGCATCACCTAGCTGGCATATCTATGGATGCCTATTATAGATTTAGATCTAGAAACCATGAGAATTTAAAGGGGACTAGATACATTCCTTATCATGAAAATATCTACAGTTATTCTGACAGTTGTCAAATTTTGGGATGACTCCACCAAGTCAGAGATTGAAGAAATGGGCCAATCTTTCACCCATATAAAATTTGGTGGGAGGAAGAGATGGAGTGAAGGTTCTGATGACTGAAGCATAGAGTAATTATGATGACATATTTTGTCTGCTTCTTATCTTCTGTTTTGCCTCTTCTGGACCAATAGAACAGAAAATAACTTGAGAATGTGGTTCTCTTATTATTTCTAGTCCAAACAAGAACTTTCAGGCATAGTACAATAGATGACTCTTCCTGACTCCATGCCTAGCGCTCTACCCATTGTGCCACCTAGCTTCCCTCTGATAAATAGTCCTAACTGTGCTATATATTTGCTTTGAAAATATCAAGGAAAAATGAAGACATGTAAAAATATGTGTCATAGGCTTATATTGTAACCTTAGTTGAATAGTAGTTTCATGAGTCAACACTATACCTAAAGGTAAACTAGTATCATTGCTTCTAGTATTGTCTTTTCCCAAGTAAGTGAATACAGTGGAAAAAGTATTTGGTTTTGGTGTCTACTGACAATCAAAATTTCCAGCCAAATTTGTCCGTCCTGTTTGCCATACACTGTATAAATTTATAGCATGTCCTTGCAAGGCTGCAATTGCTCATTGACTGTTATCTATACATCAAGAATAAATGCCTTCTGCCTCATCTCTAAAATATATAGGGAATTAAATCAAATTTATAAGAATCCAAGTCATTCCCCAATTGAGAAATGGTCAAAGGATATGAACAGGCAGTTTTCTGATGAAGAAACCAAAGCTATCTATTCCCATATGAAAAAATGCTCTAAATCTCTAATGATTAGAGAGATGCAAATTAAAACAACTCTGAGGTACCACCTGACACCTATCAGATTGGCTAAAATGACAAAAAAGGAAGATAATAAATGTTGGAGAGGCTGTGGGAAAATTGGAACACTAATGCATTGTTGGTGGAGCTGTGAGCTGATCCAACCATTCTGGAGAGCAATTTGGAATTATGCCCAAAGGGCGATAAAGCTGTGCATACCCTTTGACCCAGCAATCCCACTTTTAGGTCTTTTTCCCAAAGAAATCATGGAAGGGGGAAAGGGACCCACATGTACAAAAATATTTATAGCTGCTCTTTACGTGGTAGCAAGGAATTGGAAGTTGAGGGGGTGCCCATCAATTGGGGAATGGCTGGACAAGTTGTGGTATATGAATACAATGGAATACTATTGTGCTGTAAGAAATGATGAGCAGGAGGAGTTCAGAGAAACCTGGAGGGTCTTATGTGAGCTGATGATGAGTGAGATGAGCAGAACCAGAAGAACATTGTACACAGTATCATCAACATTGAGTGTTGACCTACTGTGATGGACTATATTCTTCTCACCAATGCAATGGTACAGAAGAGTTCCAGGGAACTCATGATAGAAGAGGATCTCCAAATCCAAGAAAAAAAAAAGAAAGAAAGAACTGTGGAGTATAGATGCTGATTGAACCATATTATTTCTTTTGTTTTGGGTGCTGTTGGTTTTTTTTTCTTTCTATTTTGAGGTTTTGCATCACTGCTCTGATTCTTTCTCTTGTAACAGGATTAATGCAGAAATAGGATTAATGTTATTATGTGTATATATATGTGTGTGTATATATATATAGATATATCTATATGTATATGTATAGAGATATATAGATTTAACCTATATCAGATTACCTGCTGTCTAGGGGAGGGGGAGGGAGGGGAGGGAGGGAGAAAAATCTGAAATTGTAAAGCATGTATAAGCAGAAGTTGAGAACTATCTTTACATGTAATGAAAAAAATAAAATACCTCATACATTAAAAAAAAAAAGAATAAATGCCTTCTGACAATTTTCAACAAAAGCATTCCACAGTCAGAATACTAGACAATACTTGTCCTGAGGTAGATTTTACTTCCTTTCAGTTTTCAGGTCAAAGCAAAAATACATCATTATATCTCAGAATATTTTATGTGGCATAATTCTATTGAACAATGGACGCTCCTATGAATTATTTCATATACTTTTGTATGAGTAAGTTTCTTCCACTGATAATATGACAAGTGATAATAAGACCAATTAATTTTTCTTATTTGTCTAAGGTAATGGACCAATTAACATCGTTGGTTCTTCATTGGACCTCAACATTAGCATTTGTGAATGTTTCAAAGTATTAACTCAATAAATAAAATTCAAAAAGAAGAAAGAGAATGTTTCTCAATAACATGAGCTGAGAATATGTAGTGGAGCAGGATTGAAATATAATAACTAGCTATTCCCAACATCTTCACATGATTTGAGATTCAGCTGTCATTGCCAGAAGAACCAGCTTTACCTTTCAGACATTATGACTTTTCATCTTTGGTCCTGAAGTTGAGTCAGATAAGAACTACACTTCTAAGTTGCTCATTACCTTTTAGATTGTCAGCTGTGGAAAGAACTTCACTCATGGACTCATCACCAGAATCAAATGAAGAATATTTTTTTTCTGCCTCGCACACAGAAATGGTGGCCTTTACATCATCAAATTCACTGTCTGAAAGTTCACCATAGATGGAGTCGATGAAATTTTTCTTATTTGTTCTAAAATCTGTTTATAAGAGAGTCTCTCCAACATTTTATCAATAAGAATGTAAGCAAACCTATATTATTATGAAAGCCAAACTATAAGTTCTGAACAAATGAAAAACCAGAAAATTGGTTTTAATCAGTAAATTTGTAGAAATTACATTGAAAGATAACATTTTATTTGGCTCTTTAAACATATTATTCATGAGGTTTTATAAATTTTGATAAATTTTACTCGTACTTCAAGGGGAAAAGATGGATGTGAATAAAGAAATGAACCAACAGAAATAAACACAGAAACATTTCCATTTATTAAGAAGGGAGGCCAATAACTGACAAAAGTGGTTTCTGGCTTCAAAACTGAGGGTAATTTAAGTCTTCATTGCTTTGAATTCTCAGAAACCATTTACTATTTTTGTACAGTATTCTTGGGGTCAAGCAAAAAAGGGGTACTACGATTCACTTATTCTTCCTACAGGCTGGATGGGAAATTTCTAGCATGGAAGTTTGAAGACATATCCCTTTTCTGGAATGTGCTTCCATGCTAGAAATATTCATCTCCCATTCAGTCTTACTAATTGGGACCTCTCTGCCTCTAAAATCTTAGATAAAAAAATCTGAAATGTTTGAGCAAAACTCTGTCCTTCTCTCTAAAATGCCTAGCTTCCTTGAGCATTCTTGAATGATACTGTCATTGAAGTTCTCATGGGAGAAGTTGCAAGAGTTTGGCATAATGATTCACCAGATATTGGAAGCAAACTTTGTAGAATCTTTCTGGACTCCCTCTTCTTGTCCGGGAATCTAACAGGTCCTTTAAATGTATTTTATCCTTGTCCTTCCAGTAATGGTGAAAAGGCTTTATTCATCATGCCCCATCTTTATTCTAATTACATGCCAGTCCTGTTTGTGCCTCTGATTGTGCCCTTTGTACCTTACCAACTATAGACATAAAATGCATTCCTAGCCCTCCATATTTTTCAATGCTTTGGGTGCCTCCAGTTAAGCCAAATAGCCTTCCATTCTGAGTTAAATGTACCAAACAAAACATCTATTGATTTGCATGATTGATCCATCTATTTACTATTTTTTAATCCTAGCAAAAAATCAAAAGAACAAAGGCATTTTTTCAGTGTGGCACAGTGAGAAGTACTCAAGACTTGGGAATCAGGGAACCTGAATTAGTCTTCTGGTTCTGCCACTAACTAAAGCTATGATTTACCTCTTGGGCCTCTGTTTCTTCATCTATAAAATAAGGAGTGGAATAAGATCATCTCTAATTTCCCTTATAGCTCAAAATCCTATGAATTCTGGATCTCCTAGCTGTATGATTAACTAGCTAGTCAGTACTCTCTAACTGGAAGACTAAAAGTGGAAGCTGGATGGTCATTTGTTGTAGAAGGGAATTCATGTTCAGCTACAGATTGGACCAGACAAACTCTAAATTCCTGTCCAACACTTATATTCTATATTTCAAGTCACTTTTTCTTTTTCTGAGCTTTAATTTCACCATCCTTCAATTTGGAGATGGGAGACTGGGTCATTCAGTTTTGGAACTCCCATCCTGAGGTTTTATTGTCCTGATTGGTGAAGACCCATTATATCTAGCTGGTCCCAGATCTAACCACACCACATATCCATCAACCTGTTACATACATCTCACCACTCTATTTTCCACCTCTTGCTAGGGAAACAGTAATCAAATCAGAACCACCATCATTCCAATCAATTGTTGTATTGTTCCACTGGCCATCACTGCAGCTTCTCACACCAAGATCCTTCTCTAGTCAATACTTCAGCATCCAGGGGGCGGCTAGGTGGCGCAGTGGATAAAGCACTGACCCTGGATTCAGGAGTACCTGAGTTCAAATCTGGCCTCAGATACTTGACACTTACTAGCTGTGTGACCCTGGGCAAGTCACTTAACTCCCATTGCCCCACAAAAAAAACAAAACCCAAATAAAGGCCAAAGGCCCAAATCTGTAACACTTAAAAAAAATAATAAAATTATATTTTAAAAAAACTTCAGCATCTGAATGATTTCTCATCTTAGAATGTAAGAGTCTGAAAGCTGGAACTATTTCATTTTTGTCTTTGGATCTCTAGTTCCTGGTGCTATGCTGGCATGTAATAAATGACAAATAAATGTTAGATTGAGTGAGTGAGCCACCTCCTTCATTCTTTCGATACTTTAAAACTTAATGGGGGGGGCAGCTAGGTGGCACAGTGGATAAAGCACCGGCCCTGGATTCAGGAGTTCCTGAGTTCAAATCCGGCCTCAGACACTTAACACTTACTAGCTGTGTGACCCTGGGCAAGTCACTTAACCCCATTGCCCCGTAAAAAAAAAAAAACAAAAAAAACAAAAAAAACCAAAAAAAAAAAACTTAATGGGTCTTTGGGAATATGGAGCTTTGTGAATCTTTGTTGTTCAGTCATTTCAGGCATCAATCTTGGTGATCACATTTGAGCTTTTCTTGGCAGAGATACTGAAGTGGTTTGCCATTTCCATCTCCAGCTCATTTTACAGATTATGAAAATGAGGCAAGCAGGATTAAGTGACTTGTCCAGGGTCACATAGCTAGTAAGTGTCTGAGATCATATTTGAATTCATGAAGATAAGTTTTCCTGACTTCAGGCACAGGGCTCTCTATCAACTTAGCCACCAAGCTTCCCTTATGAACCTTGAAGCCCTATTATTGTCACTATCTTAAATATATACAATGGCAATAATCAAATTTCACATGCTATACTTTAACTCAATACTTACAAAACCAAGTTGTTAGTATTCTAAAAACACAAGAGTGATCTCATGGAAGAGTCACTAGATTTGGAGTCAAAGGACATGAATTAAAATCCTTACTCTACTGACTAACTGGGTGACCTGAGGGAAGCCCTTTCTGGGCTTCAGTTTCCTCATCTATAAATGAGAGATTTGAACAAAATGATCTCTAAAGTTCCATTCCAATTTTAATTCCAATTTTTGATAATATTAATATATCTCATTAAACTTTTATAAAATGCTTTACATAAATTCTCTTTTGATCCTCACAGTATTCCTGTAAAGTAGGTGGTATATGTATTATGAACACATTTACCCATTTTACAAATGAGTAGACTGAGTCTCAGAGAAGTTCAGTGATTCACCTAATGTTACACAGATAGTAAGCATCAGAGTTGGTATGAATGGGGAAAGATCTTTCAACTCCAGGTACATTAACCATGTCACCAGCTACTACATATAAATCTTATGTTCTCCACCTCACAAATATTATATTTTTTAAAAACCCAACACTTTAATTATTGCTCCAAAACTGCCACAGAAAAGAAGAGCAGATGAAAAGAGCTGAAAGTAAGTAATGTATTCTTATCAGAATGCTATAAGAAAACACCTGTCAATCTAAACCAAATGTGTTAAACAATTTAATGGTATTTGTGACAATGAGAAGCCCTCACGTTGAAGGAACCCAAAAGAACACCAGAAGGTAAGAAGCTGGTTTTCATCCAAAGAAAATTGGTTTTTTCAAAAAACAACTCTGCAGCAGCTTGGCTTTAAAAGGATGTCCATCTGTTAATAAACAAGTTATAATATACTATGTAAAATGTTTTATATTTTTACAGTTTTAATAAATGACAAAGTGCCCTCTATAAAAAAGTAAAAATAAAAATTGACCACAAAATTAACTAGATGGTCAACCTTCAATAGTACAAATTCTTTGTCTCTTCATTTTCTTATATGCTTGCTTTTCATTGTGGTAAAGTGAGGAAAGAATGTAGAGACAACACTAAGCACAAACCTCCAGGTATTCCCCCTTAAGAGTCATCAGGAATTTTTATTTGTCTCTTATAGAGATAGGACCTCAAGAAGAAGCATAATGTGGATAGAGAGCTTTTCTCAGTCACCTCTGACATAAAATAGCAAGTGTAGAATCTCTCAGGGCCAGAAGGCAAATCTCTAAGGCTATAAGATATGGAGCACTTGTGGATTTACAATGGTATAGGGTATTTTCTTATTTTCTGACCTTTATACCAGTGTAGTGGTGAAGAGTTGATAAGGATAACCTTGATAACCTTGATCAATGGATTTCCCACCACCTCACTTGATAATCAAAGTCAAAAGGCAAGTAACAGAAACAACATAGGGTTAATATTTACAAAGTGTGATAGAATTAGAGGGTGGCCAGCCATTGGCTCTAAAGGATTTGTCATGCCTCTTGGTCCCCAAAGGGACAATTGAGAGGTCCTCTTTTGAAATTGAGTCATCAATCAATCAATAAATGTTTATTAAGAGCCTACTATGTTCTAAACACTGTGCTAAGCACTGGGGCACTTATACATATTCTCTTGGAAGTCAGCAGAGGCAAGAACTCTGATAAATGTGTGTAACCCCTGGAATCAGAAAAAATATACAACTATGGATTCAAGAAAGAATTGCCCTGGCAATCAGGAGTCAAGTTGTATGAAGTATAGGCCCAGAAGAAACCCTACATCCAGAGGGAAGCAAATGTTAGGAGACTTGTTAAAAGACAAGATAAACAGGGACTAGCAGTGCTGGAAGTATGAGTTCCTTATGCCTCCATATCCATACTGGTAAATATTATGTTTATGTCCCCTCTACCCATTAGTGATACATGTAGTTATCAGAGAGTAAACCCTTGGTTGATGAGGGAGAAATGATTGTTATTAATGTTCCTATGCTACCATCTCATCAAATGAATTTGTTATGATCCAATTGTGTAAACCAGCTAATATTATTATTAATAATAATAACAAACATTTATCTAGTACTTACTATGTGTCAGGCACTAAGTCTTTGTAATTATCTCATTTTAACTTCACTGGTGGGGGCTCATGAACTATAGTTTTAGAAATATGTACCCAAAGAATACCTTGAAAATGGAATGGTAACTAACTTGTAAGCATGTTAGGGCTTTATAGCCTAAGTGGGGAGGTGAAAGGTTGAACAAAATCATTGATCTAGTCCAAAAATAAAAGGTAGAAATATTATATACAATAGATTTAGAGTCAGAGAACCTGGGTTCCTGTAAACTTTTTCTGAATGGCATGGCATTAGGAAAATCATTCCCCTAGTATGTTAGAACAGAAAAATGGTCCTCATAAACATGAAATAGTCCAGGAAAAAAATAGTGCCAGTTAAAAAAAATAATGAACTTGGTTTTTGCTTTTTTAAAATTTACAATAAATATCTTGATCCAAACCCAGATATGTAGCTTCTATGTGGAATGTCATTGAGAACCAATGAAAGAGGGGAGGGGGGCTGGGAAGTGGCAGGTAGGAAGGTCTTTGAATAGCCAAAATAGATGTCATACAATCATTACAGTAAACTTCATGTAATTTTCTCATAGCAGAGACCTTTAAGTCCTTACTCAAAATCTACTTATTCTTATTTATTAAATAAGTCCAACACCTTTTTTATATGATTTCCAAGTTCACAGAATAGAATAGAATATTAGAATAAGGTTAAGGAGCTACTCCAGGAATCCATGCTCATACAGTTGACAGACTGATGAAGGAGGAAACAGAAAAACTATAAAAAGCATACACAAAACCTCCAATGGCACAGTATTCTGAGAGCATTGATTGTAAAAGCAAATGGAAGTCTATACCCCAGTAGCCCCTAAGGGACTTTTTTCACTTGCAGCCTATTACAACAACTGATAATAAATGTCTTCATGTAGTAGTAGTTCTACGATTACTGATGATCATGATGATGATGATTGCTTGTATTTATAGAATACTTTAATATTTACAGAGCATTTTACATGAGCCTTACAACAACCCTCTTGCATTATCATTGTTCCCATTTTATGAAAAAAAGAAAATGCATCTGGAGAGAACTTAAGTGATTTGCCCACAATCATACAGCTAATAAGTATCTGGGGCAAAATGTGAACTCATGTCTTCCTGAGTCCAAAACCTACACTCTATCTGCTATGCCACTTAGCTACCTCTGAACAGTGAATATATTGGCCATCTCTTCTCGGCAACATACTTAGAGCTGGTCCCCTTCTGGTGACACATTGATCCTAGCCTTCTACTAGGATACCATGCATAAAATATATGCACTACCAGAGCCTATAGAGGGCCCTCATTTGCTTTCCCTCTCAATCCCCTACTGATCTATACATCACAGAGAAATATCCACTTAGAAGACTTAAAGGGGAAAGACAAATTCTGTTTTCACTCTTTCTCTTGTTTTAATCATGCTTTTTGAGACTTGAATAGCCTTTTCTTCCAATAAGGAAAATGAAAGATCCTTCCCCCATATGCCACTGTTGGTACATGGGAGCAAGGACATGTGGTCATTTTGATAGTATCTTAACAACATGAATGTTTCTCATCTTTAAAAAAATTTTACTTTCCCAATTGCATGTAAAAACAATTTTTAAAATTTCTTAAAAATTTCGAATTCCAAATTCTCTGCTCTCTCCTCTCCCTCACTAAGATAGTAAGCAATTTGATATAGGTTATGTATGTGCAATCATTCAAAACAAATCTCCATATGAGTCATGTTCTGAAAGAAAACACAAACCAAACACACAAAACTGAAAAAAACTTCAAGTGACAAATAGCATGTTTCAATCTGCATTCAGATTCTATCAATTCTTTCTCTGGAGGTGGATAGCATTTTTCATCATGAGACCTTTGGAAATGTCTTGGATCATTGTCTGAGAATAATTAATTCATTCACAGCTGATCATCATACAATATTACTATTACTATGTACAATATTCTCCTGATTCTGCTCACTTCACTTTGCATCAGTTCACAAGTCTTTACAAATTCTTCTGAAAGCATCCTGATCATTTATTATAGGAAAATAATATTCTATCACAAATCATGTAAAATAACTTGTTCAGCCATTCCCCAGTTGATGGGTATCCCCTTGATTTCCAATTCATTGTCACCATAAAAAGAGCTGCAATAAATATTTTTGCATATATAGGTCTTTTTTTTTCTTCTCTTTCTTCAGGATATAGACCTAGTAGTGGCATTGCTAGGCCAATGTTTCTATGGGCATAGTTCTAAATTGTTCTCCAGAATTATTGGATCAGCTCATAGTTCCATGCATTAATGCCCCAATTGTCCCACATTCGCTCAAAGATTTATTACTTTTCTTTTCTGTCATATTAGCCAATTTGATAGGTGTTGGGTGGTACCTCAGAGTTGTTTTAATTTGCATTTCTCTAACCAATTGTGATTTAGACCACTTTTTTTATATGACTATGGATAATGTTGATTTCTTTATCTGAAAACTATCTATTCAAACATCCTTTGACTGGATGTTTCTCATCTTGATAGTTTCCCTGGGTATTTGAGAGTTCTAGAACCACTAGGCAGTCTGGGTAAGTGACGACAGGAATCATAAACTGCAGCCACTATAATGCTCAGAGGAAAGATGATCAGGAGGTTGAGCCCAAGTATGCCCTTGCTTATAAAAAGATATGGACCTTGAAGGAGTTGCTAGGACAGTTGCAGAGCCAAAATGAAAGTTCAATGACTGCTTGGAAGTCATATAAATTGTAACATTTCACGTTTTGATATCTTAAGTATCAAGCCTAGGGGAAGTATAATTAAAGTTATGGGTTACTGTTTACATCTTTGTCAGCACATGCTCATGAGATTTTTGTGATTTAAACAGTTCTGTGGAGAAAATAAATAGCTGTCCTATATCTGACCTACATTGTAGATTGAATATCTATGTAAAAAGATCCTAAAAGTTCCTTTTTAGAAGACCCTAGGAATAAGTCATTTATAAATTTTAAGTGATTTCCCTAGGGGTCCAAGACATAGGCATAAAGACACAAAATCTCTGTTCTCTTTCATTAGAAACCAATTTCCCCTCTGGCAGAGGATCCCCCAACATCATGAACTAGAAAGCTGTACCACTGAATATCAGAGGGTGATATAAGGTTTGATATCACCAGTTTAAGAAAGGGATGTAAGTAATATATTTTTTGAAGACTTACAGTCAAAATGTATAAAATAAAGATCAAAAAGTTTTATTGCTTAAAAGGACTAACTGGCTGCTACCTGGAAAACTCAGTTCTTCAGAATTATTCATTGTCCAAAAGGTTCCACTTGTCACATAGATGTTCACAATATCATTATGAACAGAACATACTCAGCATGGCATGTGACCTAGCACATAGGAACCACTTGACGATGTTTGGTAACAGTATATGATGAGTTACGACAATGCTTCCTTACTACCCCTAGAGAGAGAACTGACTTTACTAGAGAAACATATATAATGGCAGAGCCAAGACTACCAGTCTCCTGACTCTTAGGCACAGCACTCATTTCACTAGGGCAGGATCACTGATTTATCCACTGAGACTGATCCCAACTGTTTTGATAATAAAAGTATCTCACAATGCTAAATATTGCTTTAAGGTGTACAAAGTGCTTTCTTCACAGCACTCCTGTGATCTGGGTAGTATAAGTATTATTGTTGCTTCCATTTTTCAGATAGGAAAACTGAGACTCAAAGAAATTAAGCAGCTTGACCATGGTCATCCAGCTAACAAATGTTGAAGTCTGTACTTAAATCTACACTTGGATACCAGTATCTAGGAAAGGGATGGATCACGGAATCATAAATTTGGAATTGAAATTGACCTTGGAGATGCCAACTCCCTCATGTTACAGATTTAACCAAATCACTTGGCTAGTAAGCAGCAGACCCAATATTTGAACCCAAGTCTTTCAACTACAAATCCGGAGCTTTTTCTACTACATTAATGTTTTATGAGTTCTCACACTAAAAATAAGTGTTTTATTAGTAGTGTAGGCTAACCATACTGATTTGTTTGACCTCTCCCTCCTCTCCCTCCTCCCTCCCTCTCCTTCTCCCTCTCCCTCTCCCTCTCTCCCTTTCCCCTTGTAAGAAAATAATGGGCTTTGCCAATTCCCAAAGACCCCAGCTGGGATTGATTTGGACTGATTGGATTGACTGAGATTGACTAACTTCACCCTCTTCCTTTCCCTGTCCCTCTCTCTCTCTCTCTCTCTCTCTCTGTCTCTCTGCCTCATATGTGAGAAAGAACTTCCTCCCTCCCTTCCCCCCCAAATAGCATAACCTGGACTCACAAACAACCTCTCCACTGAGCCCTAGTGCTTTCTCCCCAAGCCCTACCTAGAGGAAACTGGGCTTGAGAAATGGGTGCAGCTTTTTATTATGATGGTCTCACATCAGTTGGTCCTAAGTGGAGGAGGCTAACAAATCAATGACTTCAAAAGGAATATAATATTCAAATATTTGAAATGGTGGTTATTAAAACTCGTAATTCAGTCTCTGCAATGTGACATGGCCTTTATTAAAGAAGTTTCTCAATTTCTTGGCTCACTATATAATGTGAGATATGAAGTAATGATATTCATTGCTAACCACAAGGACATTCTCCTTCATTTGAAGGATATAAACACTGAATATTTATTTTTAGGAACAAGAAGAGTTATACTATATTACTTTCCAATAATTTTATAAGAATTCAATAAACAGATTATGAACATCATAAATCTCAGTTTATTAAAATGGTAATGTCTGCTGAGTAATGTGATAGGTTATTCCATCAAATAAGAAAATATCAATGTATGATCTAGGGCACCTTGGATCATTGATTAGGGGTCTATTTGTATAGGTGCCTGAAGATCTATTTTTTATGATTTCCAATCAGACAAACACAGAGGAAAAATAATAAACTTTTATTCACTCTACATATATGCTTGCTCATGTCCTTATTCTACTAGTAGACTATTATCTTAGTGCTGGCTTTTTTACTAGCTTGCTGTATAACTTTGTATAAGTCACTTTGGGTCCCTGGGCCTCACTTTCCTCATCCAGAAAATAAAGGTATTGGATGACATTATATGTAAGGTCCCAGATAGACAGCAAGTCACTTTGTCTCCCTGAAACTCACAACCCTCCTCAATAAAACAGGGGGATTGACTTAAATGACCTCTGAGTTTCCTTTCAGCTCTGAATCCATGATCCTATAATCTTAATCACTGGCCTTGTTCTAATGTTATAGGGCCTTGTAAATGTCACTGCAATTGATGACACCTTGATTTCTTCACCAGAAAATGGAAAAAGAAAGTAGCCCCTATGAAGAACTCATCCTACATAAAATACATACAAATATATTATGTATGAGGTGAAGTAGCACAATGACAAAGGAGAAATAAAAAAATTTTAAGGAGGAGAGACCACTTTTAGATCTGGAGATCAATGAAATTAGCACTGTGGAGCTGGCAGTTGAGGTAGTCTTAAAGGAAGAAAGGGTCAGAGTTTAGGCAGTACTATATTTCAAGCTCTATAGAACAGCCTGAGTAATGAGCATCTATCTAATCTATCATCTATATAAAAAGTAAGAGAGAGAGAGAGAAAGACAGAGAGAGAGAGAGACAGAGGGAGAGAGAGATTGAGAGACTGAGAGAGGGAGAGAGTCAGAGACAGAGAGAGGTAGGGGGGAAGGTAGAGTCAAACAAACAAACAAACAAACAAAAGATCATTAGTAACTTTATAGAGAGTAGTTTCAGTTGAGGGATAAATTAAGAAGCCAGATTGCAAAGAGTAGAGAAGCAAGTGAAAAGAAAATGAAGCTTTACTGTGAAAGGAGAGAAAGGATGATGACTTGATCCAATGAATCCGTGATCTTGTTGATATAAACATTCCTTTGAATGATATGCATTAAACACATCCATGCCTGCCTCATCTCATGATTCTCCTGTCCACATCCTCTCATAAATTTATTATAAAAGGTCTATCCAAAGTGCAGGGAGGGGGGGCGGGCAGGGTACAGTCCTTCTGTTTAGCATTTATATAGTGCTTTTGGATTTGTAAAGTGCTTTACATGTTATCTCACTTAATCTTCACAAACAGCCCTATGAATTGGGTATTATTATTCCCATTTCACAGGTGAAGAAACTGAAGTAAAGAGAAATTAAGTAATTTTCCCAGGGTCACAGAGCCAGGAAGTGTCTGAGGCAAGATCTGAACCTGGATTTTCCTGATTCTAAATCCAACTAAAAGTAATAGGGTGGGGCAGCTAGGTGGTACAGTGGGTAGAGCACTGGCCCTGGATTCAGGAGGACCTGAGTTCAAATCCAGCCTCAGACACTTGACACTTAACTAGCTGTGTGACCCTGGGCAAGTCACTTAACCCCAATTGTGTCACCAAAAAAAAAAAATTAATAAGGAACCCAGTGGAGTACCTTAAGTAGAGAATTGAATTTAGCCATATCTGTGTTTTAGAAATAGCACTTTGTCATTTGTGTAAAGTATAGATTGGACTGGGGAGATAAATACCATTTGTTACACTATATAGCTTCTTGAACCTACTTTTGTAAATGATAGTCCAAGAGCCCCTATCTTCACCCCAAGAGTCTTTCAGGAAGCTCTCTTATTTCACTGTTAAAATGAGAATCTGTTCAATCTGATGGCCTCCTTTTTCCCTCCCACCAAACTACTTGTTCCTGCTATTTCTCCATTTCTTTCTTCTTCCCCTTTCTTCCTTCAGGACAACTGGACTAAGGTATTCAAACTACTCTAAGGCTACTTCTTAAAAGGTTTCCGGGGGCAGCTAGGTGGCGCAGTGGATAAAGCACCGGCCCTGGAGTCAGGAGTACCTGAGTTCAAATCCGGCCTCAGACACTTGACACTTACTAGCTGTGTGACCCTGGGCAAGTCACTTAACCCCCATTGCCCCGCAAAAAAAAAAAAAAGGTTTCCAAAATGGTTAGGGACAAGGACATGGAACCAGCTGATTTTGTCCCAGGTGCTCCTATTGAAGGGAAAAAAAAAAGGTTTGGTATTCTTCTTTATATTATCTAATATCAACTAGGCACTCCTGACATTTTGTGGGCCAGGCCTCTGCTAGTTCAGGTTTGACACTGTAATAAAATGAGATAAGCATATGTCATTCAACATTGAAAAACTGGCATCAGTATAGCAAGATTATTCAAGAAGGATAGTAATGAGGACACTTTCAATTGATTTAGCCTTGCCTGAGTTGTCCACCATGACCTACCAACCAGTAAGCCCTTAGAGGGTCTTCTGTTCTCAAGTGACCAGAAAGTAATGTCAACAGCCTGAACCTTTTGTCCCCCAAAACAATCAAGAGTGAAAGATGGTCTAGATATCTTTTCCATACCTTTAGCTTAACTCATATAGAGGTTGGGGTGAGGAAATTCTTCTACAACACGAGGAAATCTATTTATCTTTGATGTTCTATCATGTTTTCCATAAGGACTCTCCTCCTTCTCCTTAAGCCTCCAGTACCATCTGCTATCCCTCTTTCTTAGATCAAATGACCTTGCTTCCTACTTTCCTGAGGAGACTGAGATCATGAATGTCCTTATCTCCCTAGCTCTGCACCTGAAAACCTTCATAGACCTTTACCAATCTACTTTTTCCTTAATTTCAGATTCCAAGAAAGAGATGGCTAAGTACCTACTGCTCCTTCTTGTGCCTTTGACCGCATTTTCTTCTATTCCCTTTATGAGTTTGCCCCCTTTCCCATTTCACTTACAGTCTCTCCCTTCTGGCTTTTCCCCCACTACTTACAAATGTACACAATTTTCTCCCATCCTCATATCCTTTAAAAAATTCTTTTTGTTTTATTATTCTCTCAATTTCCTTTTTTATGACTAGTCTCCTTTTAACTGCTACAAAGAAGAATCTACACTTGCTAATGAAAACTTCACAATCTATTGCTTCCAGTAACGATTGGAATGATGCCACCTGCTAGAGACTTACTGTAGGAAAGGTCTGCCATGAGGAGAAGGTGCCTGAGGGCAAGACATGTGGCTTTTCTTTGGCGTCAGGAAGTGATGTTTGCTTGTAAGAGGAAGAGAGGGTGAGGCTGGGGCTCTCGCTCTTTTTTGTGAGGACTCTGGTGGAGAGTGGAGCTAAAGATTCACTCTCCCTTTGATAGATAGATGAATCTATGCCTTTCTCTCTTCACCAAATTCCTATTCTCCTTAATAAACAAATTCTTATTCTCCTTAATAAATGCTTAAAAGTCTAACTCTTGCTAAAGCTTATAATTTATTGGTGACCATTAGATAGACAGACTAGCTAGAATTTTAGCCACTTATATTCCCAACACCTTTCAGATTGGATTCAAATTCTACCACAATACTTTAAACTGCTCTCTCAAAAATTAAAGACCTCTTAATTGTTAAATTCAGTAGTCTGTTTAGTCCTTATTGTGCCCTTGGTGAACGTCAGGGAACTCTCTGGGCTTTTCCAATTTGTAAAATGAGAGACTTGCACTAAATAACCTCAAAGGTGTCTTTCAGGTGGGGAAGGGAGATATATCCAGAAATTAGAGTGACATAGACAAAAATATATCAATAAAAATAAAATAATTCAACTCAAATAAAAGTATATTGAATTGTGTAACTGAAGTTTAATACCAACAACAGGTATTGGGATAGGCTCTGAGGATCTCTATTTGAATTGGGGTTTGAGAAACTGGAACCAATAAACTGATATATGAATGTTAGTTATTATGATAAGGTTTACATAGAATTTTACACATTATCTTGCATATCTATCAACAATGGACCTATGAAGTAGATACTCTAGATAACATCAGTATCATTCCCCAGTTGAAAGCATTCAAGTTCAGGGAAGTTCAGTAACTTAGACATTGTTACAAAACCAGTAAGTGTCAGAGGAAGGATTCAAACCAAGACCTATTCTTTACTTTTTTAAATCACTATTAAATTTTATTTTTAACTTATGGAATAAAAGAAGCATTTTCATAACTTAGTACAATTAAAAAGATGATTGCATATGAAACTGCAAATGTACAATTTGCTATTCCTTTCAAATATATGACAAAATAATCATGTAAATTTTTTTATATCCCCTATATATAGAGAGAAAGAGAGATGTGGATGTGTGTGTGTGAATGTGTGTATATGTATGTGTATGTTTATAGATATGTGTGTATATATATATATAATTATTCTATACATACTTCAATTTATCAATTCTTACTCTGGGTGTAGACAGCATCTTTCTTCATATGTCCTTTATAGTTAATTTGGGTCTTTAGAATAGTCAAAAAAACTTATTTGTTCAAAGTCATTCTTAAAACAATATTGCTGTTACTATATACAAAGTTCTCTTGGTTCTTTTCATTCACTCTCTGTTATTTTGTGCAAGTCTTTCCTTGTTTTTTCTAAGATCATTGAGCTTATCATTTCTTATAGCATAGTAGTATGCCATCAAAATCCTATATCACAACTTGTCAGCCATTCTCCAATTGATGGGCATTCTTTCAACTTCCAGTTCTTTTCTACCACAAAGAACGACCACAAAATATTATAAACATTTTAGAACATACAATTTCCAAAGTCTATTCTTACCCTAAGTCCAATGCTCTTTCCTAAGTCTACACCACCCCGCAGGTAGAGAAAAGGGAGACATTTCAGACACAGGAAATCACATAAGCATTTCCATATCTCCATTGTAACTCTTAGTACTCTCCCTCAACACCACTGATTCAATATTGTTTAGATGCTACAACCTATTTGCCCTCTATATTAATAGATGACAACCTCTAAGCAGTGGCAAATTCTACACAACCCTTCAGTGAGTCCAGACAACTGGCTGTAGGCCCTATTGGCACCTAGATGTGTAATGTAGAACACTTGGTCTGAAAAAAGATTACCTTTCATTTCCTCAATTACTGCTTATGAATGTATTTGAGTTGTTTACTCACCACTGACCATTTTACATATCAGAAAATGATTATCCAAGGTGACCATGGAAATATCATGATTCCTTTTCCATGAACATTTGCCAACATATAGACTTGGGTGAAAATTTGAACTGTGATTGTGATCATAAGAATAGTTTACCATTTGAAAAAATCCATCTACCCTATTTTTTCCACTTTAGAAGAAGCTACCTTGTTCCTACCCTAACCAAGAATTCAGTAGTATGAGAGATCACAATCTTTCTGTTAGAGGCACCTTTATAATGTATAGGTCCCTCTTGCCCTACCATCTGGCCAACAGCTTGTCCTCTGTGGTGGGTAACAACAACAGGACTTTTCTTCCCATTTTAAGCTGCCTCCTTCTGGCAAGCTTGCTACAGTGGTGCTCTTATTTTAACATGGGCTCATTCCAAGTTCTCTTGAGCCAGCTGGAAAGAATTAGCTAACTTGTCCCTTATGTTCATTATATACTCTACAGTATTCCTAGAATCATTCATTCTAGTTCTGTTTAATGAGGGCCAAGAAGGACTACTTGGCTGGCTTGAGAGAGGAAAAGAAAAATACACATAGCTCCTGGAAGTTTCCTTTTTGCAAGGTTGTTCTTAGAATACTATGGAAATTGGATTTTTAAAAGATGCACCTAAATTCCAGTGGGGTAGGATTTTCATCACCATTTATGAGGGTATTTTCTAAGGTCATATGACATCCAAAGAAACCCTCTAGGTTTTGACCCTTATTTTCTCAGCCTTCAAAGTAATGTCTATCCAAGGGAGTTCATTAATGGGTGAGACTTCCTGTAGATAGCAAGCTGCTAACATTCTTCCCTTGGACTATGAGTCTATGACCAGTTATAGAACCCAGTATCTGAAAGGACCTTGCTGCTGCATTTGAGGGACAAAGAGTTATATGTATTCATAACCCTCAGTAAGGCTAGGGTATCACATTCATGGAAAACTCATAATAGGTTTGGATGCAGACATAATGGTCATATTAACTAATACTTACACAACAATTTTTTTTTTAGTGAGGCAATTGGGGTTAAGTGACTTGCCCAGGGTCACACAGCTAGTAAGTGTTAAGTGTCTGAGGCCGGATTTGAACTCAGGTACTCCTGACTCCAGGGCCGGTGCTCTATCCACTGCGCCACCTAGCTGCCCCCTTACACAACAATTTGATGCTTTCAAAGGTTTTGTTCAGAACAACTTTGTAAAGTGGGCAGTATAAACATAATTTTCATTTTACAGATGAGGAAGCTGAGGCACAGGGACATTTTGTCTTCCTAGAGTCATCCAGCTAGCAAGAGAGTTGGGAATCAAATCCCCATCTTCCTGACTCTCTTCTCTCAACCAGGCTCCTTTTCTACCATCATGCGGTAAATGAGTTGTGAAAATAAAAGGCATGCACACACACAAAGATGAATTCTAAAACCTAGATTGTAGAACTGACAGGCCAGAACTAATAAGTCAGCTCTAATCCAGGGACCTGGAGCATGGAACCTTACTTAATAGACTGTAAGCTCAATATGAACCAAGGGAGTAAGCATGCACTATGGAAGCCAAAAATAATTAACACATTCCCTGGCTTCATTTATAGCATGCTTGAATCAAGGGTGGTGACAGACCTATGGTCCTCTGGCCCTGATTAGACTACATCTGGGATACTGTGGCAAGTGCCAGGCACACAATTTTAGAAGTGATATTAACCAGCTGAAATAAGTCCACAGGAAAGGGATACAAAACCAAGCCATGGGAAGTTGGGGAAGCAATTAAATGCATTCAAGCATATGATTAAATACCAAAGTGTGAGATATGGACAACATGCGCAATTGTCATATAGTTTGTCTATGTCAGGGGCTATAAGTATGTCCACAGTGACCAAATTCCTACTCTATCTCATAACAGGACTCTTCTTGATTTATGAATCACTACTTACCCATTTAAAATGACCCATTGCACTTTTGGTAAGATCCACACAATTAAAATTCAACTTCCACTAGCTGCTTCAAAAAAAGAGCTTTATCATAAAATCCCTCAGCTGCCTTTCCAAGAAATGTACATGAATCAGCAAAAATGTAGAGTTCAACATAGACTGCCTCACAGGGTACCTTAGGATGAAAATGACATTTTTTTTGGCAAAGAAGAGGGGGTTCAGTCAAACAACTTTCCACAAGCTCCCTCTTCCTCCATTTAGCCATTTTAAAAGATTTTAATTTAATAGTACAAAATATAATGCAAGATGACATTGTTCAGAACATATGACCACTCTTCTCTTTGATATCTATTTCTCTTAGGGAGAATTTGCCAATTTTGTTGATGTGGAAAATGAAGGAGAAAGAAACATGCCTCAAAGTGATTCCTTCCTTTCTAGTATTGAAGTTTTGTTTAATATTCAAGGTGCACTTCATACATCATGTCTGAATACAGAGTGCTTGGTAATTTATAACACAATAGGGGCAATATGCAGTCTGTGAGATGGAAGCCATTGAATAACTCCATGAAGACATACATCTTGGCCAGGTGCCACAGATTAGAGAGAGTTGGATGCAGGATTGAATAGGAAGAGATTGGGCCAAAATGAATTTGAGAAAATGCATAGCATTTTCAGGGATCCCCAGCTACTCCCTACTTCAAAAGTCTATCTTTTTTGTTTTGTTTTGTTTTTTGAGGGGCAATGAGGGTTAAGTGACTTGCCCAGGGTCACACAGCTAGTAAGTGTTACGTGTCTGAGGTCATATTTGAACTCAGGTCCTCCTGAATCCAGGGCCAGTGCTTTATCCACTGTGCCACCTGGCTGCTCCCCAAAAGTCCATCTTTTAAACACTGGTATTCTCCAGGAATACAGTACAACTGCTGATCTTGGAATTCAATGATCTCAGAGGAATTACAGCATCAGAGAACTCAGAGGGTACTAGATAATTATTGAAGAGTATATGACCAATGATATGTGGGTTGAAATGGCATTAAAACATCATCAGGAACATATGTTATTGGAAAAGTTGGGAGCTGATTGTGCAAAACAAATGTTAATGAGTTTTACATGGGTAGGAAGCTGTGTCATATGGTGGACACAATATTGGAGGCAGATTTAAATCTGTGGGACTTTGAAGCTATATGACTTTGGGCAAATCACATCCCCTCTCTGGGCTTCAGTTTCCTCCTCTGTTAAATGAAAGATCAGACCAGTTGATCTCCAAGATCCCTGACAGATATAAATAATGTATCTCCATGAAATATAAAAATAATGCCTAGAAAAAAGGTCTCAAGTGTGTTGGATGAATATTTTATCAAATATTTAGCAGAACAACATGAGCAAGAATTGTGTAGGATAAAATGGTATGTTATTATTTATTTTTTTATTACAGTTATATCTAGTATAAGTATTTATTAAGTATTTAATCTGTGCCAGGCATTGTACTAAGCACTGGGGATCCAAAGAAAACCAAAAGGAAAATCACTAGAAGATCATGTTCCTTCACAGTCTCTCTTTGATTGGTCAGTTCCTCCTGGAACCTCCATTTTAAGGAAAGTGCCCAGACCAACCAAGTTCACTCTTTCATTCCTCTCTGGGTTCTGCTTCTGACTCTCTTCCTGCCTTTTTCTCCATCATGCCCCTCTCTACAACAGGTAATTTCTACACTCCTACCACCAACCTCTTCTTTTATATATCTTCCCCCATTAGACTATAAACTCTTTGAAGATAGGAGATTATATTTAATTTGGGGGGCAATAGGGAACCTTGAAGCAGGGAGGGAACTCAGTCAGATCTATATACTTTGGAAAAATCACTTTTACATCTAAGCAGAAGATAAATGTTGCTGTTCATCCTTTATTCTCAGAGAAGACCAATGACATCATATGGGTGATGTCTTGACTGTCTCTGAATTATTTCAGTGAGGTGGAATTGCACAAAGTTGTCATACTCACTCTCTTCTCCAGAGTGATCAGAGTCCAGTGGCAAGACAAAAGTCAATACAACTGGCCATGGCCTAGGACAAAGTGGATGACCTTGGCCTTTCTAAATTAAGATCCTTTCCAAGTATCAGTTTGTCTGAGGCAACATCCATTCAATGGCTATGGGCTAAGTAAGAATTGAGACAAAAAAATGACCAAATTTACTATCACAAAAAAATCCATTTAAGAGATAAAGACTTTCAGTGTTTCTGGCAAGAACAGAAAGCATTCATTATTTACACTCATTCTAGACCATCAAAACCTAAATAATGAACCACAGAGGCTTAAGTTTGGGGCTATTATTGGCCAGTCAATAAAAGCCAGAATGATTTGGTTTTAAAAGCATAGTCACATAGCTCTTATTTAAAATAAAATGGGTTTTTAAAGCATATTTTTAGAGATACATTTCCAAAAAAACTACACAGTAAAAAGTCAATTATTTCAGCTTTTAAAATAATAATTGGTAAATAAATTAACAAATAACAACAATTTTAAAATGGCCCCTAAACCCCAAAATATCTTACAAAATATAAGTGACCATGGGAAGAGTAAGCTTATACTTAGACAATAATAGTAGTGAGGTACACATAAATGTAAGAAATATATGCAACAAAGGTTTAAATCACAACACCTCCTCTGGAAGTCCTTTTCTCTGTGTAGAAACTGTTGTTGTTATTGTTGTTAATCCTTCACACTCAAAGAGGACCAATGACATCATGAGAGTGATGCCATGACTTGTCTGTGAACTAGATTTAAATGAGGCATTGCTACACAAAGTCATCAGTCTCACTGTTTCTTCCAGAGTCATCAGAGTCCAGAAGATGAATAGAAAGGAAAGAAATTGAATCAGGAAGAAAAACAGATAATTATTGAAACATTCTAGGTGAGAGATGATGAGGAACTGTTCAAGGATAATGACTGTGAGTAGAGGGAAAGGGATATGATTAAGGGATGTTGTGAAAGTAGAAATGACAAGATTTGGCAGTGTTTTGGATACACTGGTGAGTGAGTGTGAGGAGTCAAGGATTACAACAAGATTGAAAACCTAGGGGATTAGGACTGTGGTGCCTTCTATAGTAATAGGGAAATTTAGATATGGGAGTTGGGGGGAACAAAGGGAAAAGATGAGTTCTCTTGGAGATGGATGTGGTATAATCTGTATCAATAAGGAAAGTGCTTACACTGATGATCATCTGAGTCACTGAAGTATAGAAATATTAAATTAAAATGTTTTAATAATAATAATAAGGAGCTCACTATTATATAACACTTTAACTTCTTTACAAACTTTATCTCATTTTTTCATTTTTTTAAATTTATTTTATTTTTAATTTATGGAACAAAACAAGCATTTCCATAACATAGTATAATTTTTAAAATATGTGGCACACGCAACTACATATCTATTATGTACAACTTGATATTCCTTTTAAATATATAAAAAAGTTGTCATGTAAATTTCTTCTTTTTCTTTTTCTTCCCTCCCCCACCCCATCCTAGAGATGGTTACCAACAAAACATTATATACAGTAATAGCAATATTGTTTTGTTTTGTTTTGTTTTGTTTGCCCCAGGAATATTGTTTTAAAAACCACTTTGAGGAAGCAGCTAGGTGATGCAGTGGATAAAGCACCAGCCCTGGATTCAGGAGGACCTGAGTTCAAATCTGACCTCAGACCCTTAACACTTAGTAGCTGTGTGACCCTGGGCAAGTCACTTAACCCTCAATGTCCCCCCCCAAAAAAAATTTAAAAAGCAAAATTTTTAAAATTATTAAAAAATCTCTGAGTAAATGTCACTCTGACTATTATAAACACCCAAATTAACTACAAAGGACATATGAAGGAAGACACTAACTGCATCCAGAGAAAGAATTGATAAATAGATGTATAGAATTATTTTACAGACATATACATATTTGTGTCTATTGGTTAAATGATCTCATTTAAGCCCCACAAGAACCTGATGAGGGAAGTACTATTATTATCTCCATTTTAGAGATGAGAAAACTGTGGTAACATTTTTTCTAATACTTATAATGATCCCCTTCAGCACTCTAGCAAATAGTTTTCATGAGCTGTTGTAGCAAAAAATAATTTGTCACTTACTGCCAAACATTAGTGATGAGACTCACTGGACTTCAATCTACTTGTCCTCAGATAACCCCATAACCTTGGTAGGAAGCTTGAATTCTTCTGGCAGAACCCTTGCAAGTCTAAAATCAATCTGCACACCTCAACAAGTCATGGAAGGTAGGTTTTCTTTTCTTCTCTCTCTCTCTCTCTCTCTCTCTCTCTCTCTCTCTCTCTCTCTCTCTCTCTCTCTCTCTCTCTCTTTTGGTGAGTCAATTGGGGTTAAGTGACTTGCCCAAGTTCACACAGCTAGTAAGTTGGCAAGTGTCTGAGGCCGGACTCAGGTCCTCCTGAATCCAGGGCCAGTGCTCTATCCACTGTGCCACCTAGCTACCCCAGAAGGTAGGTTTTAATGGAGGCGCTGAACAAAATTTAAGAAGGCAAACATTTTAATCCAAGACCCTGAAGCAAAACTGTGGAGAAAAGGGTAACATTTTAATTGACTGCTCCAAGCTAATGCTTTTCCTGTATCCCTGTAATGGCCCCAGGCTCTGTACAGATTGCTTGGGCAGTAGTTAAGTTTCTGCTCAACTATTCTTATTCCTGCTTGTACATTCTACATTAAGAATATGCACTAATTCAGAGACAGACATGCTTTAGAAAAGCCCTGTATGAGAGCTGCTTTTGGTCAAAAACTTTTAAGAGTAAAAGCCTTCGGGCAGCTAGGTGGCACAGTGGATAGAGCACGGGCCCTTGAGTCAGGAGGACCTGAGTTCAAGTCCAGACTCAGATTCTTGACACTTATTAGCTGTGTGACCCTGGGCAAGTCACTTAACCCCAATTGCATCACAAAAAAAAAAAAAGAGTAAAAGCCTCTCTGAGTTTGAAAAGAATGGAGCAAAATCTAACCAATTAAGGCCAACACTACCTGATTTAAAATAGAGGTTGACAATATTATTAATAAAATCAAAATCAGGGGCAGCTAGGTGGTGTTGTGGATCGAGCACTGGCCCTGGATTCAGGAGGACCTGAGTTCAAATCCAGACTCAGATTCTTGACACTTATTAGCTGTGTGACCCTGGGCAAGTCATTTAACCCCAATTGCCTCACCAAAATAAAATGAAATAAAATAAAAATAAAAACCAAAACCAGTTCACATCTATGTAGCAGTACTTTCAAGGCTGCAGAGCACTTTACTCGTAAAAACTCTGTGAGACAAAGCTATGCAGTATTGCCCCCAGTTTACCTATGAGAAAACTGAGATTCAGACAGCTGACAAAGTCTATGCTTTTTTGTTTGGTTGATTGGTTTTTGTATTTTTTGAGGCAACTGGAGTTAAGTGACTTGCCCAGGGTCACACAGCTAGTAAGTGTCAAGTGTCTGAGGCTGGATTTGAACTCAGGTACTCCTGACTCCAGGTCTAGTGCTCTATCTAATGTGCCACCCAGCTGCCCCCAAATCTATGCTTTTTTAATCTCATTATTAAGGATGGGAAATTTCCCACCAAAGAGTAATAAAGTTACAGAGTCCAAAGCTCAGCTCAAATGCTATACCCTACAAGAGGACTTTCTTGAGTCTTGGTGCTTCTGCCCTTGCCATCGGTTTCTCTCTCCTCTAAAAATTATCTTGTATTCTCTCTCTCTTCCTCTCTCACTCTCAAGCTCTTGAGCTCTTGTTCTCACTCTCTCACTCTCATGTATGTATGTATGTGTATGAATACGTACATACACATATATACAGGTATGTATTATGTATGTCTGTTACATACATGTGTATATGGGGCAGCTAGGTGGCATAGTGGATAGAGAGCTGGGTCTGGAGTCAGGAAGACCAGAGTTCAAATTTATCTTCAGATACTTACTAGCTATACAACCCTGAGCAAGGCAATTGACCCTGTTTGCCTTAGTTTCTTCATCTGTAAAATGAGCTGGAGAATGAAATGGCAAACCACTCCAATATCTATAAGTGCAGTAAGGAAGAGATGGACATGACTGAAATGGCCAAATAATATATAGATATATATACACAAATATGCATACACATGTATTATGTGTATATATATACCCACATGTGTATGTACATTCATGTGCATTTAACTATGTGCATATATAGGTATAAATGTATACCTACATGTGTACATACACATTTGTGCCCTGTATACACATAGGTGTATACATATATGTGTTCGCACTGTGTGTACATATATGTGAACAAAAGTACACATTTTTGTGTGTAGAGACACACACAAAATGTATGTGTATACCAACCAATCCATGAACAAATATTTATTAAGTGCCTCCTATGTCTAAGCACTAGGGATACAAAAAAGAAGCAAATGGCAACCCCTACTTTCAAGGAGCTTACAATCTAATGATTATTTATGTATGTGATTAAAACTAATATCTACCAGTGCCTTTCCCTTTCCTCCACAATGTAGGTTAGGCTCATACCACACTCTTTCTCCCTCTCCCAGCATGTATTTCATTTTTTCCAAAAGGCAGCATGGCAATCCCATGACTTAATTTTCCCCTACTTCCCTTGACATAGCTTTTTGGTCACTTACAGGTTTAATGGGTACCCTTCCTGCCCCAGTGACCAGACATATTTCCAAAAATAAGTGAGTCTGAGTCTTCTAAAACTGAAGCTGTTTTACTACATCCTCTGATAATGATCTGAGCATGTCATCTCCTCCCAACATTGAACCTGAACTAATAGAATGGCAGCATCAGGGCCTCTTCTAAAAATTTATATGTGCACATGTTGTCTCCCTCATTAAAATGTAAGTTCCTCAAAGGTAAGGATGGTTTCATTTTTGTATTTGTAGTGCCCTCACATAGCACAATGCCTTGTATATGGTAGGTGTGTGATAAATGCCGGCTTACTTGATCAATTCCTCCTTTTGCTAGTGCCCCTAACAAAACAATTTACTTTGTACAAGATGTCCCAAAACCATTAGTAAAGTTTTAAGCTTTAATATTTTAAAACTGCACTAACACTTTTGGAAAACCATGTACATATCTATTTTACCTTTACTTTTCTGTGTACACATTATCATCCCAAACCTGATTTTCAATAAAATGAGAAATCCTTAAGGGTGAGAATGGCTTCATCCTTGTCTCAGTAGACCCAGAACTTAGTATAATGTCTAATACATGGAGGATGCTTAATAAGTGCTTGTTGAATTTAAATAAAGCTAATAGTAACCCTGTGTGTGTGTTGTGTGTTTGGGTGAAGGCAGGGGAATTCTTTTACCTCCTACTCTCCCAGTCACCAATGGTAGAGGGTAAAGCCCCTGTAGCAGAAATATGTCACTAACAGGAATTTATAGATCATATAATGGTAAAATAAAAAAGCAACCCTCCAGCAGTTCTACAAGGAAAAATAAAGGGAATGATAAAAACCAGTAGGCCTTAAAAGCAAACCTTAATTGGATTATTTTAAAAGCCATTTAGGTGGTGACCCAGGTGTGCTACTCTATCACTCACCATTAAGGCTGAATTCAGAGAGATCTTGTCCTTGTGGCCACTGACAGCAGGAAACAGAGAAAGTCAAGTCATGTATAGACCACATACTCACCGCCAGGGAAGGTGTCAAGCAAGGAAAGGAACTAACTAGATCATAAAGGATTTCAAGAGGGCTGCAGGAGAGAAGCTAAAAACTCAAAAAGGCTGTGATCCAGCCACAACAAAGAATCTCAGCAGTTGATCAATGGAGAGAGACAAGTAGATTTATTGGAAACTTTCAAATATAATAACACTCACCTCTATATTATGTTGGGCCCTAGAAACACTTGGGAAACATACAAATGATGGAACTGACCCCACAGTAATAGCCAAGGCCTCTCTGAGGATCAGAGCTGGACAGCTCCATCTTACAGATTTTACACTTAATCACTTTCTCAGTTTCTTCCACTGTAAAAGAGGGATAATAGCACAGATGTTATGAGGATCAAAAGCACTAAATACAGTGCCCAGTACATAGTAGGCACCATTGAAATGCTTCTTCCCTTCCATTTCCCTTCCCTAGGGAAAGTGACGTGGCCAACGTCTTAAAATTAGAAAGTTAGAAAACTGGGATTATAGGGGGCTCATAACTTCCAGTCTAATGTACTTATCAATACTGTAAATCTGAGAGAAAATATGAAGAAATGCTAAAAAAATAACAAAATAGTTACTGCCATTCTCCTATTTGGAAACCATCAGTGGTTCCCTATTACCTGGTAAGTAAAGTGAAAATTCTTGTTCCTGGCATGTGAAGCCTCTAAGATAGGGTACTGTCATATATCTCATAGTCCTTGCCTTCATACTCCATGCACTAAGCAAACTGAACAATACACTACACCTCAAAATATCCCATAATCTCCTGGCTTTGCTGACTACAATTTTCACTATCTCATTTCCTTTTGATTCCTTCCTCATTTTTAAAATCCCAACTCAAATACCATTTCCTTCCAACAGCCTTTTCCCAAACACCCAGGGATTGGTAACAACCTTCATCCTTAGACCTTATATTTCACAGCACGCCATACCCCTCTAATGCATCTATCAAACAATATTGTGTATTATTGTCCATTTATGTTTGACTCATACCCTACTGCTGTTATGAATACCATAAAGGTAGGAACCATGTCTTAGTTGAATTTTATAGTTCCAAAACACCTGGTAGAGGTTTTGTTTTATTTTGGTTTGGTTTGGGTTTTTTTTTTCATGGAAAAGGCACAATAAATATTTGTTGAATAAATAAGAAAACATCCTTTCTTGTTCTATTTCTCTTAATTTAATCTCCCCTACCTTATATTTAAATATCCCCCAAGCTGATATTAGCTGTGGTTCTGCTCCCCATGCTTGGAAAATAACATCTTTCCAAGTCCTTCACTGTCTTGTCTTCTGGTGCTCTTTTCTCCTCTCTTTTAGCTTCCCATACAATCCACAGTTAGCCCCCAGGAATCTAAGTGTTCCTTAGTCCTTCCCACTTGAAAGACTATTGTTCTGTCTATTAACTAGTCAATCAGTCTAGTAAGGAAGGAAGCATTGATTAAGCAGCCACTATTTGCCAGAAACTATATTATGCACTATACCTACAAAAACAAGGAAAGAACAAAATTCTTACATTCAATGAGTTTGCATTCTAATGGGAGAGATAATATGAGCATGTGTGTGTGTTTGTGTGTGTGTAAGCACAAACATAGTAGGTATAAAATGGATAAGGAAATTTTAGGGAAAAGTGAATTTGTAGGTAAGATAAGGGGACCAGAATCAAAAAAGGCTCCCAGGGGGAAATGATGTTTGAGCTAAATCTTGAAAGAAACCAGGGATTCTAAAAGGCAGATGTAAAGAAATAGTACATATCAAGTATAGGGTATAGCATATGCAAAAGTATGAGGATGGGAAATGGGGAGTTCAGGTATGGTCTGTTTTCAAGAGCAAGCCACAGAATGCATGGGGCAGGGTAAGGTAATGTGGAAGAGTTTAAAAGAGACCAGGTGGTGAAGATAATGAAATGCTAGAGGATTCTTCTATTTGATCATACAGGTAATAGGGAAACACTGAAGGGGTTTATTGAAGTGGAGAAGAGTGAAGGTGAGAGGATCAAACCTGAATTTTTAGATTACTTTGGTTAGTTGTTGTCTTTCTTGCTCAAAGAGGACCAAAATGACATCACTATGTTGGAGTGAAGGTACAGTGTGTCTGACTGTGATTGATCAAACCGATATGAGCTCAGAAGGCTCTACCATAAGTCAAGCACAAATAGTCCAGATGAACATTTGGAGTAAAATGTCTAAATTTGCACATCTCACATTTCCTTTGAGCTACTACAATTCTGCTTTGATCATATATATAGCACAGCACCTTCTTTTTTAATTTTTATTTATTTTATTTTTAATTTATGGAATAATACAAGAATTTCCATAACATAGTATAATTAAAACTATGATTGCACATGAAACTACAAATCTATTATGTACAACTTGCTATTCCTTTTAAATATATAATAAAGTTGTCATGTAAATATTTTTTCCTTTCTTTTGCTCTCCTCCCCCCTCCCTAGAGATGGCTGCCATTAGACATAAATATGTGTGTGTGTGTGTGCATGTGTGTGCGCGTGTGAGTGTGTAATTCTAAACTTACTTCTATTTGTCAATTTTTTTCTCTGGATGCAAATAGTGTCCTCCTTCATACATCCTTTGTAGTTCATGTGGGTATTTATAGTAGTCAAAATGACATATACTCAAAGTTGTTCTTAAAACAATATTGCTCTGGCAACATGTGCCTCAATCTTGTCACCTATGTGTACATCCCTGGAAAATATACTGCCAAATTAAGTGAACTTATCCACAGCAATCAAAATTTCTTCATTTGCTGTAACTGATGGTTCCCCATATGCTGGCTGGTGGAGAACTTCTGTTTTCCTGGTGATTCTACTCATGGTTAGGATGGAGAGAAATCAGATAGGGGGATCAAACCAGGTGTTTTTTCAGTAGTACAGACAAAAATTTATGAGAGATATGGGAAAAGAAAGTGGAAGGGGACAGTGTACAAGAGATGGCATAAGATAGAAAGATAAAATATGGTAATTAAATGTGAGAGCTAAGTAAGAAAAGGGAAATGCTAAACAGACTAAATTTTCAAGTAGTTTGGCTTGGAAACAATAATAGCTAATATTTATATAATGTTTTAAGGTTTGCAAAACACTTTACAAATATTACTTCACTTTATCTTCAGAACAACCTCAGGAAGGAGGTATTATTATATTATTCCCATTTTACAATCGAGGGAACTGGTAGAGGTAGCTAGAGCTAAGTAATTTGTCCAGGGTCTCAAGGCTAGCAAATATATGAGGCTGTATTTGAATTTGTCTTCTTACTTCTAAGACTAGTGTTCTATACATTTTGTCACCTAGCTGCCTCTGAATGGAAGAGGATAGGTTGGTATTTAGCAAAAATGGTGGGATCCGATGAGGATTTGTTTTAATTTGGGTATGCTTGTAGGCAGCAGAAAAAGAATTAGTAGAATGGGGGAAAGCATAGGATCATAGACTTAATAAATAAGTTATTGAAGGCCACTTAGTCCTCCACCTCATTCCCTCAGATGAGGAAACTGAAGCTCAGAAAAGTCAAGTGATTTGTCCAACATCACAGTTATAAAGTGTTTGAGGCAGGATTATGAATCCAGGTCCTCCAGACTAAGTCAGAACTCTGTCATGCTCCCTTTAGGGAGAAAGAAAAGAAGAGGGAGAGGGAGAGGGAGAGGGAGAGGGAGAGGGAGAGGGAGAGGGAGAGGGAGAGGGAGAGAGAGAGATTTATTCTACCAATATTCTGGAGAATACAAGGTATATATAGAAGATTTGTTCTTGATAAGAAGAACCACTACATCATCAGGAACTGAAGGGAAAAACCAGAGCTTGATGTCAAGAGGCAGTGATGTGAGGAGTAAAGGGAAAGAGGAAAATCTCAGCTAATGTTCACCATTTGGAGAGGTAAAGTATGAGGCAAGGACATCAGCAGAAAAAAGGGGAGAGAGGTTTTGTGGAGTGTTAAAAAGAGAAAAAAGATAGCTTTAAACAGCTACTGGGGAGATTGGGGAATAGAATCAATCAGGGCGAAGTATAAGGATTTCTTCACTGCAGAGAAGGTCCAGTGAGCAGTGGAGCCAGTCAGATGTCTGACCACATGCAAGGAAATCCATTGCTCTGAGTCTCAGTTTCTTTGTTTGTAAAGTCAAAGGGTTGGACCAGACTGGGTGACCTCAGAGTCTCTTCCAGCTCTAACACTATGATCCTATGCTCTTTCCGGGGCTAGTAGAACCTGACATAAACTCTACCACAAGTGCTATTCTGAGGCTTCATTGTGATGTGGAGGTAACACTGTTAGGACAATAGAGTGAAGAAAATTTAATGTTTCCTGGGTGATTGGAGATCTGAAAGTGTCTCCATGTTTTTGCCCAAGTCTATGGATTGAGTTGTAGAAGGTTTAAGAAATTAAGAAGAATGTGTAGTTTAGGGTCTTTTTTAAACATCCCAAACAAAAGCTTTTAAACATCTGTAATCATTTTCCTCTTTTTTCCTCCTTTTCACATGGCTTAAGTAAGACAGCAGAAAAACCACTTTTATGTGCTCTGTGACCTTGAATAAATCATTCTCTGGGCCTCAGTTTCTTCATCTGTTAAGTGAAAGGTTTTTAAAAATAATCCCTTTGGTCCCTCTTAGCTAAGACATTCTTTAGATCATTTTGAAGATGAATATTCACAATTATTATATTATCCTCCAATTATATGAAAAATTCTAGTTAATTGAAAGTGGTATTAATCTGGGTTCCAATTGACTGTGGCTTTCCTGCAGCTCGATTCAGCTTTTTCTTAGAAGGTAGGCTTAATCATTCTGAATTACCGAAGGAAAAACGAATGTGACACCTTGTATGTGTAAAATCATTGGGGCCAGGAAATCCCTGAGGCATGTGACAGTTCTGGGCCTGGTACATTTTGTTAATCAAAATTAGAATTATGGTAGGGCCCCCAATGTGAAATTACCTTATGCACAGGGAACTACAGTGTACACATGGAGGAAGAAAATGAAATACATTCTGACATCCTATTTCCAGTAAGTACACTGTCTATCACAAGGCAGCATATGACCTTGTGATGTACCTCTCCAGTGGGGGTGGGGGGAAGGGGAGAGGAGCCGAGTGTGTCTACTTCTACTCCATCTGTGTTGTACATAGGAAAATAAGGTTGCAGGCTGGGGGCTCTCACTATCTCAAGCTGCAATAAAGAGTAGGATTGACACAGTCACATGCTCATAGACATCAAAAAGCCAGGCTGAAAGCAAAGGGCCTGGGCTGTCTGATAGGCACAGAGAGACCTGATTCCATTTCTATGTTGATAGCTCTGAGAATGTGTCATCTACTTAGGACAAATGAGAGGATGAGACAGTCCATGTTAGATATTCTGGGCAACCTAATGAGGAGGGAAAAAGGCAGAGAAGGAATTCAGCCTGCTCATTTTCTAGCCAGTAACAGCTAGTGCAAGGTTACTACTGTTCACCAAAAGGAAAGAAAATAAATCTACCCTTTCTGTCAGCCAAGAGACATTCTCCATATTCGATGAAGGGCTGAAACACATTCCCCTGGGAAATTAAACCAGCCATTTTGGTGAATCTCCAGAAGAACATGCAATTAAAATTACATTTTTTTAAAATGACGTTTCCATCCCCATGCTGGGTAGCGAGCAGCTTGGGGGGAAGAGGAACACTAAAGGCAGACCTGCTCTCCTTCACAAATCATTTACTAACAGAGGAATCACATCCAGTGGTCTGAAGAAAATACAATATTTTTTTCACACATTTTTGACTTTCCATTTCAAAAATAATGAACGTGATAAAATAGCCAAGTTAGATGAAGAGCTTTTATTTTCCCAAGGAAAAATAAAAGATGTATCTAAAGTAGTCTAGACATAAAGAAGCCAACATTTCCAGACAGTCTCCTAAGATTCATAATTCTGAACACCTTCAAATGAACAGTAATTACAATGAGCAAACTCACTCATCTAATCTTTCTACTGGCAGTTAAAACACAAAAGCTCCCTAAAATATAAATATTATTAAAATCTCCCAAGTGTGGATAGCTGACATGATGGAAATAAGTTGTGAATAGTAGAAGTAATATTGGGGAGGGGAAGAGTAGGAAATAAGTAATTACATAGCACCTATTATATGCCAGGCACTATGCTAAGTACTTTACAAATATTATTTCATTTGATCATTTGATAGGGGGAAGAGAAAGAGAAACAGAAGAGGCAAAAGCAGTTGCAATAATAATTCAACCATCATCCATGTCCTGAGTAAGGTGGGGTGGGGTAATGCGTAAGAACTGAAAGAGAAGGGAAGCAATGGTAATGGGAAAATAAAAGAATGCCAGCCAGGTAATGTGCCCTGGGACACTGGGTTCTCTGTGTTGTTCTCAGACCATTAAAGTAGCTATGAGTATCCAGTAAGCTCAAACTGGCTGGCTTTACCCAGCCAGGTGGACTCTGAGAATAATTTATCGATTGGGTTGATACACTAATCATTGGAATATTCTTGGAACAATGAGTTGTAAGAAATAGATGGAGAAGCACAGAGCTACAGGTTGACCCTAATTCAGAAGAGTCATTATAGTCAACTTCATAGAAAGACAGCAGTGTAAGTGGCATGCCTTCATGGTCTGCTACTATGAGAAAGCCCAAAGCACAAAATCAAAAACAAAAAATGGGATGAGTCAGAAACTCATCTAATGAAGAGGCTTTGTTTCAGATGCCACTGATGACTAAAGTGAGCAAACCCCAAGCGAGTATGAAAGGCACTAAAGAGATGAATAATTGTATTGGGCACCAGTACTGTATCATAAGAAAATTGGAAACAAGTCTTAGTAGTCATAGGCAAGTGCTTCACACTGCTTTTTTTATTACCAATATCACCAGTTCCAAGTTATAACGCAATGTACTATAGATGAGTGTAGGGCAATGAGTGTAATGCTCTATCTTCTATGCAAACATCACATTATCTAATACAAAAATATAAAAACATAAGTGAATCCTCCAGTTATAGGCCAATTATATATATTTATGTACTTTATAAAGCATTGACAGCTTTTTTCACTCAAAATATCTATAAATGCTTATGAGAAAACAGCATATTGACTGAGGATCAAAAGACATGTGCTAAAATGTCCCAGGAGCTTAAAGAACAATGAATTATCACTTTGGTGACTTTTGGAAAAGCAATCTGAATGCAGCTTAACAGTATTGCCTTCATTAATTATTGTAAAGTCTTTGACTCAGTTCCACACTCATGACATATTCATATACTACAAATATATAAAATAGATCCAAGAAAAGTAAGAATATCAGGATACATGATGTCCATGTGGAAAACTGATCTTTATTTAAACATGCCACCAATATGCAAATTTCAAAACAATTGATATAAAAGAGAGCATCTTCCAGGGAAACAGCTTAAACCTTCTATGATTCTGCCAAGTCTTTAATTCATTATCATCTCACCTGAATAAAATTAAGTATGGCTTCCAAGTCAAAGAGAAAGTTGTAAAAAAAAACATTATATTAGTCACTTGATATTCATGTATTTTATCAACATATGGCTCACCATAAAAGCACATTAAACAACTGCCTCATTCTTCAGTGAAATCTAAATATCCTTTGTACTCAAAAATTTTTAATATGATCAAGAAATACTAAAGACTAAAGGATTTAAGATTGAATATGGAGGTGAAAACGAACCAATGAGGAAGTCGACATTTATAAATAGCTAGGCCTGCTCCAACCAAGAGACATTTAATATAAGGTCATCAAATAACAAGAGACTGATTGGCATACTAAAGTCAAAATGTACAGGAAGGCATATTTAGAACAATGTATGTGTATGTCATATGAGGCTTAACATATACTTTTAATGAGGTAAAATGATTTCAAATGGATCTAGGAGGCCTATGCAAAACCTATAAGATGTTAATAAAGCACAGGATTCATCCCCACCAGGAAGCCATGGAAAGATCGGCACTTCTCTTCAAAAATAATAGAAATGGGGGCAGCTAAGTGGTGTAGTGGATAAAGCACCAGCCCTGCATTCAGGAGGACCTGAGTTCAAATATGGCCTCAGACACTGGACATTTACTATCTGTGTGACCTTGGGCAAGTCACTTAACCCTCATTGCCCTTCAAAAAAAATAGAAATACTTTTAGGAAAAAAACAGATTAATATCTTTGTGGAAAACAAATATATGTTGCTATATTTTTCAAAAATGGTTTACCTTCAGATGGAGCCTCTGGAATTGCTAAAATGCAAGAATGAAATCAATATGAGTTCTGTGAAAAATATACATATGAATGCAAAAATATGTCCACAAGGAATAATTGAACACATGGCTGAATCATGCAGATAAGTCTATAGAAATATGTTTGTGATAACAATCCAGGATGAAATCATGAAAGAAACGATAGGAAATTTGGAACATACCACAGAAGGCACCAAAAATTGAGCACCTACTAAATATCTATCAAGACATGACCTATTGGTGAGAATTGCACATTAGAAGCTTGCTTTCTTTTCTTAAAGTATCAGATGACAAATCCATAAACTACAAATATAGACTCTCTCAAAATATCCTTGGTAATTTAACAAATAAAATGTACTGGAATTAGACTACTACCATAAACATATTTATTGCCCACAATCACCCAGCTCTAATTTAAATCCATAAAAATTTAAGAATATTTTTGATAGTTGTCACCATACCACTCATAACCTAGGACACCCAGAATAAAAAAAAAAAAAACAGGTTTGTGTTTTTTTTAATCATAAACTGAGCTATGGTATATGATTGTGATGTAATACTTTTGTACTTATTGTTGTTCATCCTTCATTCTTGCAGAGTACCAGTAATATCAGGAGGGTGATGTCTTGACTTTCAAATGAATCGAATTTAAGTGAGATGATCTGTGCAAAGTAATCAGCCTCACTCTCTCCTCCAGAGTCATTGGAGTCCAGCGACAAGACATAGGTCCAGATTACTGGCAATAACCCTGAATGCAATGGGAAACCATGGCCTTTTTAAGCTAAGGTCTTTCCCAGGTTTCAAATTTTCTGAGGCAATACCCATCCAATAATTAAAGGCTAGGTAAAAATGGCAGCAAGATGGCAAGCAAGATGATGCAAATTGAAGTGAGCAGAACCAGGAGAATGTCGTACAGAGTAACAGCAATACTGTACAATGAAGAACTGTGCATGACTTAGCTATTCTTAGCAATACAATGATCTAAGACAAGTCCAAAGGACTATCTACTCTCCAGAGAAAGAACTGATATTGTTTGAATACATACTTTATTATGCTATTTTTACTTTATTTCATTCTTTTCCTTTTATTCAATTATTCTTATACAAAATGACTAATATGTAAATGTTTTACATGATTGCACAAGTATAACCTATATCTAATTGTTTACCATCCTGGGGAGGGGCTGGGGAGAAAGTAAGAAAGGGATAGAATTTAGAACTCAAAACTTTTTTAAAAAATGTTTTAAATTGTCTTAACATATAATTGGGGGAAAATATTATATATATATTTTTAAATATAGTAAAGGGAAGAAGAGGTTTAAAAAAAAGTCATGAACTGACACTCACTGACCTTGAGCTCACCCAAAACCCTTCTCCCACCTCCCACACAATGAGCAATGAGGATACACACTAGCTGACTTAAGGACACAAAACAGGATTACAACAAAACCTACCCCCAGACCCTCTTTCCTCCTTTGAAGTGTTTTGGAGTCCCTGGCTCAAGATAGTGGAAATTTACTCTGGTCCTGACAGAGAACCAGCATGTATACAGACCTTCCAGAGCAGAAACATGCCAGGGGGCCAAAACCCCATGGAATCAGCACTGCCAATCACTGGATTGCTGGTGCCACGTCAAAGAAGCAAAAGGAACAGGAAAGAATACCAGAACAAAACATGTGTTGGTATGGGTGGGAAGGGAGGGGAATCATACAGTCATCCTGTAAACCTAAATGAAAAAGCACAGTATCCATAAGGGGTAGAGACCTAGACTGATGAACCATGAATTGCCTGAAATAGAAAGGAGCTGAGACCCTTTCAGATGCCCAAAGAAACCACAATCAAAGGGAAGGGAATAAGAAAGTGAGTGATAAAAGACAATTTGTGTGTGGGGGGAGGGGGGGAATTACTAGAGATTTCAATAAGAAGAAAAAACTCACAGATCTTGAACTTAAGCAGATAAATCATCAAGAAAAAAAATGGTAACAACAAAAAGAAATAAGTTCTCCAAATCTAGTTTAAAAAAAAATAGAGTTCAGGTAGCTATGAATAAATACTGCAAAACAAATGAAAATGATTCAATACTTGATGAGACAGAGAAAACTATGGAATGCAAAAAGAACATAGAACCAAAACCAAAATGTTCCTGAATGATTCAAAAGAGAAATAAGAATTATGAGGGCAGAATTTATAGCCTTCACAATAAAAGTCATGGGCAGAAAGGAAAAACTAGAATTTACCATGCCAAGTCTCACCAAAGAAACAAAAGAGAGAAAATGCAAATATATAGAAATGAATGACAGTCTAAAAGAAGAGAAGTAAAGAAATCAATAACATTAAAAGAAAATATGCTGACTAATGCAAGCAAAACATACTGATCTCAAAGATGTGATATATAGAGATATTTTAAGGATCATAGGACTTCCAGAAGAATATGACAGAACAAAAAAAAATTTAACTCAATGAAGAAAATAATAGAACTACCTAGAACTTCTGAACATAGAGAAATTCAAATTCAAAGAATTTACAGATCACCTCCAGGAAAAACAAACAAACAAACAAGGCTTCCCACTACCAGAAACATAGTGGTTAAATTTAACAGTTCAATTCAAGACAAAACGTTATGTAAAAGAAAAAAAAACTTCAAATGCAAAGAAAAGAAATTTTAAATAATGTAAGACTCTTCTAGATCCACTGGAAAATGAATCTGGGAATGGAACCATGAGTTCTAAAGATCAATAGTGCTCAGCATCAAGCCCAGGTTACCCTACTCTGAAAATCTGAGTTTCGCTCTACATAAAAAGAAAGAAATTCAATAATAGAGATGTGTTTGCAACATTTTCAGAAAGAAAACCAGAATTAAAGATAGCATTTTATTCTCAAATACCTCAAACAACAGATATTCAGAAGGAGTGAATAAATGCAACAGGCAAGGACAGTAACAGCAATAGAATGACAGCAGATAGATCAGTAAGAGACTTATTTCCACATGTAAACAAGGAAACGGGAGAATATGGTAGAAGTAACAGTGAAGAGGCAAACATGGGGCATTATGGACATAACCCAGGGACACCTTGTCTACAGATGAATCAGGAGGGTTGTTTTGTTTTGTTTTTTGGAACATTTCAACACTGGGAGGGTAGATAATAGGGCAAAGGGAGATAGGAAAGAGTAAATTACATGCTAAGTTCAAGGGCTATCAATGAAGGAAACATGACTTCTGTGGTCTCAGAAGAACCTACAGGGAGGAAAGGGGAAAGATTGAGAAGGGGGAAAAGGTAGTAGTCTTTATGTGGCCTACAGAGGTTGGTGCTTGAAAAGTCTACTACTACATTGGAAAGGTAGGAGCTGGAACTGGTGGGGACAACTGGCACTGAGGGGAGTAGATCATAGACTAAGGGAAGAGATGTTGAGTCAAATGTGGAAATATACATAACAAAGAAAGGGTATAGATCAGGGGTAGGTTGCATAATCAGGTACATGTTGAGGGAGGGAGCCCTACTATGAGACAAAGTCCTCTCTGACACCTGCAATAATTGGCATTGTTCTGAGAATGAGGCACAATGGAAAAGAAGAATCCACAGCATAGGCTCCTTAAAGAAGTGGCAGAAAATGTCTAGAGGGAAGAGCCTAAAATGGATACCTTGGAAGCTTTCATTACATAAGGAATACAGAGAAAAGTCAGAGACCAGATAATTATAGGGGTCATGAATCAGATAATGAGGGCATAGAGTAGACAAAAGGAGAGAATAATGAAGAGAGTGAGAAAAATCCTTTTAGAAAAGGGACACAAAAATGAAACTTTAAAAACTGATAAATAGGAGCAGTGAAGGGAATGAGAGGAAGGGGACATCTACATGAGTAACTGAAAGGAAAAAAGAAGTGGGAGAAGAATTATTTGATCAGATTAAAACAGGAAAGAATAAGGAACTAATAAATAAATAAAATCCCAAAGGGAAAGGGGAAACAAATGAAAGTAAGGGATTAGAGGTGAGAAAAAGAAAGCCTGTGGGAACATGGCCAACTTTTTAAAAGGTTAAAGTAAACTAAGTAAATGAACATAATACTCTTTTATAGCAAAAGAGGAGGAAAATAATAACCTAGGAAAAATTAAAGACAGAAACAGGACAATAAAATCCTTATAACTTTAAATGTGAAATGATTAAACAATCCAACAAAATTAAAAGTGTCCAATTAGATAAGAAAACAAAATCTTACAATCTGTTGATCATAAGAAATACATTTTTAAATTTTGTATTGAATTTAAACTCATACAAAAGGAAAAAAACAAGAACCCTTCCATGTACATAGAACATAGAGGATTCTATATAAAACCTTAATTTCTATTTCAGACTATTTATTTTGTGTGTGTGTTCACTTGGTTCTGTGTTGTTTTTAATAATAAACATTTTTATTTATAGTTTGGGGTTCCAATTTTTATCCCTCCTTCCCTCCCTTCTCTGCCCCCTCCCTGAGGTGGAAAACAATCAGATTTGGGTTATACATGTATGAGTATGTAAAACATTACCATAGGGGGCAGCTCAGTGGCACAGTGGATAAAGCACTGGCCTTGGATTCAGGATGACCCGAGTTCAAATCCAGCCTCAGACACTCGACACTTAACTAGCTGTGTGACCCTGGGCAAGTCACTTAACCCTCACTGCCCTGCAAAAATTAAAAACAAACAAAAAAAACGTTACCATATTTGTCATTTGGGGCAAGAAAACTTTATTAAAAGAAAAAATGAAAGTGAAAAATAGCATGCTTCAGTCTGTTCCATCAATATCATTTCTTTCTTTGAAGGTGGATAGTATGTTTCATCAATAAGTTCTTTGGGATTGTCTTGGATCATCATATTGTTGAGAATAGTCAAATTATTCACAGTTCTTCATCAAACAATATTGCTGTCTATGTGTACAATATTCTCTTGGTTCTACTCACTTCATTATACATTATTTCATACATTTCTTTCCAGGCCTTTCTGAACAGACCATTTATCAATTCTTTCTCTGCAGGTGGCTAGCATCTTCCTTCATATGTCCAAGTCTTTCCATGCTTTTCTAAAATCAACTAGCTCATCATTTTATCAGTAGTATTCCATCATAATCATAAACCACAACTTATTTAGCCATTCCTCCATTGAAAGGCATCTATCATTTTAGCCAATCTGATAGGTATAAGATGATGTCTCAAAGTTGTTTTCATTTACATTTCTCTAATCAATGATTTAGAGCATTTTTAATATATCTATATATTTTTATTTCTTTATGAAAAGCTGCCTGTTCATATCCTTTGACCATTGATCAATTGGAGAATGACTCATATTCTTATAAATTTGACAAATTTCTTTATATATTTGGGAAATGAGACCTTTTCCTGAGAAACTGGCTATAAAAAATTTCCCCCCAAAAAGTAATTTACACCATAACTAAAACAATGTAAATTGAAAGAACAGCCACACATCAAAAAATTTAAAAGTAAATTATGAAGATTAAGCAGGACTTAAATGAATAGTTTTAAGAAGATGCCTCAAACCTATCCCTTCATGGAAGTTGAGAGGTGCACAGGTATTACATATTGCACATATCTTCAGACTTTTTCAATGTATTGATCAATTTCGGTATTTTTTCTCTCTAAAAATACTGTCATTGAGAATGACCTTTAGGGAGGGGGAAGAATATTTGAGATAACTATGGTGATATAACAAACAGAAAATGTCAGTAAAAATTTATTAAAGAAAAAAAAGCTCCACTGAGCCCAGATTATCAAAGGCTTTAAAAGCCAAAAAAGAGGACTTTGTCTTTTAACCTAAAGTCTTTGGGGAACCATTGAAGTTTCTTCAGCAGAGGATTACCATTGTCAGACCTTCACCTCAGAAATATCAACCTGGATTACAATTCTGACTGTGCTCCTTACTAGCAGCAAAAGCTTGAGCTTGCCCAAATTTAAAAGAAAAAGGTTCGACTGATGATTTCCAAAGTCTCTTCTAAACTTGAAGGTCCACAATCTCATGATCTATAGCATCAATATTCCTGTTAGGTTTTCTTACAAATTTAATAATCTTTTTGTTGAATTTTTTTTAATTTGTTCATTCTGACTCTGATACAATGTATTTGCACAATTGCTATAATTAAGTCTAATTATATAATTAGTGTAACATGTGTGATCATGCAATTAGAATGTGCAATTATGATGTGCAATTAGATAATTAAAATGTGTAATGGCATTAGGGTGTAAATAGCCATCTGAAATGTCATGGAAAAAAATCTTTGTTTTTTCAAGAAGTGATTTTTGGATCTTAATATTCCAGAAATTTGATTTTTTTTCAGAAGATCAAATTTAGAAGTAAACATTATAAATAAACTGCCTTAAATTTGCTGGAAAATTAAATGTTCAGATTTTTCTTTACCCTTACTTCAAATTGGTATTCCAATCAAGAAATGTTTCCCTTATAAAATCTTTCCAAAATGCCCATGCAGGATATTTTGCCCTGAATAACATGTGAAAGATAAAAATGAAAAATGAAAATGCTGAAAATAATAGAAGTTCAGACAAATTTCACCTACTATTCAATCTAGAATTTTTTTAATCCTATTACCTCTTTTCTTCTCTCCTATTTCTTCTCCATCACTTATACTTCACTTGGGGATCTCATCAGGTCCATGGACTAAATTGCCATCTTTTGTGCTGATGATTCTCAAATATAACTATCCTCACCGATCCTCTCTACTCACCTCCAGTCTCACATCTCCAAATGCATTTCACATAACTAGAATTGGTACCCAGTAGACATCTTAAACTAAATATATTCAAAACAGAACTTTTTTTTCCTCTTGACCACCATCCCTATTACTGTAGAGGGCAATACCATCTTCTCAATCCCTTAAACTAGCAATGTAGTAATCATCCTTGACTCCTCTTTATCTCTCATGCCCCCATATCCAATCTGTTGCTAAGGCCTTTGGAACATCTCTCAACTACATTCCTTTCTCCTCTTTAACACTGCCACCACTCTAGTGGAGGCCCTTATCATCTCATGCCTTGATTATTGCAAGGGGACCATTTTGAAGTAAACCAATGACATCACAAAGGTGATCTTGACTTGCACGTGAATTGGATTTAAGTGAGGCAGAGCTGCACAAAGTCATATGTCTCGCTCCTCCAGTCATCACAGTCCAATGGCAAGACATGTCCAGACAACTTGACATGACCCCAATTATTTCAATAGCTTGCTGGTGGCTTTACTTGCCTTATATCTTATACTTCTTCCCCTGCCAATACAGTCTCCACTCAGCCATTAAACTGATTTCCCTAAAGTTCAGGTCTGATCATGTCACCCTCCCCTACTCAATAAATTCCAATGAATCCCTATTACCTACAGAATCAAATACAAAATATTGTTCTTGGTATTCAAAGCCCTTCATAATTTATCCCCCTTCTACCTTTTCCAGCCTGTTTACACCTTACTTCTTACTACATATTCTTCAATCCAGTGGCATTGGCCTCCTGGCATTCTTTGAATAAAATATGCCATCTCTCAACTCCAGCTGTCCAATATAACTGGAATGTTCTCCCTCCTCAACTATGCCTATGAACTTCCCTGGCCTTTTTTAAGTCCCAACTGAAATCCTATATTTTATCATGAGCTTTTCTTAACCCCTCTTAATTCTAGTGTCTTCTCTCTGTTCACTTCCTATTTATACCATTTATAGTTTGTTTTATATTTGTTTGTATGTTATCTTTCCTATTAGATTTTAAGTGTCTTGAGAGCACCAACTATCTTTTGCCTCTTTTTTATATCCCTAGTGCATAGCACAGTGACTGACACAGAGTAGATGTTTAACAAATATTGATTGATTGACTTTTCTAAGATATGCTATATGGGACAATGAAAAAAACAGACCTGAGATTCATGTTCTGTCAATAATATCATATATGTATCTTTGGTCAAAGCATTTCAACATTCTGGGCCTCAGTTTACTCATTTATGAAATGAAGATCAGATAAGGTCCATTTTTTAAAAATTTACACTCCTGCTTCCTTTTTGTCATTACCAACTCTCTCCTCAATCTTTTGGGACACAACTCAAAATTCACACGTGGCATCCAAATAGCCAAATCCAATTATCTTTACCCTCTGTTCTAATCCTTTTTAACCTCTAAATGAAATTTGACACTGGTAGCCAAATTTTTTTAATGGATGTTCTCTACTTCCTTGGTTTACAAATCACAGAATTTCAAAATACCAAATCTTTAAGTTATAAAGACTTCAGATCAATCCATAGCCCAAAACAAATCCCCATAATATACCCCAAAAGTGTTCATTCAGTTTCTGCTTAAACATCACAAATGTGGAGAAAACTCTCATCTCCCAAAGAACTCCCATGAGATTATAAGATCCTTGATGACAGGGACTATCTCTTGCCTCTTTTTGCAACTTCAATACTTAGTATAGTGCCTGGCACATAGTAGCATTTAATATGTGCTCATTAATTGATTAATCTATGAAGGAAGATAGTGAGATTCTCTGACACATGCACCTGGCCAAAATATAGCATAAAACCTAGAGAGTTTTGCTTCTGATAAATATATACTATGAATATCAGAATGTGGGCCAAATGAGTGGAACAGAACTGAATTTATCTCCTTATCAGCTTCATTTATCTTTCATTCTGGCTCAAATTAAGTAGTAGTATGGAAGAGTAGACTTTGTTAGACATGGAGTGGGAAAGACCTGCATTCAAGTCCTGCTTGTTATATGTACTATGTAACCCAGGGCAAACTACTTAATCTCTCTATGTCTAAATTTTCTCATCTGTAAAATTACAAATTTGGAATCAATGGCTTCTAACATCACAGATCTAAATCTATGTTACAATACTATGAGCATTCATAAGAAACCAGATTAAAGCCTGAGAATTTCTTTTCCTAAACCAGATAATTGTCTGGTACAAGGCGCTGTGATCTCAGCTCCAGGGACATAGTAAAGAAGAAAAAAATAATAATCTTAACTTTTGGATTCTGTGTCTGGCTTTTTTTAGGCTGGTGTGATGTAAGCTATGTTGTGGGGGCAGCTAGGTGGCACAATGGAGAAAGCACCAGTCCTGGATTCAGGAGGACCTGAGTTCAAATCTAGCCTCAGACACTTGACACTTACTAGCTGAGTGACCCTGGGCAAGTCACTTAACCCCTGTTGCGCCCCCCCAAAAAAAAGATTGCATATTTAAATACAAAATAAATAAATAAAAATAAAAAGGTATGTCACCACTTTAAACACATTGGTAGAGACTCATGTTCTATGTTCTTCTCCAGCTTGCCAATACGGCATTGAAAAGAGGAAACAGTTTTCTAGATATAATCTGAACAGGATGGAGAACATCCGAACTATTATCAAAATTAGATTCAATGCTAGGTGAGGTTAATGGAATAAGTATTGTTGTGCTTATTTTATAACAAGGAAACTGGGGCACAAGGTGATTAAGTGACTTGTCCAGTGACATAATATTAGTAAGGAAAAAAGTCATAATACTAGATTTCAGATCTTCTGATGCTCAATTTAGACTTCCAAGTGAAAAGGCAAAGTCCACTAAGTCCTATTTTCTTCTTTGTAAAAAGGTAAAAAGTAAAATGAATTTAAAGTTGAAAATATAGCTATCATAAGAAATGACAAGCAGGATAATTTCAGAGAGGCCTGGAAAGACTTAGATTAACTAATATATAGTGAAGTTAGCAGAACCAGGAGAACATTATGTACCATGAAAGCAATATTGTTTGATGAAGAACTGTAAATGACTTAACTATTCTCAATAATACAGTGAACCATGACAAACCCAAAGGACTAATGAGGAAGCAAACCATTCACCTCTAAAGAAAGAAGTGATACTGATTAAACACAGACTGAAGCACGCTATTTTTTACTTTCATTTTTTTTCTCTTATTCAAGTTTCCTTATACAAAATTACTAATACGATAATGTTTTACATAAGTGAACATATATAACCTATATCTGATTACTTACCACCTCAGTGAGGGGAAAGAAGAGGGAGGGAAGAAGAAATAAAATTTGAAACACAAAACTTTAAATAAAAATATTTATTATTTTAAAAAGAAAGAAAAAATATGGCTATTCTTTTATTAACTTTTATTGTTTAGCTGTGTTGTATACTTTCTTTCCATAAATACATGTTTAGAATCTGTGACTACAAAGAAAAAAATCATAAAAATAAGTGGTTTTCATCTAAAGCTTCCTTCCTACCAGTCGATCAAGGAATCACCAAGCAATTACTGAGCATCCATCATGTGATAGCAACTGTGCTAAGCAATGGAGAGACAAAGACAAAAGTTAGACAGTCCCTTCATTGAAGCAGCTTACATTCTACTGGGGCAGCTTGGGTGGAGGGAAGGAATGGGATGGGAATTCAATATATTATGCAAATATAAGATATATGCAAAATAAAGACACCCAGACCTGGAGGGGGCCACCAACAACTGTAAAATCAGGAAAGGCCTCTTAAGATGGTACCTAAGCTAAGTCTTGAAGGGAGGTAGGAGTTCAAAGAAATAAGGAAAGAAAATATTCCAGGAATGGGGGACCATCTTATCCAAAAGGAAATGGGAGATATAAATGGAAGGACATGTATGAGGAACAGAAATTGGTACAGCGGACTGAAGCAGAGACTACGTAAGAGGGAATAATGTGAAATCAACTTGGAATATGAACTGGAGCCAAACTGTAAAGAACTTTAACTGTTAAAGAGAGGAGTTTAGACTTCATCCTCATAGCAATGTGGAACCACTGAAGCTTCACAAAAAGGGGCCATGGTCTTAAAGATATTAAAGAATGAATGAACCAACCAATCAATGAATAAATGAATGAATGAATAAAAAATTGTTTAATATTTACCATGTATCATAGTAAGCATTTATTATGCTTATTATATGAAGCATTGGGGCTACAAATCCAAAAGGAAAGACAGTCTCTACCCTCAAGAAGCTTGTATTCAAAAGTGGGGAGACTATATACATAGAGAAGTGGGAGCACTTTGGTCCTTTAAGTTATAGGGATGGTTAAGTGTATCCATAGAGGAGCAGACTGATTGAATAGATCTACAAATGGTGCAAATTATGAGAAAGCCTATATATATATATATATCCCATGTCTTGATCATGTTGATCTTGGTTAAGAGAGATTAAATAATAAAAAAAAAATCCAAGGACCTCCCTTATTATCTTATTATGTATCTTGTCCCAGTATCCCACAATGTCTGCCTGCTGGGTCCCAAATCTAGTAGAAACACTCCTGAGAGAAAAAGGAAGCACTCAGAAGTTGTCAAGGATACAACTACAACAGACACCTAGTCATCATTGGCCAAGTTCTTTAGTAAACACTCCAGCAGTGTGCAGTACAACCTACTACATGGACTTTTCTCAGGGATACTCACAGCACAGGGGAACACAAAGAGACACAAGAAAAGTTGTTTAGGTAGCCAGAGTTTCATTGCCCTCTCCCTTGATTCTCATGCTCCCCTTCATGAGGTCATGTAAAGTTCTACTGTGTGAAGGCCAGTTTAGAAACCTCAAGCTCAGCTTGTATTGGCAGCATCTAGGCAGCTTTAGGCAGAAAGATGCTGCTGACTCCCTAAGGGTAATTGGCAACAGGTGCCCCCTTTGTGTTTGACACATCAATTTTCCTGCCCTCTTGATTATGGTTTCTGATTCAATTCAATACAATACTGCAAAAGCATGTGTTAAGCACCTCCTATGCACAAGCTAGGTGCTAGTGATTCAGATAATAAAAAAAAAACAGTTCCTACCTTCAAGGAAAATATAACATATATATATTTATATATATGTAAGTAAAGATGAGAAAATGTATAGTCCAGATATGGGATGCTGTGATTGGAATGCAAATTGGTCAATAAAAATGTCACTTAATCTGTCTCTATACAGTGCCAAAATGACTGTTGAAGGCCAGTTAGGTGGTGCAGCAGATAAAGCACTGGCCCTGGATTCAGGAGAACCTGAGTTCAAATCTCACCTCAGACACTTGACACTAGCTATGTAACCATGGACAAGTCACTTAATCCTCATTTCCCCACCAAAAAAACAAAAACAAAAACAAAAAAACCTTGAATCAAATCAGTTCAAATATCTGCCAAATATACAAGGTAATAGTCCAACTGAGGTGGAATCAAAATTTAAATAACAATTAGCTAAGACTCAATTCCTCCAAATAGTCCTGCTCCAATGCTTCACATTTTGGCATAGGAGTGGCCCTTAGTTCCCAATGAATACACAAGAGGAGTATCTCTAAGGTTCTACCCCTCTAGTTCTACTGCATTGGAAAGATGTCAAACAGAGCTAGTCTATTTTTAAGCCACCACTTTGTGATAAAGAATTGGCTGCAAAAATCCATGAAACAAAGAAAAATAGCAATTTGCCCTTAGTCCAATGTGACCCATTTCTAAATACAACCACCTCTGGACTACCAAAAAAACAGAAACAAAACAAAAACCTTCCATGGATTTGGATGTCCAAAGGGGCAACTCCTACCTCAGGGTTCTCCATACCTCAAGGTTAATCCCATGGGTTATTTGTTCTTATATTCACAAGTCCTCAAGCCCTAACTTGTGTTTCCCCATAATAATCAGGCAGTAAACAATTCACTTTTAACAAAGGCATTTACTAAGATGGATATGGTAAAAATTGGGTACATACATTCCTCATTCTGCCCCAATCCTAGGTTATATTCTCCCACAAATACACAGAGTCCATAGGAATAGTGGGCATAAGTGCCATAAGTGTAAAATATACCTGTGGCAAAGTTTAATACAACTTCTAATACTAAAAGTCCTTTCTCCCTTCATAATGTCTTTCCTCAGCTCATACTGGAGGTGGAACATATGGAGGATAGGTCAATTAATTGCTCAACTGCCTTGGTTACTAGCATCTGTTCTTTCTTGAGGCCAAAGAACTCATATCTCGGGACCAAGAGGAGTCTTGGTCCCCGAAGCAACCTCTTTCCTGAGGACTAACCAAACCCCAAACTGATTTGGTTTTTGTATACACAAGCCCAAGATGCATGACTGATTCTCTCAACTAATTACCAGATATTTGCTGTATTGTTTAATTTAACTAAACTGATGGCACCCTGTAGTAAATGTAAGATCCTTGTCTAATAATCAACAAGTAGATTGGGGAACAATTTGGAACTAAAACAAAAAGGTCATTAAACTGTACAAGGCTTTTGACCCAATGATACTGTTATTAAGCATGTATTCCAAGAAAGTTTGGGACAGAAGGAAAGTGCCTATACGTACAAAAATAACTATAGTATTACTTTTTCCTAAGGCAAAAGAATTAAAATAAAATAGATGTCTATCATTTAGGAAGTAACTGAACAATCTCTAGTATAGGAATGCAACAGAATTTTATCCTACCATAAGAAATGAAGAATATTACAGATTAGGAGAAATATGGGAAAAGGAATAACATGATACAAAGTGAAGTGGGCAGAATCAGGAGAGCAACTTACATAATGTCCAAAATCATGTAAGAGGAAAAAAAGTCAGAGACTTCAGATCTTTGCCTAGAGAACCCACCAATCATGGGTTCAAAAGACTAATGATAAACTATATTTTATACTTCTTAGTTGCTATGTGATGGACTAGCAATACAGAGCCAGAGATGCATTCACGTCTACAGCCAATGTTTAATTTGTTTTGCTTCACTACATCTCAGAGTTTTTCTAATTTGCACTTCTCTATTAGTGATTTAGAGCATTTTATATGATTATTAAAAGCTTTGATTTCTTCCCAAAACTGCCTTTTCATATCCTTTGATCATTTATCACTTGGGGAACAACTCTAATATTTATAAATTTGGTTCAGTTCCCTACATATTTGAGAAATGAGGCCTTTATCAGAGAAACTTGCTATAAACTTTTTCCCCAGTTTCCTGCTTTCCTTCTAATTTTTGGCTGCATTAGTTTTCTTTGGGCAAAAGCTTTTTAATTTCATGTAATCAAAGTTATCTATTTTACTTCTGATGATGTGCACGCTCTCTCTCTCTCTCTCTCTCTCTCTCTCTCTCTCTCTCTCTCGTTTATCATACACTTTTCCCTTATTCGTAGGTTTGTAAGGTACATTTTTCTACATTTTGCTAACTGACTTTTGATATCCATCTTTATGTCCAAATTATGTACACATTTTTACCTTATCTTGCTATCTAGTGTGAGATGTTGTTCTATGTCTAGTTTCTGCCAAACCGCTTCCCAGTTTTCACAGCAGTTTTTGTCTTGCCCCCAAAACTCAGATCTTGGAGTTTATCAAACACTAGATAACTATGGTGTTTTAATACTGTGTACTGTGTACCTAATCTATTCCACTGATGCACCATTCTATTCCTTAGCCAGTATCAGATGTTTTTTGATGATCACTGCTTTATAATATAGTTTGAAATCTGGTACTGCCTTCCTTCACATTTTTTTCATTGAATCATTTGATGTCCTTGATCTTTTATTCTTCCAGATTAATTTTCTTATTATTTTTCTAGCTCTATAAAATAGTTATTTGGTAGTTTGATTGGTGTGGTACTAAATAAGTGACTTTAGGTAAAACTGTCATTTTTAGTACACAGGCTCAGTCTACCTATGAACAATGAATATTCTCCAATTGTTAAGATCTTTATTTGCTTGAAAGGTGTTTTATAATTGTGTTCATATAGTTCCTGGATATGCCTTGGCAGATAGACTCCTGAGTATTTTATATCATTTGCATTTATTTTAAATGTCAATAAGGTATTTTAAAATCTTTGTCTTAGTAGTTTTGTAAAAGATATAGTATTTGAAAACATTATTGTTTCTCTAAAAATCAACTAACAGTAGGATTATCAATATTCCTATGTAATGTGTATATGGGATTATTTTAGCTAAATAATTGCAAAGCATGTTTAATTACTTATATTGATATTTAATATTAAGTTTCTAATAAATTATTTTAAAAATAGTCATTCTATCACAATCATATGCCACAACTTGTTCAGCCATTCTCCAATAATATGTGAATACAGATTGAAACATACTATTTTTCACTTTCTTTCTTTTGTTCAAGTCTTCTTGTGCAAAAGAACTAATATGAAAATGTCTTACATGATTGCACATGTATAACTTATATCAAATTTCTTACCATCTCAGGGTGTGAGAGGGCAGTGAAGGAAGGATAGAATTTAGAACTCAAAATATTTAAAATAATATTTAAAATTGTTTCAAGATGTACTTGGGGGAAAATAAAATAATATTTTAAAAATTTAAGTAGACATTACTACAGGAACTGAATCATTGTAATCCTCACTATTAAAATATAAATAAAACAAAAAAGGTAGGAAATAGTAGCTCAATGGAAGAATAACTCCAGGTTAGCAGAATTAGTTTTACCCTATGTCTAAAGGCAAAATTGACATAATATTATGAGGCATTTGTCCATCTATTGAAGTACTTATTAAAAGTGTTAGAAAAAAGACCACCATGAATATAACTGAAACTTGTTCATCTGTACTACAGACGATGGAAAAATAGTGAAATCCTATGAAGTACTGGATAACACGCTCCAATTTAAATCAACATGAACTTTGATATTTAGTTACTTTACTGCAAAAGTTGGACTAAATAAAAATGGTGAAAAATATATTGGAAAATTGGGTCAGGAAAAAGCGTTAGGAAAGTTCAAAGATATATGTAGACTATACTCCAGTTTTCATGAATACTTCTAGAAGAAAGAGATAAGTAGGTACTTGGCAATGCAACCACTGGAAAACACCACCACCACCACCCCAAATTAAATTGACTATATTTTAAAAGACAGAAAATAACTCATTATTGGTGTAGGAGTCATTCAGAAATCTATGCACAGTTAAAACACTAGCTTTTTAGAGGATAAATCAAAATTAGTAGAAAGCTAAAAGAAGGAATGAAAATAAGGCAGAGATATAGTATGCCATTGAAACAACTCAATTCTGACATATTCAAACAAATTATTGATGAATAAAAATGTAATAGATGGAAGAATGCAGAGGGGAAAGACTATGTTCATTTTATATAATGTAAGTGAATTATAATAACAAACAGAACAAGAGAGCCAAAAAAGTACCTGAGAATCAGCAAACTTGAATTTCTCATCAGTCAGAGAGAACAGAGTACTAAATGGAACAACTGTTGCAAAATATAAACTCATTTATAAAATTTTACAGAAAAGGGTAATTCCCCCCAAAAAAAATTATGAACAGGTTTCACTTCACAAATGAAGGGGAAAAACAATTTTTAAAAAACTGGTTAGTGAATCAACAAAGCAAAATCATTCTGAAGGGTTTTAAGAATGAATACTAAAGGACAACAAACAGAAAGCAAATAGAAAAGATCTACAAAGATTTTTTATTAAAAATATTTCCATTATTAATGACAGTACAGCCGTCACATTTAGTCTCTTATCATCACAGTCCTAGATGTACTTATAAAGGAGGTTGAAATGGCACAAAAGAAAATAAAGCCAAAAGAAGCCAGAGTAAACCAAATGTACATGGACATTTGTACTTAAGGAAGTATAATTTGAGGTAACTAAAGGGTTACTTCTGGAAAGGAAGGAAGATACGAAAAGCATAGAAATCTCAGTTCTTATTAAAAATTTTCATAACAAGCTGAAAGAAAATCTATCAACATATTTGCCCACTTTCCAATCTTTTTTTTTTTTGAGAAGTACCTACATACATATTGAGAGCATCCATAATAAGACTATTAGTAAGTAGCAGGCAGAATTGCATGTAGCAGACTACAACTTTCCTATAACACAATCTATTAAAAGTTCAATCTCCTAGTGTGCTTGTTGATCAAAGATTATTTTTTAAAAGCATTTTATTCATTGTAGCAAAATAATACCTTAAAGTCTCTCTTCCACTGTGAAGGCTTAAAGGCTCTCTTCCTATGTACACATCAAAATCATTGAAGATTTCTTGAAACATGAAACAGGGAGATATATGCATACCAAAGGTGTTTGCACCATAATGGAGGATATGCAGTGCCCAGGCCAAGTTGGGAGGGGCTTGTCTCTTGGAATGGTATGATCTTCCAGAAATTTCTTATTGTCTCAAACACTATCCTGCTTGCATGAAACTCCAACACATTGAAAAGGCTCCTAGAAAACATTCATAACCACTGAAAAATAAGTTTGGTAGTAACTATAAATATAAGGAAAGATTAATGAATAAATGAGACAAACAATATAAGTATACGAGGAGTTGAGCCCATGTTAAACAGTAGAGCAAGCTGCATTCCCTTGAGGATGCTGCAAAGCTCTTCTACTTAATTCAAACTTCTCTCAGAAACAGAGTCCCATCTTTTTTAAGGCCAATACCCCACTAGTGTTATTATATGGCTACAAAACTTGAAACACAACAGTCTCCAAAAGACTGAAAATGTTTATCACACAGAGGGAAGTGGAGAAGCACATGGTGAGTTAGCCCTTAAGCTTTAATATATAATGAACAAGGAACCATGAAGAAAACCTAGCTTAAAAAATATCATCAGGAAAATGTATGACTGAAAAAGATGGCCTAGTCACATGACAGCTTGTAATAGGTCAACATCCTAAAGGTTCCAAAGGTACCACCGTAATGTAAGGGGGGAAAACGTGCCTAGCACATAAGGTGGACCCTCTGTCATGAATTTACAAGAGGAAATGGATAAGACATGCACAGGATAAGCCCCCATGGAGGGATTATGATAGGCCTCATGTGAAGAAACATCCACATAAAGGTAGTCACAGATCCATTAGAGTATTTGAATTTAATTAGCCTAATGAATTTCCCAGGTAAAGAGTGAAGAGTATACTGCTATTTTCACATGCTAATTTTCTAGTTAACTGGTCAAAATGAAGGAATATTATTGCATACTATTTTAATATATTTTTCTCTAACACTTGGTGAAAAGGTGACTTAAATGGTTCATAAACTAGGCACAAGTTCATTACTTAGCACAAGTTCTATTTTTCCCCCTCAAGTACATTAACAAAATATGCTGGGAAACATATGAGAGTTCAAGTAAACAGAAGTCTAATTCAGAGGCATGTTAGCATATTCAGAACCATTCAGATTTTATATAAAATGAGAACTATGCCTATTGTAAAGCACAGATAAAGAACTCAACTAAATCTATGTTTTATCTTTGGCATTGTTTTTGCAATTAGAGAAAGAAATGCTTTAAACATTTGTACTCTGCTGGAAATTCCTTCTCTCACCCCCCACTCCTCCACCTCCCCTGCTGTTCTATAAAACATTCATTTGCCTCAGATTATTCTGGGTTTTAGCCTTCTTTATGTTCTTAAAGGTTGTTTCCAATCTTTTGTATTAGGCCTTAGAACTAAACAATGACAGAGGTTTTAGAAATGATATTGTACTGGTTGTATTAAGCTCCTGCACATTGAAGAGTTTCCTGGAAGAAATTCATAAACACTGATAAAAATTTGCTTTAACCATCCATACAGGAAAAAATTATGAATATCTGAGACAAACAATACAATGTACAAAAAGTTGAACCCATATTAAACAGAAGGAAAGCAGACTGTGTTGCCTTAGGGATTTTTGCAAAATTCTTTTTTATGAACCCAGACTTCCCAATAGAAGGCTTAGAGAAAAAAAAAGACCTCTTGAAATCATTCACTAGATAAGGAAATATAAGAAAGGAAAGAAGGAAGTTACATGCACAAGGTCAAACAACTCACAAGTAGCAGAAGCAGAATTCAAACTCTGCTCTCTGTTCTTAATAGCAAAAAGGGACAACATGACATCATTGAAATATAAATGGTATGATTCCACTGGGAAGTTACTTAACTAAATCCACGTGATCTTTTGATAAGATGATGAAATCATGATAACAGACTACAGATTTTGAAGCATTTAAAAATAATCCTATTTCTGTAAGCTTCTTCCTTGTTTCTAGCTTGATTATTTATTCAGATGTTGGTAAAGATGCTAAAATATTGTTAATGTTATATAAGAAGGCTCCATATTTGTAGGACTTGCCTAGGGGATAAATGACCAAGACTTTATTAAGCATCCTTTCACAGTTTCCATAGGCACCTCTCTTCTTTATAGCTAGTTCAGAAGCAAAGAGCAAGCCAATGTGAGATATTTCAGGGGAATTCAGAGAAGAGAATCAATCTGGTGTTAGTGCAAACTGCAGGAAGACACAAAGTAGGATGATATAAATGAAGGGTTTTCTAGCTACTGTTGCTACTCTGTTTATGCAACACAAAGTAAAAGGAAGATTTGGTAATTATGCCCTTAATTTGATCAAGGGAGAAAGCCAATCAAGATAATTGGTGCTTTCTTTGACTCTTCCTTCTCCCTCACATTCAATCAGTCATCAAGTGCTGTTGATTCCACAACTCCTCCTGACCATCCTGTTACTCACTCTTTACTCCCTAGGCCCCCATGTTGCCTGTTTCAGTGTCCTCCTAATGGATCTCCCTGCTTTAAGGGAGGTGTGCCAGTATATAATTTGGCATAAAAATGGTAAATTATCATAATATTATGGGAAATGTGGCCCTTCAGTATTCATTATAGAGGTGATTTTATCTAAGTGTTGGAGGTATCATAGGGCTATGCAAATAGAAGAATTGCAACTAACTTGATTTTTGTCTTTGCAGTCATAGAACACAGAGAGGCTAAGGAAACCAAGTTAGAGTTATCAGAGGGTCAGTTTGTCCCTTTTCATTTGGATACAATAAATTCTGAGTGAGTTTCAGGAGGCAAGTAAAAAGGGAGGGTGAGGTTTCCATCCCCAACAGAACCCCAGCTGTGGTCATGTTCACTCAGACCCAGAGCAAGAGAGCAAAGTATCTCCCCACCCCCAGGCACTTGGAAAATAAGCATTAATTTAATTCATATTAAGTAACAGTAAGAACTGCCACAGAGTCTGCTCATCTCCTTCCTCTCATGCTGCCAGCCCGTGTCCTCAAAGCACATGGAACAAGAAGCACACTGTCTCCCCTTCAGCCTGAAGGAGAACATCATGAATTTCAGCCTTGGCCTCCCCTCACCTGAAAAGATGCTTCCATTAGTGATTAGAGTTAATGGGATGCTAAGAGCCCTGCCGAGTAACCACTCACATGACTACCCTGCATGTGGGTACATAAGAGTACATTGTGTTTGCTTTCAGAGTTGGGGAAAGCACAGACTAATGTCACTAGGTATTATTGGATCATAAGACCACAGAGTTAGAGCTGGAAGGGACAACAGGAGCCCATTATTCCAACTCTCTCATTTTCCAGATGAAGAAACTGAGGCCCATGACCCAAGGTCATATGGAGAGCCAACTTTCAGTTGACTTTCACCAATCAGTGCTTTATTACATGATTAATACATTCCAGGCACTGTGCTAAGCACTGGAGATACAAAAAACGGGCAAAAACATAATGCCTACCCTCAAGTAGCACACATTCTAATAGTAGAGAGTTCTAATAGTGGAGATAAAATACATACAGTGTAAATGGGAGGTCATCTCAGAGAGAAGGAACTAGAAGCTAAAGGGACTAGAGCAGGCCTCCTGCAAAAGCTGGGATTTTAGCTGAATCTTACAAGATGCCAAGGGGCTGAGATGAGGAGAGGGTGCAATTTGGGCATGGAGAAGTCAATCAAAGGGCACGCAATATAGAGATGGAGTTTTGATTTTGAGGAATAGCAAGAAGGTCAGTGTTATTGGACCACAGAGAATGTGAAGGAGAATAAACTTTTGGGGGGAAATAGGAAGAGAACAGGTTGTGGAGGGCTTTAAAAGACAAAAAGAAGATTTTATATTTTGTTTTGGAGGTAATAAGGAGTCACTGGAGTCTATTGAGTAGGGGAATGACATGGTCAGACCTGTGCTTTAGAAAGGTCACCTTGGCAAAATCTAAACCTAGGTCCAAATCCATATATTTCCACGTGTCTATGTGTATCAGATAGTAGAGAAACAATAAGCTATAGCAGGAAGAACTCTGGATTTGAAGTCCAGAAAGCCTGTATTCATATCTTGACTCCAGCTCTGGACTGACTTACTACTAGAGCTTCATTTTCACATAAAATGAAGAGGATTCTTCCTCACAGGGTTGTTGTGACATTCACACTTTGCAAAACTAAAAACCCAGAAGAAATGCCACCTAGGATTGATAATAATGATACCTGAATATCCCCTTGGACATGAAAAACTCTGAGAGGAAGAACTCTGTTCATAGTAGACTTCAATGTTCCAGAAGTAGCCAATAAAAAAAAAAAGCTTGATTGCTAAAAAGGGAAGAAATGTGGAGAGTTTGTGAACAGTCCTTAAAAAGAGTTTGTAGGTCACTGGAATCCTAGAATTTTAAATTGGGCAGGTAGGTGGCATAGTGGATAGAGCACTGCCCCTGAAGTTGGGAGAACCTGAGGTCAAATCTCACCTCAGACACTTACTAGCTGTGTGATCTTGGGCAAGTCACTTAACCCCAATTGCCTTAAAAGCATCCAAGGCTATCTCCAGTCATCTTGATATCTATCTAGCCACTGGACCCAGAATGCTTTGGAGGAGAGAGTGAGGTTGATGATTTTGCACAGCCCTGCCTCACTTAAATCCAATTCACTACAAGTAATAACATTACCCTGATGTCAACAAGAACAATTGGATTTATAATCAGAGAAGACCTTAAAAATCATAGTCTCACCCCCTCATTTTACCAATAATGCCTTGTTCCTGGTCACAAAGTTAGTTAAGTAGAAGAGTTATTTCACTCCAAATTCAGCATTCCTTCTGATGTTGCTTGTGTTTGTAGTTGTGGTTGTGTTTGTTGTTTTGTTTTTCATTCTCCAAGAGGAACATGACATCAGGGTGATGACATGACTTGCAGTGAACTGGATTTAAGTGATGCAGGGTTGTGCAAAGTCACCAGCCTCACTCTCTCCTCCATCTGGGCCCAGTAGCACAATAGATATCAGGATGACTGGAAATGACCCTGCATGTTTAAGGCAATTGGGGTTAATTCACTTACCCAAGGTCTCACAGCTAGCAAGTGTCTGAAGTGAGATTTGAACTCAAATCCTCCCAACTTTAGGGCCAGTGCTCCATCTACTGCATCACCTAGCTGCCCCTGTTCCTTCTATTACAATAGTGATAAAGGAATAGCATGCCCTTATCCTGGAAAAGAAAGGACTGTGTTCAGATATATAAAGGGATGTGTTATTGGAAAATCAGTCATGTTGTATTGAAAATGGGAGAAAGAACAGAATACTAGACTAGGAATTATAAAACTTGAGTTTATTAAGTCATCCCTGACTGCAAGTCATCCCATGTATAAAATGGTGATACCAACTTCACTGAGCTATGGTGAGGAAAGCACTTTACTAAACTTAAAGGATTAAACTAGATGAAATCTAGGGTTCCTTCCAGCTTGAGTTAATTGTCCATGATGCACTCCCCAGTGCTGTCTACACAGAAATCTCTTCATCCTTGCATACCAGCCCTGGAGTTCACTGGTTAGAAGTATCTTCTGATCCTTTGGTCCCAGTGGCCTCTCCCTCTCATTTGGATGGCTTCTCCTAGAACCTCCATTTAATGAGGGAACCCAGGTTAGCCATGTCTCATTTCTCTCCAGGCTGCACTCCCAGCTTCCTCTACCTCATCTTTTATGTGTCATCCTCCTCTATTAGAATGTAAGCTCCTTGAGGACAGGGACTATCTTTCTTTCTGTTCATATTTATGTTCCCAGTGTTTAAAATCATAGCTGGTACATAATAAGGATGTAATAAATGTTTGTTGACTGGCTAACTATACTTCTGAAGGGTACCAAGGAATAGTAGAAAGCATGAAGGACTCAAACTCAAAGAATTGGGTTTGAATCCCAGTTCAGATACTTATAAGCTATTTGGACCATAGGCAAGTCACTTAACCTTTAAAGCCACAGTTGGCTTCATTCATAAGACAGGCACATACTTGTGTGTGAAGAAAGTGCTTGGCAAACTTGAAAGCAAAATACAAATGGAAGTAGTCATTCCATGATCCTAGAAAATAAGACATAAATACAGGAAAGCTTGAACATTGATCTATTCTTTTTGTTTGTTTTTTGTTTTGTTGGGGTTTTTTGCAGGACAATTAGGGTTAAGTGACTTTCCCAGGGTCACACAGCCAGTTAAGTGTCAAGTGTCTGAGGCTGGATTTGAACTCAGGTCCTCCTGAATCCAGGGCCAGTGCTTTATCCACTGCGCCACCTAGCTGCCCCTCTGCTGATTATTTCTAATTTATCCTACATACATCTTGCTGATATGGTCTCCCCTATTAGACTGTGAGCTCCTCAGGACCAGGGACAGTCTTTTGCCTTTCTTTGTATCCCCAGTGCCTGGCACACAGTACTTCCTAACCTGCCCCCTAGCAATCCGAACTCTGAGGATGAAAGGAATGGAAACTTGGCATCAGAAGCACCAAAATTCTCAGAAGGCCAAAGGAATCACAACCCACATCTTTTTAAGATCTTCAAAGTGGCACAGTGGATAAAGCACAGGCCCTGGATTCAAGAGGACCTGAGTTCAAACCAGCTTCAGACACTTGACACTTACTAGCTGTGTGACCCTGGGCAAGTCACTTAACCCTCATTTGCCCCACCAATAAAACAAACAGAAGAGGAACTAGGAAAAGGGTGGCCGGCTCATCACGCCCCAGTTTCAATTAAAAAGTTTAAAATTTAAAAAATTTAAAAAATTTAAAAAACGTTATAGAAGATAGAGAAGTCAAACAGCATGTCCTACTGATGTGGATTCACTTCCTCTCTTCAGGGTATCTCATTACTGCTTAAGTGAATCCATTAGCATAGATACTGTTTCCACCAGTGCCAATCACAACTCATCTGTACCTTCCCATTAAATTTAGTAAACACAATTTTAGCACCTACTGTATACATTATGCATTGCTGAGTAATTTAAGACAAAAACAAAACAGTCCTTACTTTAGAGAAGCTTACATTCTACTTAAATCCTTCTCATTCTGTTTGGTCCTTGTCCTTCCATCAAGCCATCCTAGAATGTGCCCAATTCACTGTAGGCCTTCCTCCAGCTAATTATTTTGTGGATAACAAGGTACAGGCCAGGTTGTCTCTCTGTTATCCCTTATGCTTGTTATATGACTGGCCCACTTTTCCCCCCAATCATACATATCCTTGATGATGGCTTTTGTGAATCTCTTGCTTGCACATCATTATTGGTAATATTCTGCAGCCTACTTACACCCACGATGTTTATTTTGTTCACTCTTTGGGTTACCCACAATTGTGATTCTTCTGAGATTGTAGTGTTCCGTGACTCACAGCTAGACAGCATCAATGATAAACAATTTGTGATGAAGGAAGGTTTTTATGTCAGGGAGCTGCTTAAGATTATTGAAAACACTGGTCAATTTCCCAAAGCAATACAGCCCACTCTCTTTCTTGTATTCAATTCTGAACCTAGTTCATTGTCCATCTTGTAGTGCTTGTCCTAGATATATGTACTCATGTTCTAATACAAATTAAATAGGCTAACCCTATTTATTGAGGGCTCATTCTGGGAAATGAAGAGTAGGAGAACCTTGACTAACTGGAATGTTTGGGGTTTGGGTGTTATGGGACACTGAAATGTCTAATTTGTTGGCTATCAGAAAAACATTTTTGTTCAAACCTTCACAGTTGCTCAGCCTTTATACTGCCCTTTATATCTTCCTAAAATAAAGTATTCCATAGCCACAGAGAGTAGCTAGGAGGTCTTTAAGTCTTGAAATGTGAACTCATGGGATCTTAGGGTGGAAGAGGGACAGAGAAACCGTCCAGTTCAACCCCTACCTAAGCAAAAATCACAACTCTACCATCACCATTGTGGTCACCTAGCTTTTTCTTTAACATGGCCAGTGAAGGGAAACACTACCTCCTGATGTAGAGAATTAAATTTTAAGAATAACTGTTGAGGGCAGCTAGGTGGCACAGTGGATAAAGCACTGGCCCTGGATTCAGGAGGACCTGAGTTCAAATCCGACCTCAAACACTTGACACTTACTAGCTGTGTGACCCTGGGCAAGTCACTTACCCCTCATTGCCCCACCCAAAACAAAAAACTGTTAGGAAGTTTTTCTAGACATCAAACTTAAATTTGCCTCTGTACCTTCTACTCACTGCTCCAAGTTCTGTCCTCTGGGGCCAAGCAGAGGTATAATCCATTTCTGATATAAGATCCCTTCAAATACTTTCCCTCTTCCTCCTCCTCACTTCCTCTTCTCTAGAGTAAATGGCCCTCTTCTTAAATGGAATAAACTAGATGCACTTCACTATACTGACAGCACTCTCCAGCTAATGAATGTCTTTCCTAAGATATGGTTCCCTTAATTGAATACACTATTCCAGATGTGTTCCAAACAAGGCCCAGTATAACAGTATTATGGCCACCTTAATCTTGGGCACTATGTCTCTCTTTCTGCAGCATAATTAGGTTTCTTGACTATTCTATCAACCAAGATGTATGGACACATATACCCCATTCAAACTGATCTTCCCAAACAATATATTGGACTACATTGCTACCACTCCCTTCTTCAATAAACTCAATTGGGTTCTCATCATCTCTAGTATCAAATATAAAATCCTCTATTTGGCTTTTAAAGCCCTTCCAAATATGGTCCCTTCCTACCTTTCTAGTCTTCTTACTCCCTCGTGTTTTCTCCCCTATTACATTGTGAGGTCCTTATTAACAATAAAAGTTTTTTGTCTTTCTCTGTATCTCCAGTGCTTAGCAGCACCTGGCACATGGTAGGTGCTTAATAAAAGCTTTATGACTTGACTAGACACAGAGAGCTCGCAGTCCCCTGAAATCCTCAGCTCTTTTTCAGACAAACTGCTCTTGAGACCTGCCTTTCACCTGGTACTGGTAAATAAGATTTCTGGAATCCAATTTGTTATACTCATCCTTATTAAAAGCTGTCTTACAAACCCAACCCAAAGTTCCAGTCTATGGAGCTCTCTCTGGATCTGGACTTTGATCCTATGCATTAATTCTCCCTCAGACCTACATTTCAATGTAGGAATTCAACTTATCCTACCTGGCCTCAGGTGAAAGAATTAGAAGAAATGGGGAATCTCCAGAGAGGCAGATGGAAGACCCCAGGCAAGGAAAAAAGACAGGAAATGTGGCCAAATAGAAAGAGAGCTGACCTTGGAGTCTGGGAGATTTGGGTTCAAGTCCTACCTCATATAATACTGGTTATATGACCCTGAGCAAGTTCTTTTACCTTTTAATACCCTAAGCACCTCTCTAAGATTACAAGTTGCATAAAAGGTACTGATTTGAACTGTTGCAGAGTTCCACACCAGGACCCTCCTTCACAGATGAAAGCACAGGTTTCATCAAAAACAAAAACAAACAAAAAAGCACCATAAATAAGAAGGAAGATAATGGATACTATTTCACTGAGTTATCTACAAACAGAGGCTAAATGATCACTTGAGATGCTGAAGAGAGATTTCTTGGACAGGTGTGGGTAAGACTACATGACCTCTGACATCTTTTCAAACTTGTGATTCTGATTCAAGAGAATATAGATTTTTAAAAGCTGGGGGTTAGGAGGGTGGCACTGACCAGAAAAGAAATATTAAAAGTTATTTCTTTATGTATCTTTGTCTTATTTTTTGAAAAGTTTTAAAAATTACTTAGCCGAGTAAAATGTTGCTTAAAGTCTTAGCAGATAGCAGTACTTAATAATAAATGAGCATGTATTATCTATTATATGTCTAGCACCCAGTTATGATGGGTATGAGGGCTATAAAGAAGAATAAGACATGATTTAGGCCATCATAATTAGAAAGACCAAATTATCCCACATGAAATAATCAGAGAACAAGTAAATGCAAAATGTGCAGTGCAGCCTAAAGGTCAGTCAATAAGCATATATTAAGTGCCTGCTATGTGTCAGACACTGTGATAAGTTCTAGGGATACAAAGAAAGGCAAAAGATAGTCCCTGCCTTCAAGGAGATCACAGTCTCCTTGGGGGAGATACCAAGCAAACACATAACAAACAAGTTACCTATAAGATAAATGGGAAGTAATTGACAGAGGGAAGGTACCAGAGTTAAGAAGGATTGGGAAAGGTGGGACTTGAAAGAAGCCAGGTATGCTGGGAGGTAAAGAGGCAGAAGAAGAGGGTGGAAGATAATATGGGCTATGGAAGGATAAAGCTAAAGAAAATAGGGATCAAAGTATGAAGGGATATAGGAGGAAAAAAAATTTCACCTCAGCCATCAAATATCATCAAATATTCTGAATCTGAATTGCTGTCTAGAAGCAAAAGAGACCTTTAAGGCCATCTAGTGTACACACACACACACACACACACACACACACACACACACACACTTTACAGATGAAGGAACTAAGGCCCAGGGAAGTTAAATGACTTAACTTGCCCCAAAGTCATGCAGGCAGATTTTGGTTTTTGGTTTTTGGGGGTTTTTTGGTGAGGCAATTGGGGTTAAGTGACTTGCCCAGGGTCACACAACTAGTCCATGTCAAGTGTCTGATACTGGATTTGAACTCGGGTCCTCCTGACTCCAAGGCCAGTGCTCTATCCACTATGCCACCTAGCTGCCCCATGCAGGCAGATTTTGAACCCAAATCCTCTGACCATAAAGTCAATGTTCTTTCCTCTACATCATGCTGCAGGAAGAGAGAATGAACCCACCACAGCAGGGGTATAGCCAATTAATAGATCCCCTTCACCTTTCAACTGTTTCACCTAATAAGTATGGAATCAGTGGGGAGGCTCTTTCTCTCTTAAAATTATGAATCCCCAACTGGGGGAAAAAGAATAAGGTGGTGAATGATGGATAGAACTCATATTTCACAGCCTTCTTGGATGGAACCTTAATCCAAAACTATTATCAAATATGCCCAAGGGATGCATTGTGCATCAAGTCCACAGGGACCTCTGAGTCCCCAGAGGCAAGGGTTTATTAGAGTCCATGCTGGCCCAGAATTACAGGTACCAATGTGATGGTTATTTTTATTATCAGATAACACTCCCTGAACAGAAATTCACTGTATTCTGTGCTAGAGATAATGCCTATATATATAGTATAATATTAAATTATTCATCATTAAATTCCTTTATTATGTGTAAATGTAAATATGACATGCCAAGGTATTGAAATGCTATTCAACTAGATATTCAAGCATCTATTCAATTCAAAAAAAGTGCTCAGGGGAAAAAATCTACCTATTTCATAGCTTTCTAAAAATGAGACTTTGATAGTATAAACTAATAAAGACAAAGAGGTTTGCTTTGAGTAGTTAGATGTATAGTTTCCTTTGCAAATTTTCTCATCAGTCTTTATGTCTGGGATAATGAAAGTAACTACTGAATAGGTTCAATTACATAAAGTTAACCTTCCTCAAACAGAGCACAACAAAAATCTAAACTGAAATGAATTTATAAGAAATTGTTATTGGTTCTAGCCATTCCTTGTGTGCCCTTAAAATATGAAAAAGAAAATGGGGAAAAAGGTGGGGAGAAAGTTCTAATTCCAAGTTTGGGGTATGAGCAACTGGATTCCAATACACAATGTGATTTTCTTAACCCTCTTCTTGACCTCTGCCGCATATTACACTGTTAACCACTCCCACTTCACCCTATCCCCTCCTGGATTCCCTTTCTTCTGGATTTTGGTGACACTGTCTTCTGGTTTTCCTCCTATGTGACCAAATGTGTTTTCTCTATCTCCTCTTCAGGAATCATATATCTACCTATAACCTATGTGTGGGTTTACCCCATGACTCTGTCCTAGGCCTTGCTTCTATTTTCTCCATCTATTCTTTCTCTCATTGTGATCTCAGTAGATCCCATATGCTCAATAATCATTTCTTTGCAGATAACTCCAGAATATTAATATCCATATCCCTATGTCTCTCCTGTATTCCAATTAATAAGTTCTTTCATGATCTTAATCTGGATGGCCTGTAGACATCTCAAAATCAAAATGCCAAAAAATGGTACTCCATTTCCTCCAAACCTACTCCTCCCAATTCCTAACTTCTCAATTTCTGCCAGGGCACCACTGTCCTTCCCCTCGATTAAGTTCCTAACCTCAGAATCATCCTTGACTCTTCATTTGTCCTTAACCTTTACATCTAATGACTTACCCAATCTTTCCAATTCTATCTCCACAACATATTTCTTATCTCTTCCTTTCTCTCCATACATAACCACTAACATCCTAGTTTAGGTTTTATTCTCTCTCTATTGGCCTATTGCAAAACTTTCCTAATTGGTCTCCCTACCTCTAGTCCCCTTTAATCCAATATCTACATATTTATTGTTATTCCTAAAGAACAATGCTGCCTGTGTCACTCTTCTATTCATAAATCTCCATAAATCTTTGCCTTTGGGGTAAAATACAAACGCCACTGTTTGGCATTTTTAGCCCTTTGAAGCCTGACTGACCTCCAAAGCCAGGCAGCTCAATGGAACAGTGACTAGAACAGCTGTCCCTGGAGTCAAGAAGACCTGAATTCAAATCTAGTTTCAGATATTTACTAGCTGGGAAATACTTCACCTCCATCTGCTTCAAATTCTTCAACTGTAAAATGTGGCACCTACCTCACGGGATTGTCATGAGGATCAAATAAATAATATTTATAAAGTGCTTAACACAGTGCCTGGCACAGAGTAGGCACTTGGTAAGTGCTTGTTCCCTTCCTTCCCACCTCCCAAACTGATTTTACATTCTTCCTTTTCCTACACACTACATTCCATCTAAACTGCTGTTTGCTGTTCCCTGTGAACTACAAGCTATGTCCCACCTCGTTTCTTTTGCAAAGGGTACCCTATGCCTAAAGTACCCTTCTTCCTCAATTCCTCTGCCTCTTGGCACCACCAGCTCCCTTTAGGACTCAGCTCAAGAGCCATCTCCTATTAGAGGCCTTTCCTTATTCTTCCCCTGTCCCCATCATTACTGCTCCCCTCCCACAAAAGAAGAAAGAAAGAAAAAAAACTTTTGCATTTATGTATCTCACATATAATTTATGTGCAGTTACCTATGTACAAATTGCTCCACACTAGTAGAATGAAATCTCCCTGAGGACAGGAACCCCCAGTGCCTAGAACATAGTATTCCTTTCATGAGTGCTTGAACTGAACATTAGCCTGGTGGCAGCCAAAATAACCTTCCACTGTGTTATCAGAGTAGACACAATCTCATGGGAGTGGTTTTCTTTTTACATCAGTCAGGATTGTCTGATGAGGCACACATTTTTAAAAAATGTCTTGCTAGTTATGACACTCATAATAAAGTAAAAATTAGAGTGAAAAAATGTCTCTTGCCTGAAAAATTTATTGGCAAACATAATTAAGACCTCAAATGCAGTAAAACCTTTTAAATCATCTGTCCTCATAAATCTGAAGCATTCATTTTATTTTCCATTCCAACCCCTTTCTTAAGTCTTTCTGGACATAAGCATTTTGTTGTCTATGTGACTCACAGGGAACGTGGCAAAAGGCTGAGGACAGATATGCAGACTCCACCAGCTTAGGCAGATGGCTTGTTTTCTGTAATGAGTTTGATCCCTCCTGAGGGTGCCCACATATGATCTTAAGGAAGAGGCTTGTGGTCTGTGTCCCCAAGTGACTAGGGCCTTGAAGAAACACTGACTTCCATTTATTTTTTCAGTTACAAGATAATTTAAGTAACAACCACTCTGAGAGACAGATGCTCATGGGAATTATTATCCTCATTTTATATAGAAGGAAACTGAGGGTCACAAAGGTTAAGCACCTTGTTTGGGGTCATTCAATTCAATTTATTTCAGGAAATGTATATGCACCTAGGTGCCAAGCACTGGGCATACAGACAAAAAACAAACTGTGGCTACTCTCAAGCTTACATAGTGAGGGACTATGAGCTATACATAGACAAGTAAACACTAGATAGGTAAATACACATATAAGTATGTATATATGTGTGTGTGTGTGTATGTGTATTATGTAGATAGGTATAGGTGATATTTTATAGGCATATATATGTATATATAGAGAGAGATTAGACATCAATTTAGCTAGACAGCTATGTACATACACAAAATAATTGCAGAGGTGAGGGAAAAACTAACAAGAAGAATAATGAAAGGTCTTTTAAAGAAGTGAAACTTGTACTAATCCCAGGGTATCTAGAGATTCCAAGAAGCTGAGGTAAGGAAGGAAAGCATTATATCTCTATCTCTATCTCTATACCTATACCTATATCTATACTTATACCTATATCTATACCTATACCTATATCTATATCTATATCTTATATATCAGACAAGGGGTAGAAAGGCATGGGTGTGAGACATGGTATGATGGTATGATATGTAGGTCAGGAAGCAAGTGAGACAGTTTGTCTGGAAGGTAGAATTTATGAAGAGAATGCACATGAAATAAGCTTTGGAATGTAAACTGGAGTCAGATTGTGAAGGGATTTAAGTGCCAGCCAGAGGCATTTGTATTTTCTCATTGTTTGTTGTTGTTGTTCAGTCATTTGAGTCACTGTCTGACTTTGTGACCTCATTTGGAGTTCACTTGGAAAAGATACAGGAGTGATTTGTTTGTCATTTCCTTCTCAAGCTCATTTTACAAATAAGGAAACTGAGACAAAAAAGTGACTTGCCCAGGGTCACAAAGCTAGTAAGTGTCTGAAGCTGGATTTGAACTCATGAAGATGAGCCTTCCTAATTCAGGGTCCACTGCTCTACCCACTATGCCACCTAGCTGCCCTGCTTTGCATTTTATACAAAAGACAATAAGAAGCCATAGAAGTTTCTTGATCAGGAATGATATGACTAGCCCTGTCCTTTAGGAATATCAATATGGCAACTGTGTAGAAGATATATTAGACAGGATAGAGACTAAATATTGTCAGAAACTGGCAACAAACACAGGTCTTCCTGATACCAAGTCTAAGCTCACTTTCTTCTATACCAAACTGATTTTTTCTTCCTGTCTCACCAGGTATGTTATAGTGGGGATTTTAAACTCTAAGACCGTGTGATTTTGTGAGGCAGGTTGTGCAAATCATCTCTGTACATATTAGGAAACTGAGTCTTGAGTAAGTGAAATGACTTGTCCAAAGACAAAACAGTTAATAAATAGCAGAACCATGACTCAAACCCAAGAATTCTGACTCTAAGGTCTACATTTTTTCCCACTTTACTACATCTTTTAAGATGAAGACACTAGCCAATGACAGATAATTTTTTACTAAATGTTGGAATGTAATTTTTTGAACCATCCTGTACCTATCCTTACCTTTTTCCTGAGTCAGAGGTCAAAGAACAAATTCAGTCAGCTTTTATTTCTGTGTTATTAATTTATGAGTTTCTCCAATGCCAAGATGGTAGATTCTACTGAGTCACCTCAGGTATGGTATGTTGGGTTTCAAAGGGAGAAGACAGAAGAGTATATCATCCCTCTAGCCTCTTGGGAGTTCAGCAAATAGTTGACTCAGTCTCTCTAACCAGACCTGAATAAAAGACACTGTGAAGTATACATGGGACCCACAGATTTTAGAGTTGGAAGGGACCTTGGAGATTATCTAATTCAGTGACAGAGTAGGGAACTGTCTCATCAATTGTCAGTTTGGGCTGGGCCTATAATTTCATCCATGAGCAGAGCTCCCAGCATGGAAGTTCTTTCCACCATTTTAATCAGTAAATCATCTATAATTTAAAGTCTTAGAGCATTACCTGAGATACTGTGAGGATAAGGTGACTGACTTGTAGTCATACAGCCAATATCTGTCAAAGGACAAGCTTGTACATGTTTTTTTTCCTAATTCCAAAGATGACCCAATATCCATTATACCAGGCCACTTCTCAACAAAGATCATACAAATAGTAAAAAAGCAGTGTCAAAATTTAAACCCAGGACCCCTGGCTCCAAATCTAGAGTTCTTTATACTATATCATATAACTGATTTAGTCTGTCTCCTGAGATAACATTCCTTCTTCTGCCTTTTCAACACTCTCTTTAAGATGCAAATTCATTTCACTTCTAATTTCTTAGATTAGCCATGAAGTTTTCTACCAAAAAAAGAACAATGTGACCTAGTATGGAGGATGATGTCACATAAGATGGCAAAAGTCCCATGTGCAATTATATAGTATAAATGGGCCAAACATAAACTCTCATAAAGAGTAGGTTCCCAATAGACAGCAAATCTGCCGAGCTATGGGCCACCATATAAAAAAGTTCACCCAACTCTAACAAAGTTATCTCATTCTTGGACCCAAAATGCAGCAGATGAAGCTCTGAACTATTTAGTATGGAGAAAGGAATGAAGCAGTGGTCAGCCTCAGGCTAGAAGAAGGGATCAGAGCCACCATAAGTGAATAAAGTAGCTGTTTCCTCCATGGTAAGCTTCTTGAGGACCAGGACCATGTCTTACTCAGTTTTGTGTCTTTCACAGTGTCTTAACATAGGTTTTCCAAATGAATGAACAGTTACATGACTTTGGGCAAGTCTCTTCCATTTGCTCTGCCTTGGCTTCTCCTGTAAATGAGAGAGCTGGACTTGATGACCTCCAAGTCCCCTTACAGATCTAAAAATAAATAAACCTTTTAGATAAAGTCATGAACATCATTGCCACAATGTGTAGTTTCATAAAAGGAGAGATAAGAACTAGTCATAGTGCAGTGTAATAGGAAAAAACACTAGGATTAGTTTCTAGTTCTAATTCCCTTAAATAGCCTCATGGCCTTGGGTGATGCAGGCATCCCCTCTGTCTCAGTTTTCTCATGCTTTAGAAATGGGATCTACTGTAACTACTAAACAAGTTTCAATTCAACAAGCATTTATTAAGTGGCTCTATTCCAAGCACAGTAATGTAGTAGATACAAGAGGTCCTCAAAGGAATCAGCAATCATCAATTCTGGAGTTCTCTCCAACAATGTCTCTCACACCCTATCCATGCTTCCCCATTCTACATGACACTTCCTCACAAGGGATCCACCCAACATGCTGGAGGCCTTTCTCTCTTCCCAACCAGTACAATACTCTTCTTGTCCGACTGTCATCTGCTACCCTGGCCGCTTGAACAGCCTACAGTCATTAAATTTTTTGATATCTCTTCTTTGGAGTTCATTGTTGGTTATATGTTGCAACCTGTTCTCATCCATGATGTTTCTGTCCATTTACTTCTGTGTGATACTAGTCTTTAGATTTCTAAAGCCACTGGTCATGCATTGGTGATCCATGTCCTGCTGCTATATAGCAGCCCAGATAAAATATCAGTCTTGAAAAGATAGACCTTTGCTTTCATGGGAAGCCTAGGATCAGTAAAAGATCTTAGCAATTTCCTGAAAATAATTCAGAATACACTCTGCCTTTTTCAACTCTGGACCAAACTCATTGTTCCTGTCTTTTCCAGAAATCATACTTATGGACAAGTTCTATAGGGTGTCCCTCCCAAAGCATGTTGAAATCTGAGCAATAGACATTCTTCATCCATTTTGTATTTCCTGTGCAGAAGGAAAATTCTTTGAGTGATTACAGATTGTTAAATGTTATAATGTCTTAGGGCTTGAGGAAATCAACACAAATCCATCATCTAACAAAAGCATCTGAAGGACCTGCCATCTACAGAAAAAGTTTCCTTGCCCTAGTGCTAGATTATAAAGAAAAGGGGGGAAATTTATCTCTGTCATATAGGAACTTGTTTTCCACTAAATAAGAATCAGAAGGCTCCAAAAACAAGACTCTAAAAGAGGGCTACCTTTGACTTCCTTGTCAATGGAAATAAAACTCTGAAATTACTCAATGCCCCAGCCTCTCTACCCATAAAATAAAGTCAATAACCTTCATTTACCTTCTAAACAATTGACTTTGGAAAAGAAAATGAGAATATATCTGTGAAGGTTTTTGAGTCTCTTTTGGAGGAGGATTCTATGGAAACAGAAAATGAGAGTATAATTCAATGTCTCATGGAGAACATTAGGTAGATTTTATGAAAGACGGCATTGTAGCAGGAGCAAAAGAAAACAGAAATAGGAACTTTAAAGAGTTGTCTCCTGTAGTTTTTTAAATAAAAATTTGCAAATGAATGCAGTGGTTAAGAAACTGAATATCTGGAGACACATAGAACCAGCAGGAGTGGTGGAAACTTCCGTATGATGGAGTCTGCCAGTGTTCTGAGGTGGTCTGACCTACAACGCTGTTTCTGTTCTAGCCCTTAACTTAGCTTAAAACTGTGAAGCAGGAATACTGTGAAGCAGGTGATAGGAAACATAAAAATTAATCAATAACTATGAGCACTGTGATTTTACTGGTAGACTGAAAATTGACTTCACAGGTTCTTAGGTGGGACAACTCAGTGACTTAATATATATTGCCCCACACCTAGATAATGTGTCATATGACAAACATCTAAATTCAGTTGTGTATCCATGGCTGACACAACTGGCAAGTGAACTCTGTCTGACAGATAATATTCACTGTGAAGTTCAGGCAACAGGTTCCCAGCATAGTCAAGACTCATCAAAATCACCTTAAAGCTGTCTTTGCCTTCCCAGAGGAGGCTGTAAGATTCTGTGATTGACTGAATTTACAAAGTAAGTGTTGACATGTGGACGTAGAGAAGGAATCCTGAAACATAAAAATATAAAAACCTGAACATAAGGAATCCTTTCAACTGTTAACATAAACAAGACTATATCCCAAAAAGCAAATGGATCTGTGACCTCAGCACTGTAGATATACCCTCCAGTGATAAAATTGCCACCCGTCCATGACCGAGCATCTTGTGTAACTCTTAATCATGTATCCCCCAGAAGTTTGCCACAATGGATCCACCTCATGTGCTATAAGTCTTCCTTGCTATCTCCTGGCATTTAAATTATATAAATTCTGTTTCACTTTGGGCTGTCCACTCCTGCCATATTTTTTTCAATTGTATACTTCCTTGCTAACATCACAGTATCTGATTTAAAGCTAAAGGGTTTAAAAATTAAGTCCAACCTGCTCATTTTACAGATAAAAAAACTGAGGTCCATAGAAGGGAAATCATTTGCCAAGAGTGACATAGATAGTAAGTGTGTGAGGTAGTATCTGAACCCTGACCTTCCTGGCTTGAAGTCTAGAACTTTATCTACTACAAATAAACGCTTTAAGCAATAAGTTGAGATGGCCTCTTTTGTGCCACTTTTCACAAGCAATTCAACATCAACTACACACATCAGCCTCTTTACACCCACCGTGTATGTTTCCATTGCCCTTTGAAGCACCTGCAAGTATGATTCTTTCAAAAGAATGGCGTTTTGTAACTCACAGTCTAATATCGTATTTAGGTAGTTGACGAGTATGAATTAAACACTTATTGTGAGCCAAGCACTGTTCCAAGCATTAGGAACGAAGTAAAACAAAACTAGTCTCTGCCCTCAAAGTGCTCATAATCGAATGGAAGAAACAACATGCAACGACAGGTGGAAATAACAAGGTACATAAGAGACATTCATACAGAATGAAAGGGAGATAATCTCAAAGGCACTATCAGCAGTGGGGTTAGGGAGAGACCAGGAAAGACCTCATAAAAAAGGCAGGATTTGGGCTGAGTCTTGAAGTTTGCCATGGAAATTGAGGCAGAGGTTAAGAGGGAGAGCATCAGGAATAGTTAATGAAAACTTGCAGAGAAGGAGGATGGAGGATTAGATGTGAAGAAGAGAAAGTAGGTCAGTATAGCTAGATTACACAGTGTGTGGAAAGTGGAAAGTATGAGAAAACTGGAATAGTATGAAGAAACAAAGTTGTGAAGGGCTTTAAATGTCAAACAGGGAAGAATATATCTGCTCCTAGAGGTAACAGGAAGCCACTGGGGCATATTGAGGAAGAGAATGATATAGCCATACCAACACTTTAGAAAAATCAAGTTGTCAGTTGTATGGAATATGTATTGGGGAGAGATGAAGCAGCGAAACCAATTTGAAGGGTTTTGTAATGGTCAAGAAGATAGATAATGATGGTGGCTATGTGAGTGGGAAAAAGGGGAAGTATGCAAGAGAGCTTGTGAAGGTAGAAATGACAAGATCTGACATCAAATAGAATCTGTGCAATAAGTGCAAGTAAGAAGTTTGGGATGACTTTGAGGTTGTGAGTCAGCATAGCTGATCTCAGCCAGGACTCTTTCATAGCACCTTATCTACCAGCTGCAGCACCCCCACCTCCTTTCTGCTGTGGCTATTGCTGCTTAAATACCTCTCTGGGCTGGGCAACTTGGATTTCACACTTGCCAGAACCAATTTAATGGTATGTGAGTTCTAAGAATCTCTTCACTAGTTCTTTCATGTGTTTTTGTATCCATAGGTAGTTCAATGCTTTCAGTGCTTCCAAAATGTCCCCAAATGGTATTTGATTTGTTTTTCAGATGTCTCTTTGATCAGTTTGTCCACAATTATCTTAGGAGGATCTTTTCCTTTTAAACTTTGGTACTTTGGGGTGGGGACCATTAGCTTGCCATCTTCCCAGACCTTTTCAGCCCTGACTGCCCCTTTGATAAATGCAACTCTAAACTACTTTGTTCTTTCGGCAATTGCATCAGTTTAGTTACGTAATCTACAACCTCTCCAAAATGAGGCAAGTATTCAGTCAGCTCTTTCTCAATTATAGCCCAGCTTAGCCCTCCCGTAAACATTTTACAATTTTAAAAAAGAGGCAATGAGGACAAAAGGCTGTATAAAGAGCCGTATCAATATGTTTTGTTTTGGTTTGGTTTGGTTTGGGTTTTTGTGGGGCAATGAGGATTAAGTGACCTGCCCAGGGTCACACAGCTAGTAAGTGTCAAGTGTCTGAATCTGGATGTGAACTCAGGCAGGTCCTCCTAAATCCAGGGTCAGTGCTTTATCCACTGGGCCACCTAGCTCTCCCTTATCCATATCATTATGAATGCTTATTGCTATTGTTATGATCTCCACTCATATAGATCATTATTCAAGTAAATTAACCCTTTCATCCATACTTCCCAGCTAGTGTCTTCCCTCAAAGATTACCTTCCATTTACACTTGTGATGTTTGAAAAGTTCAAGACAATTTGGGGGTAACTAATAATGCTAGAAAGTTAATAATAAAAGAAATCAGTGGCACTCTCAAATACCAAAGACCCCTCATAGTGCTGGATTCACAGTTTATATGCCCTTGGAAGAGTGGGTGTTCATGATGGTGGCAATCAACTCTGATTAGTTAACAATTAAAGAGAGAATGCATATTACTATGAGAAGTAGGCTCACCCCAAAGAGGGGCAGAGATAGTGACATCAAGTCACTCTTGGACAAAGACACTATCTCTATACCCAGACCACCCCCAGCCTTTGGCAATGCAGACAAAGGATCTACTTCCACCCAAATTTTTGCTTGAGTGGAACAGACCTTAGATAAGATTCCTTATAAGGCTAGATGGGGTATGACCAGAATTGAGGAGAAAATTCATTCAACCTTCAGAGACTGAGCTTTTGAAAGAACTTTAGAAAAAAGGGGAACTCTGGATTTTCCCAAATCATTGGTTATTAAAAATCATTTCTTTCACAGTGTATATCTCCTATATGTACATATTTATTTGAATGTCATTTCCTCCATTAGAATGTGAGATCCTTGAGGGAAAGGACCAAGTCTTAGAATTTCTTTGAATCCCCTGTGCTTAGCATTGTATTCAGCACATAGTAAGAACTTAATAAATGTTTGTTGACTGACAAATGCATGTTGCCTGACTTTAAGGTTTGCAAAGTTCTTTATATACATTAGTTCATTTGCTTTAGAGCATCAATGTGGTACGCACTAGATAGCCCATCAGTCTTAGAGTTAGGAAAATATGAGTTAAAATCCTGTTTCAGATACCTACTAGTTGTTTGACACCCAGTATAACATTTAACTTCTTTAGGCCTCAGTCTCATCAGGTGTTAAATGAAGTGGTTGGCTCATATCTCCAAGGTCCGTCTCAACTCTCAATCTAATCCTATGATTATTTTAAAATTATTTTTTCCAGGGCAATGGGGGTTAAGTGATTTGCCCGGGATCACACAGTAGCAAGTGTCAAGTGTCTGAGGCCAGATTTGAACTCAGGTCCTCCTGAATCCAGGGCCAGTGTTTTATCCACTGTGCCACCTAGCTGCCCCCATAATCCTATGATTTTAAGCATACAGAATCATGTTTTGAAAACAAAATGGATTTTTGCAATAGTAAGTAGACGATGGGACAGTCATGATGACAAGCTCTCCAATTCATCCTAAGTATGAGACCTAAAAGCCCCACTAAAGCACTTTAATGTTATTTCATGATGTCAAGTCAACCTGAGATTTTTGAAAGCAACATCAGCAGAAATTAAGCCCCATCAGGTCCTAGCAATGTGGAAAGGCTCTGAATACAACCATGGAAAATAGACTATATATATATCATCTCTTTCATCTAAAGGGGGCAAAGTGAATATAAATTTATATAGCACCTATTTTATGTTACTGTTATACCCATTTTACAGTTGAAGAAACTGAGGCAAACAAAGGTTAAGTGTCTTGCCCAGGGTTAAACAGATAATAAGTGCCTGAGGCCAGATTTGGGATTTGAACTCAGGTTTTCCTGACTCACTTTATCCACTGCACCACCAGCTGCTTCCAAAAGGGCTAGATTAGCCATGTGCAGAGCATCAACACAGTTAAGGTGGCCCCCAAAGAATGTGTTCTGGATAAGAATTCAGAAAGACCATCGGTGAAGACCCTGGGCAAAGTATCAACTGAGCTAATGTAAGGAATATTTTAAATCCTTGAAATTTAAGATAAGACATACCCAAGTCTTGTTTGCAGGTTTGCTTAGTTTTTCCATTCAAAATTTCACATGATGATTTCTTCTCCATCCCTACTGCCACCATCCTGAATCAGTCCCTTTAATGCTCAACTTCTATATCCGACCTGCCTCCAGAGGTGAGATAAGTTTCTACAATGTCCTCATATGTGTGACATTTAACAATTTTTTCTGTAGACATCAAAAGAGGCCATACTAGATTATCTCTAAATTCATGTAAATTCCCAATCCTATGGAATTTTTTGCCACTTTTTGGTGCGCACGCGCGCGCGCACACACACACACTAGTGCCTGTGACTAAACAGTGCTTCTTGTTGATTACTTGACTTTTATTAAAAACTAAAAAGAGAGGCAGTTAGGTGGCAAAGTAGATAAAGCACTGGTTTTGGATTCAGGAGGACCTGAATTCAAATCTGTCCTCAAACACTTGACACTTAACTAGCTGTGTAACTCTGGGCAAGTCACTTAACCCTCATTGCCCTGCAATTTTTTTTATTTAAAACTTAAAAAAAACTAAACAAAAATTAAAAAAGGAAACTTTGGGAGGTACCAGAAAAATACTTTTCCATAGAAGTCTCATGCCATGAGTAAGACAATATGACATGTGCCAATTTGTGTAAATTCCTAAAACACACACACACACACACACCAAAAAAACAAACAAACAAACAAACACCACCAAAAAAGAACACTATTAACTTTCCCAGACATTTGGATTTCACTATTACCTACCTATGGAAAAAATAAATAAAACCAAAAACTGTGCCTTGTCCAGAAGGTGCAATACTCACCCCAATAATGTGTCATTTTTTGTGACAATGCCAGCTTGTTATCCACCTGGCAACTAAGGAACTTTGGTTTTCAAACTTTGCTTCTGTAATAGGCCCCATTAACTAGTCCTCCCTTTTTTCATGGCCTTCTCTGATTAAGTAGGTCTGGCTACCCACTGAACCAATATCCCCTGCCAATCATACAAATAAAACAGGAAAATGAAGGTGCAGAGTACAACCCAAGCAAACCACTAAAGGAAAACATTTGCCCAGAGCCCATATTTATGTATGTGTATTTAATTGGTTTATATTATTATATTTTCAATGCTAAAATATGTCACGCACTGCAATATGGCATAGTGAGAAACAATGTGTCATAGAGAATAACTAGAAAAAACCTAGTAATTAGAAGACTTGAGTTTGAAATCCTGCCTTTGACCCTTATAAGGCCATGGGAAAGTCATTTAACCTCTCTGAGCCTCAGTTTCCCCACTGGGGCTAATCATACATGTTATGTAGCCCCACAGCAGTGTTGCAAGGCACAGATGGGTAATATGTTTCAATACAATGTAGGATCCTTATGGAAACAACTTGTCATCTTTTTTCCTCTCTAACCTCTGCACTTATCACAGTGCCTAGAATATAGCAGACACTTAATAATTGCTTATTGGTGCTGCAAAGTGAAGTGAACAGAACCAGGAGAACATTGTACACACTAACTGCAATATTGTATGATGAAGAATGGTGAATGACTTAGTTATTCTCAGCAATACAATGATCCAAGACAATCCCAAAGGACTGGTGATGAAATATACTATCCATCTCGAGAGAAAGAACTGATATTGTCTGAATACAGACCGAAGCACCCTATTTTTCTTCCTTCCTTCGTATCTTTCTTTTTTCATTCAAGTCTTCTTGTACAAATTGAATAATATGGAAATGTTTTACATGATTGCACATGCATAGCCTATATGAGATCACTCAGCATCTTAGGGAGGGGGGACTGGTAGGATTTGGAACTCAAAACTTAAAAAACCAAAACAAATGTTAAAAATTGTTTTAAATTAAAAAAATATATTTGTTGACTAGTAGAAGGTCAATTCCTGGCACATGTCAGGCACCCACTAAATGTTTGCTAAATCTGTTGTACTGAATGAAATGAATGTTGAGGTAATAAGTCAAAAAAAAAGTTTGGGTTTTTTTTTTACTTCAAGTCACATTTATGGACCATTTCCTCCTGATAAAAATAACATTCTTAAGACATTACTTCTGCTCACCATATTCATAATCTGATGATATTTTGTCATTAACACAACAGTTTTTTTTTCATTTTGTGCAGAGCTTAATACAAATACAAACAAGGTTATATTTTAACAATTTGGATTTCATATATCACATGCTAGGATAATGAATAACCTATAAATGCTCATTTGTTCTGCAAACCTATATGCAAAAGGCTGACTTGCTGTCATTTTACTCAGCATGCATTTTTTTGTTTGTTTCTGTTATTGTCTGCAATCAGAGACCAGCACTTAACACAGAAATGTGAAAGCACATTATAACATACAGGATGAAGACTTCTGGAGATCAGCTAACAGATCCATCGGTCTTTAACATATATGATGAGCAAAATGAGTAAAACATTGAGGGACAAGGTAGAAAAAGGCAAAAGAGTTTAATCTCTAACAGAAGATTGGAAGAGAAGAAGCATTTATTAAGTGCCTACTATGTGTCAGGAACTTTGCAAATATCTCATTTGATCATCACAGGAATGCTGTTGTTATAAGTAAGCACTATTATTGTCCCTATTTTACAATTGAGAAAACTAAGGCAGACAAAAGTAATGTGACTTGCCCAAGGTCACATGGCTCAGAAGTGCCTGAAACCAGAATTGAACTAAAGTCTTCCTGATTCTAGTGCTCTATCCACCATGCCACCACCTGCTAGATAACTTAGAAGAAGAGGAAGAGAAATTCATAACATAACTTTATAGGCCAGCATCCTCTATCAACCTAGTCATATATAAATTTGAAAAATTTGTATAATTTATTTAATTATGATGAATTTATAATTTATTTAATTATGAAAATTTCCCTGCTAATGGTAAACATTTTCCCCCTCTTTTTCAGTGCTCTCTGCTTTAAGAATCATCAGGAAGCATTTCCAAAGATGTCTTAGGGTCAGACACTGATAAGATCCTAAAGGTAAAAGACCTCTGGAAATGCTCAGTTTGAGGACTATCTAAAGTAGGAAAGAGAGGGTATAAAGACAAAATTTGAACAGTCCCTGCCCTTAGGAAGCTTCCACTGAAGCACCAAAAGGTTCCCTCTTGCTTCTAGAATAAAATGAAAACTCTTTTATCTGGCTTTTAGAACTCTAGTAATGAGAATTACATACACAGACTCCCCAGTTACACCCAAAACATGGGGGGAGAAAGTGTCAAAAGACAACAGAGAAGTAGGCCTTCAATCTCGTCTTCTCTAAATAACTGCACTAGTGAATCACTTCAGTCATGGATTCCGGAAGCTAGTGACTTAGGTGAGCCACATACTCAGACATTTAACTGTTTCCTTGGCAACCCACTTCCATTTTCACAGCTTCTCACCACCTCTACCAACCACCAGCACAATGACAGCTGAGTTTCTAAATCTGGAAGGACACCCCAGACCTAGCTAACCAAACAAAAAATATTTACTGAGCACCTACTTAGCCCACTGAAATTCCAGTAGAAATGAAGAAAACTTCTACCTGTTTATGTAACAGAGAGTTCTCATTGGAGAGCTATAAGGTCTCTTCTAATTTTGTTGCTATCATCCTTTACCCTAAAATTTGAGTTATCCAAAAGTACAGTGGACTGCTTCAAGAGTTAGTATTTTCCCCATCACTGATGGTCTATGAGCAAAGTTTGAATAGCTGGTAATTTTATATGGTGTAGAGGAATCAGGTGAGTCAGTTAGATGGCAAAGTGGATAGAGTATCAGACTTGGAGTCAGGACCTGAGTTCAAATATGGCCTCAGGCATTTACTAGCTGTGTGACCCTGGATAAGTCACTTAACCTGGTTTGCTTAAGTTTCCTCATCTATAAAATGAGCTGGAGAAGGAAATGGCAAATCACTCTGGTATCTTTGCCAAGAAAATTCCAAATGGGGTAACAAAGAGTCAGACATGACAGAAACAAGTGAATAACAATACAGATTGTCTCCAAGGTCCATCCCAACTCCAAGATTCCTTGAATTTTTGTAAAATTTGAGATGAGTTTTTAAGAATGGGTGAGATTTATTTCATGCACTATCAGTTCATGTAACTCCATGTCTTTTTGAAATTAGCTATTTCTTCATTTCTTGTGGCACAACTGTATTCCATCACATTCAAACATTTCTCAATTAATGGGCATCCCTGTAGGGAAGGATTACCAATATATAAGGGTGTATCTGGTTATAGGGAATTTTTTTTTAAAAGAGATGAGTCAAAGATGATTCTATGTTTTAATTCATTTTTTAAAAAATATTTGGCAAGAGATTGCCATGTCAGCTACCAAAAGTGTGATTTTTTTAAAAAATTCATTTTGTTTTTTGGGTTTGTTTTTTGTTTTTTGTTTTTTGTTTTGTAGGGCAATGAGGGTTAAGTGACTTGCCCAGTGTCACACAACTAGTAAGTGTCAAGTGTCTGAGGCCATATTTGAACTCAGGTCCTCCTGAATCCAAGGCCAGTGTTTTATCCACTGTGCCACCTAGCTGCCCCTCTAAAGGTATGATTCTTCATAGAAAACTGGCAAAAGCAAGGAAAAGACTCAGTTTCCAATTAACCAGGCTGTGGTATAACATGTTAGGAACTTAATCATAGGAACTGCTTGGAAGACTAACGTGAGTATGTGAAAATGAACCCTAGTTTTCCTAACTTCAAGTCTAAGACTCTACCCACTATTGTCCCTGGATAAAATAGATAAATAATATCACGGTGATGTCTTTCATTTCCAAGGTTCCTTGAATGTGGATCCAAGGGTATTAGTGCATTTAGCTAAAGGATTCACTCATTATTTGCAATTTTACAACATTTGTTCAGAAGAAAACATACTTAATTTTCAAAAGATGTTTGTTCTTCATACATAAGGAAACTGAAATAAATTTGGAAATTGGGTGATTATGTCTTCTGTCCACCTTCTTAGGGGATATAATCATTTCTTTGGAAAGACTGAAGACTCCTGATTCCCAGTGAACCAGTAAAATGTGATACCATCTTTCATGTGAAGTAACATCATAGGTGAATAGCACTAATTTCACAAAGTCACAAAAATGTCATAGCCAAAGAATAGCTTTGAGTTCTTCTGGTCCAATTGTCTCATTTTACAGTAAAGATCCATAGAGAACATTCTTTTTCCAAGATCACGCAACTAGGAAATTGTAGGGCCAGGATGTCAAGAAGGGTTTCCTGGCTCAAAATCCAGGTTTCTCTCATGAAATCAGGCATTTTTATGGGGTTGTATTTTGCATATCCCAGATAACTAATTAAATGAGCTTGGAGAATACTTTTCTAATCACGTTTTTCTTTTGCAGGCTACAAAACAAAAGACCACATTTTCTCTGGATTCTATTAACTTACTTAAATAACATATGTCTTACATAAACATTAAGTAAACCAAAGGAGTGTGATGCTCTGAGCTACATAAATATGGGCACATGCTAACTGACCCTGGCTCTCTGTTGTGTAATACAATGCTTCTAGAAATGATTCTGTTCAAATTAGAAGCCCTTACTTTAAGCTAGAATGGTGTGGTAGAAAGAATACTAAGTTTAAAGTCCAAGGGCCTAAGTGCCAGTCCCAGCTATGCTGGATTTTTGGTTATGTGATCTTGGCCAAGTCACTTAACTACTTCTGTAACCTTTGGTTAATGACTTCATTTCATTGGCTTTTAGTTTCCTCATCCATAAAATGAGGTGATGGATTAGATAACCTATAAGGTCTTTTGTAGCTTTAAAGCTATGATCTTAAGTCATTACCCAGTGGAGTAAAAGCACAGTGCAATCATTTATTAATTGTTCTTACCTCACTAAGTACACCAACCCAAAGCTATGATCTTAAGTCATTACCCAGTGGAGTAAAAGCACAGTGCAATCATTTATTAATTGTTCTTACCTCACTAAGTACACCAACCCAAATTCAGTCCCAGCATCTCTAAGTTGAAGAAGACATTACTGCTAACATCTAGAAATATTAAATCCATGCCTTTTATGAAATACTTCAGCTCCAAAAGGTAAGTTGTTTTATACTAATGATCCTTTTTGGAAATTAGCTCTAATCATCTTCTGAAGTCCCTTCAGTTTTTGTACAAGCATACTAAAAGCAAAGGAAGTGAGGCATACACTTAACATTATTCTCTCTTTAACTCTGAATAATCAACATTCCTTTTCACTCATAATCTATAGCTACGCTGTAACTCTACCAGTAATGAAAGATTTTTCAGAATTTACTTTCTCCTGTAGCAGCTGAGTGTTTGGCCAATGGAAAGAGAAAGAAGACAGGCTAATTATTTTTGAGTACTCCACTTTATACTTGTCAGGTATGTCTAAAGTGCTACTCATTATAATTCAGCTTCCTTTCATTGGGGGAAAACACTTCACTGTAAATGGAGTGAAAGCCCATTGAAGTCAATCTAGACCATCATTCTACTTGATTCTAATGTTCTCTAGTGCTATCATCATCATCATGAAACAGCTAAATTCACATTTATCTTTCTTGTACAATCTCAGTACTAAACTATGCAGGGTTTTTGTATAGGTTATACAATAAAGAATGCCTCTATCTGCCAGTGGTTGATGGGATCAAAGAAGGAGTGCCAGATGCTGGCAGATTTAAGGTTATTTTTCTCCTTGATTCAGTTCTTCAATGTCTATCCCAAATGCATCACTCAATCAGGACCTTGTGACATTTAGAAAAATGCAAAGTACCTGGAGGAAGGCAGTAGCTTTGAATTCATGAAATATAAAGACTAAGGACTAAGTAAAAGAACTTGAGATGTTTGGCCTGGAGGAGTCTCAATAGGGAAGGGCTAGTGTGTATGTGGTGGTGGAGGTGTTCAGTTTTGTTCTGCAGGAGGTACTTACCAGACTCAGATTTGGTTTTATGATTATGGAGAGGTTGTCAGGGTTGATTTGGTACTTTGCTCTAGAATTTCCTTTTGAATTTCTCCATCCTATCTATGTCCCTCTCTGACAACCCGTTCACATAGAACTTGAGATTTAGGATTACAGAACACCAAATGGCATGACTTCAAGGGACCTCAGATAGCTTCTCCCTCTTACTTAAGAGATGAAGAAAATGAGGCTTAGAAATGTGAAAGTGATTTGCTCAAGATGAATAACAGAGCCAAGACCAAAAACCATGTTTTGTTTGAAGATATTCATTTAATGGTATAGGGGATTCCTTGGGTAAGGAAAGTCCCTCTAAAAGTGTAGATGGACACCTTCTCTGCAACTGAGAATTATAGAGAGCACTGAGAAATCAAATCACTTGTCCAGAATCACAGAAGGCAAGTCTTCCTGTTTTCCACATGAGCTCTCTATCCTCTATACTATAGGCTTCTATGATCAGGAGATCCCTCCAATGATATAAATTCAACCCATCCATGCCTGTCTATCCTGTGCCACTCTTGTCTATGTCCTCACCTAAGATCCATTTAGCATGAACAAATATGTAGGGATCAGCAAAGTGAGAGGAGCCAGCATTGTAGGGATAGGAGATTGAATGAAAAAGACATGGAATTGAGGAAGGCAATCAGGATGGTTAAGGGGCCTTGGGTCTAAGCTATATGAGAACTGATTAAAATAATGTATGAAGTTTAGTCTAAAGAAGAGAAAGGAGGGAACAGGAAGAGAAAGGCATAACAGCTGATGAGTGCCTTCAAGTATCTGAAGGGTCATGATGTAGGAAAGACATTGGATTTATTCTCTTTGCCCCAGAGCACAGAACAAGGAGCACTGGGTAAAAATCGCATATGACATATTTACCAGTGGTATCAAGAGAAACTTCCTAATGATTAGACTTGTCCCAAAATAGAATGGATTGCCCTAATGCATGGACTCCCCACCTCATGATTTGCTATTATTATTCCTGTCTCAAAGCTCATCCCATTCCAATCAATTCTTCACTCAACTGGCAAAGTGATCTTCCTGAGTGTGTCTCACCATATTACTCCCTATTCAATTAACTCCAGTGGCTCCCTATTCCTTTCAGGATCAAATATAAAACCATCTATTTGGTTTCATAAAGTCCTTCCTAACCAGGACCTTTCCAGTCTTTTTACACCTTACTCCCATGCTCTTTACAATCCAGTAAAGAGCTGGTCCTTCCACATGACACTCCATCTCCCAACTCCATATATTTCCATTAGCTATCTCCTATTCCTAGAATGCTGTTCCTCGTCATCATCACTTCCTGCTGGCTTCCTCGCACCTTCTGCAAGAAGCCTTTCCTGATCCCCCTTAATGCTATTTTCTTCCCTCTGTTGATTATCTCCAATTTATCCTGCATAAATAGTATATTTGTGTTTGTTGTCTCCCCCCAAAGAACTGTGAACTTTTTGAGAACAGGGAATGTTGGGTGGGTTGGGGGTTTTTTTGCCTTTCTTTATATCCCCAGCACTTAGCACACAGTAGATGCTTAATAAACATTGATGATTGATTGATTGACAGAAGATGATGGATCTTCTTCATTTGGGGTCTTTAAGTGGAAGCTGGATGATTGCTAGTCCAGGAAATTCTTTTCAGCTATGAGTTCAGGTGTGTGTGTGCTGAGGGGGGTGGGGTAGAGAGTGGTGTAGAAATACACATCACATACACATAAGAGATGAAAAAGGGAAGTGTAAAGTATTATGAACCAAGATAAGGGGAAAAGCCACTTGTAGCTAGTAATAACAAGAAAGGCTGTACTTCACAGAGGAGGGGAAAAAACATGACTTGGAACTAAAAAACTCAGGCTCATAGCTCTGACCTTTCCTAGAGATGTGATTTTTGTGAAAGTCAAGCCTCTCTGAGCATCAGCTTTTTTAATGTATCAAGTGAGGGAAATAATATTTGCTCTATCTACTTTGTGTGGCTATTACTAAAAGTGTGAGGTAAATGTGAACTAGGTTGTGTTTGACCTGGGCCTTGAAGGAAAGGTAGGAAACAAATATGTAGGGATCAGCAGAGTGAGAAGAGTCAGCATTGCAGGGATAGGAGATTGAATGAACAAGACATGGAACTGAAGAAGCACCAGATTTGCTTAGGGGACAATGACTCCTCAAATTGGGCTGGAGAACAGAGTATGAGAGGAAGAATTTTATGAGATACTACGTGTGTGTGTGTGTGTGTGTGTGTGTGTGTATATATATATATATATATATGTTAAAGTAGAGGTATTTAAACCAAGATCCATAGTTTCTCTATTGAAATAAATACCACTGAAATGGCATGTGAACTTGGATGGGAAAAATACATCTTTATTTTAATAAACCCATTATTAAAATTTAGCATTTCCTTCTTTTATTTTAAAACACAATACATAATTCTGAGGAGTCTAGATGATTCTCAAGATTGCCAAAAAGGTCCATCAAACAAAAAAGTAAAGAACTCCTAATCTAGAAGGCATCAGATGTAAAACATCTAGCCAGGTGCTAAAGGAAACACCAAAATGAATGAGACCCTCAAGGAGATATAATCCAAGAAGGGAAAATATGAAATGAATACAAATACATATGGCACAGAATAAAATAGGGTGAGATGATAAGAGAATTTTGAAGAAAAGTACTATAAGAGTCCAGAAGAGAGAGAAATAACTTCTGGATAAGGAAATTGGTGAAGACTTTAAGGGAGTGGTGATATTTTTGGGAGGAAGGATAACATTTCAGCAGGCTAAGATCCCATAAGGAGAGAGACTTTTAGGAACAGAGAGTGGGCAAAAGCATAAAAGTAGAAAAACAAAGAAGGTGCTCAGTAACTATGGAATATAAAATATCAGGCTGGATTGTAGTAATGATTAGATACTAATGGCTTCATGTAATTTGAGACAGAAGATGACCATTACTTTCCTTTACAGTTGCTGATAACAATTCTAGTGGAACTACCCCTGGAAAGAACAGTATTTCTTTTTTTCTTTTCTTTTTGTTTTTGAGCATTTCTTTTAAATTGGAGGTGGGGGAAGAGTTTTTCATCTCCCCAGAATAATTAAATAATTTATATAGAATTGCACTAAGTCCTAAAAGGATCTGTTTATCTTAAATCTTGTACAAATGGGCTCCAAAGTTAAATGACACATAATAGAAATGGTCTGTAATAGACTTTTAGAAACTCTTAGAATGTAGACTGAACCCAGCAGTTACTTTTGAAATCCTCTTTAAAATTATTTTCATGGGGCAGGGAGGTGGTATAGTGGATAAAGCACTGGCCCTGGATTCGGGAGGACCTGAGTTCAAATATGGGCCTCACACACTTGACACTTACTAGCTGTGTGACTCTTTCTTTTTGTTATGATTTTAAAAACCAAGGAGTCCATAGGATTACCCAGATTGCTAAAGGGATCCATGAAAAGAAAAAGGTGAAGAACTCTTTTGTGTGTTTGTGTGTGTGTGTTGTGATTTTGAAAATCTAATGTGTAGTCACCTTAAATTAGAAGCTTTTAGCACCCATCTTTGGGCATTAAGCATTTATTAAAGTATATTGGGGGTTAGTAAAGAGAACATGTGGAGTTCAGAAAGTTTAAGAAAAAGCCCATTTCCCCTGGCCTGCTTCTTCTGCCACCACGAGGTTGTCCCAGCAACCAAAAAGTGATCATCAGTCTGTTCCAGTGGAAGCTTCCTGCTGGGCCAGAAGAGGGGCGGTCCCCACACACAGCTCCAAGCTAATTGGCTGGTCTATTGACTGACATGACTTACAGGCTGTCTATGAATAGACATAACTTCTGGACACCAGGCAGCTTCCAGAGGCTAGTCACATGCTTTCTTTTGGGGAGGGGGCGTCACCCTGGTTCTCACAATGTCTTTCTCAGCAGGGGGTGGCACCCTGATTCTCACAGTGTGTGTGTGTGTGTGTGTGTGTGTGTGTGTGTGTGTGTTTTGCTGTGGCAATGAGGATGAAGTGATTTGCCCAAGGTCACACAACTAGTAAGTGTCAAGTGTCTGAGGCCAAATTTGAACTCAGGTCCTCCTGAATCCAAAGCTGGTGCTTTATCCAGTGAAGCTGCCCCTGAAGAACTCTTAATGAAGACCTTAGCCAGTGGGGAAGAACCACTGCTCTGTGGGACCTGTTAAAGAAACCCCTAATGACCAATCAACACACTATTATTAAGCACTGACCATGTACCAGGCAATGAGCTAAGCTCTGGAGTTACAAAGAAAAAGCAAGAGTACAGCCCTTGAGAAGCTTTCATATATAAATCAGAACACAAAGACAGAATAGATGAAAGGAAACTTTGGGAGATGCAATAACCAGGAAGGGGCTCCTGGGGAAGTGGTTCAGGAACTGAAATTTAACAGAAGCCAGGGAGTCTAGAACAGGAAAGTGGGAGATTAAAGAGAAAGGGCATTTCAGGCAGGGGAAGCAACCAGGACAAAGACACAGGGGCAGAAAATGAATTGTCACATTTGAGGAATATCAAAGAGGCCAGGATGGCCAAAAAGGGGATTGCTTGGAAGGGAGTAGAATGTGAGAAGATTGGAAAGGTGGGAAGGAGCAAGATGATGAAAAAGTTTTAAATACCAAACAAAGGACATTATGTTTGATCCTGAAGGTAACAGAAAGACTTTGGACCTTATGGGGGTAAGGAAAGGGGAAGAGGTAGGGGCCAAGAGCAGATCTATAATTTTGGGAAATCACTTGGGCAGCAAAGTGGAGGATAGATTGGAATAAGGAGACACTTGGGTAAGGGAGACTGAGCAGTAGAATGTATCAATAATCCAGCAGTGAGATGATAGGTCACAGTGCCTATACCCAGATGGTGGCAGTATCAGAGGAGTGGAAGGAGGCATATACAAGAGATTCTATGAAAGTGGAAACAATTGGACTAAGCAACTGATTGGATTGTAGGGAGGGGAGGGTGGTGAGAGAGAATGAGGAGTTGAGAATGACACCTAGGTTATGGGCCTTGGTGACTGGGAGGGTGGTGGTACCTTCAAAAATAAGAGAGAAGGTTGGAAGGAGAGATTTTGGAGGAGGGGGAAGATAATGAGTTCGGTTTGGACAGGATATCTCGTTTCATATATCCAACAGGCAGATGGATATGCAAGACTGAAAGCCAGAAGAGAGGTTAAACCTATATCAATATATATTGGAATAATCTCCATAGAAATGATAGTTGAATCCATGGAAAATGCTGAGATCACAAAGTAAAACAGTATAGGAGAAGAGAAGAGGGCTCAGGACAGAGTTTTAGGAGATACCCAAAGTTAACAAAGAAAAAGCCATTAGTTTTGGCAATTAAGAAATCACTGGTTACTTTAGAGAGAGCCGTTTCAGTTGAATGATGAGGTCAGAAGCCAGATTGCAGAGAGTTAAGAAGCGAATGAGAGAAAAGGAAGTGGAGGCAATAATTATAGACAGCCTTCTCAAGGAGGTAGAAAGCTATTGCAATAGTCCAGGCAAAAAGTAATGAAGATTTAAACTAAGGTAGTAGTTGCATGAGTAGAAGGAAAGAGGTATAATTGAGAGAAGTTGTAGAGAAAATAATTACTTAGCAACTGAGTGAGACAGGAGGCCCTAAGACACTGAGGTTTCATGCTTATATGAGTAGGATGATGACGCCCTTGACAGTAATGGGGAAGTGTAAATATGGAAAGGGGGAAATGTAACGAGTTCTTTTAATGGACATCTTGAGTTTGAGATGCTATAGGACATCCAATTTGATGTCCAACAGACAGTTAATGACACAGGACTGCCGCTCAGCAGTGAGCAAAGTTAAATAAATAGATTTAGAAATCATCTGCTTAAAAATAATAATTGGACTCATGGGGATTGATGAAATCCCCACATGAGGAAATGTAGCAAGGAAAGGCAGAGTGTAGAGGGACATACATCCAAAGTTAATGGGCATGATACAAATTAAGATTCAGCAAAAAAAAAGGGGGGGCCAAGAAGGACACGTCAGACAGGTAGGAGAACTGAAAAGAGAAGTTGACTGGATACCATTCCAACTTTTAACATGTCAAGTCCATACTCTTGGCCAGATGGAAAATGGACATTTATAATTCCCAAATCTCATTTTGCAACTGGTCCCATGTCTTTTCCCAACTTGGATGACAAGAGCATAAAGCAGTTTATCCCCTATCTTGTCACCACCATAACTGCCATAATAATAACATATTTGAAAGTATGAATAGTCTTCTTTGATAGAATATAAGCTCCTTGAGGACAACATTTTCATTTTTTTCTTTGTAATCCTAGCATACTTCCTGACACATAGTAGATATGTAATTAATACTCATTGATTATTATTGGTTGTCCAAGGATTTGAGTGGACAGAAGGACTTAATTTCTAGTGGAGATTTTAATTTCTTTTGTGCATTTTGTGGAGCCTGTTGGCAACCTTAGGAAATCTATGGGTCCCTTCTCAGAAAATTGGTTTGGTTTTTTGTTTGTTTGTTTGTGGGGCAATAGGGGTTAAGTGACTTGCCCAGGGTCACACAGCTAGTTAAATGTCAAGTGTCTGAGGCCAGATTTGAACTCAGGTACTCCTGAATCCAGGGCCAGTGCTTTATCCACTGTGCCACCTAGCTGCCCCGAGAATACTGTTTTTAAAAGAATAAAATAAAATATACAGGATTCCAAAGAAAACCAATTATTCTGAAATATAACTATCAACTTTAAAAAAGTTCCTAAATGTATAGGAAGACTGTCAGTGTACGTGGCAGAAGTGACTTTTCACTCCAATTGTTCTACATGGGTTTTGCCAAGTGCAGTGTCAAAAATTAGTGTGTGTGTGTGTGTGTGTGTGTGTGTGTGTGTGTGTGTGTGTGTATACACACCTTATTTCCCTGAGAAGATTGTAAGCTCTCTGAGGTCAGGAACCAATTCTTATTCTCTTTTTAGATTCCTTATGAAATTGACTATATTATGATCACATCATAAGCCATAGATAAATTGTGAAATGGAATGGAACTCTTGGATTCATGCAAAGTCATTGAAGTGGGAAGCAAGGTATTTATTTTTAGAAAAGAGGCTACAGAGAAGTTGGACAGAGAAATGGGATCAAGCTTCTGTTCCTATCACTGGAATGATACCCTATGGTCAGCAACGACCTCTTAAAAGACAAATCCAACTATCTTTTCTCAGTCCTCATGTTCCTTGATTTCTCTTTAGGATCTGACACTGTTGAATACCCTCCCAATCTATATATTCTCTTTTCCCTTGGTTTTTGTAATGCTATTCTTTTCTGGTCCTCCTCATTCCTGCACTCAGTCTTTCTTGGTTGTTCATCTCTCTCTAGTTCACTAAATAGGAGTGCCCCTATGACTGAGTCTGTGTCCTCAGCTTTCTTCCCTCCTCGATAAACTCCTTCCTTGGACAATCTCATCCATTTTCATAGTTCAATGAACATCCCTAAACAAATGACTCCCAAATCTACCTATTCATTCTCCAGAATCTCTCCTTAAACATTTCCATATTTCTGTCTTCTGGACACATTCACCTAGTTGAATCACCAGCAATTCAACATATCCAAAATTGAACTCATCATCTCCTACCCCACCCTTGTCCTTCCCTCCCAACTTCCTATTTCAATTGATGTCACCAACCTTCTCCCAGTCACCCAGGCTGCTCAAAACTATAAAGCTGTCCTTGTATCTTCCTTCTTCCTCCTCATATCTCCAATCAGTTTCCATTATCAGTAGAATGTGTGCTCACCATATCTCTCCAATCCTTTGTTCACAGAACCTGATATTCAATATGTTTTGTGACCTACTGATTTGTCCCCAGTAGAATGTAAACTCCTTGAGCACGGGGTCACTTGGGATTTTTTATTCTCTTATTTTAATCCCAATGCTTACACAATGCATTGAACATAGTAGTCATTTTATATTTTTATTGAATTAATAATGTTTCCTCAGGTGCCATTTTTTATTCTCATGAATTGTAGGCTTCACAATGTGTTCCTATCCTCCAACAAGCCCCAAATGAGACTCTGAATCTTGCTAACACAGGACTTTATGATCCCTAAGAACTCTGAATACGTTATATATAGTATGGGGGGAAAATCTTCTTACAAAAGAGTAGTTATATAAGTTTTTATAAAATTAGATTGTAGCCAGGGTCAAAGACTGAAGAATTGGAATTAATTTTGCTCTAGAAAGTTTATAGATATTGTCATGATTTTTAGTCATTTTCATTTTTGTGATTTCCTTCACAATTATAGTCTAAAATATTTCTTCTCCCACTCAATTTCTGTTTCTTAACAATAAAGATGGAGAGATATACACACAGACAAAAACATTTTTCATTTGTCTGGGAGTTAAACAATCTCACTCTTTCCCACAGTTTCATCTACCACTTTGCAAATAACTCTGAAATTTATGAAATGATTCCCAGCCTTGATATTTCTTCCATGATTTAGTCCCATATATACAACTGTCTATTTGATGTCTCTATATTCATGGGTACTTCAATCTCATAATGTCCAAAACTGAATTTATCTTCTTCCCTAAACCTGTTTCTACTTGTTATTTCAATATCCCCACGTTTGGTAACACCATTCATACAAAGCCATACAATCATGTTGAAAACCTTGGAGATACCCTTAAATAAACCCTCTGCCTCACCCCCCACAATATTCTTGAATCCCTCCCCTTTTTTTGCAGGGCAATGAGGGTTAGGTGACTTGAGCAGGGTCACACAGCTAGTAAGTGTCAAGTGTCTGGGGCCAGATTTGAACTCAGGTCCTCCTGAATCCAGGGCCAGTGCTTTATCCATTTCACCACCTAGCTGCCCCTGAATTCCACCCCCTTTTTACTGAGACAGCTACTATTCAAGGATATACTCTACTACCACCTGGAATATTCCCTTAAGAAGGGTTGCTACTTCCTCTCTTTTCCCTCCAATTCATACTTAAGATGAGTATTAAAAAAATCTTTCTTGTACATAGATCTGGTCACTTCTCTATTCAGAAAAAAAATAGTGGTTCCTATTACCTACCAACAAAATTTTAAACTTCTTTAAACTCAAGGCCCTAGATAATATGGCGCCATTCTAACTTTCCAGTCATACCTCAATTATATCCCTCCATGTGTGCTAAGATCTAGCCAAACTAGGTTCTATCTTATTCCCTGAACATGCCCAGTCTTCCTTGTCTCCTTGATATCAGTCCTGTCAATTATTTCAAAGTGGAGACAGGGCACCACATTTAGCTGATTTAATCAGGAGTTGATTGGTAGTATACTAATCTATAGAGGGGGGAAAGGATATTGAGGATATATGTGCCCTGACCACCTTAATGTCACTCAGGTCTCAATGTTAATTATGGCTTCCAGAGATTACTAAACACCTGGAAAAGGGCAGCTAGGTGGTACAGTGGGTAAAGTACTGGCCCTGGAGTCAGGAGGACCCGAGTTCAAATCTCACCACAGACACTAGCTGTGTGACCCTGGGCAAGTCACAACCCCAATTGCTTTTAAAAAATCCAGGACCATCTCCAGTTGCCCTGATGTATATCTTCCTACTGGACCCAGATGGCTCTGGAGGAAAAACTGAGGTTGGTGACTTCCCTCACTTAAATCCAATTCAATGAAAGTCATGACATCACCAGACATCCTGGTCCTCTTCCACAATGAAGGACAAACAACAACAAACACCTGGAATAATTCCAGGGAATCAGCCCCGGCCAGAAATGTAGGCTGATTCCAAATCATCCAGGAAAGTTAGAAAGAATTAGCAGTTTATATTCAGAAGGAAAAGGAGCTCTGAATACACCAATGATTAATAAGTTATATAAGGATAAAAACAAGGGCTAAGAGAATTCTTTTGCTGTTAGGGAAAATTTAGTGGACTCATAAGTCATTCTAGCTGGTTCTCTCTATTTGTATCCCCTCCATCCTTTAAAACTCACCAGAATATCACCTGCTCCGTGAAGTCTTCTCTGATTCCTCCATGTCATTAAACCTTCCCCTCTGGCTTATATTTCTCGCACCTCTAATTTATATCATGTTATGTATTATGGTTAGCTCGGTTTATATCTTATCATCATACAGCTGTGTGCCCTATAAAGTTAGGGGACTGTCTCATCTAAACTTTGTATCCCCACCAGTCCCTAGCATGGTGCTATATGAACCACAGGTCCTTAAGAAATGTTTTTTGAATATATAAATGAAAAGGGAGGCATTTCTATTTTGTTAACTATATATCATTAATCAGTAAAATCCTACTGAAGTCAAGGAAATTCAAGCAGAGATTTATTCATTCTTCTTTTGCGTAGTTACTTTTGATTTTAAAGGTCAACAATTTTGGCCTGAAGAATCCTAGATCAGAAGTTATCACATCATGATGCCTTCACCGGGAACCACTTCACTAGAGATAAGAAACTGGTCTCAGTCAATAAAAGCCTGATGAGATACTCTTAAATAAACCTTGCCTGGGCTCCAGAGTAGCCCCAAGACCAACCAGTAACCAAGGAACACAAACACACCACATGGGCTCCTAACCACTTCTCTCATAAGGAGCTAGAGAAGGCCCAAATACCACCATAACAGAAAGGAAGAGAAATAACTAGGCCAATACAGCTGCTCTGGGCCTTACCTGGCCATTGCTTCCATGCTATTCCACCCACCATTCCAGGAAGAATAATGCCAAAAGTAGGCCAATGCTCATACTGCTGACTCTCCAATCTACTATCTCCGACTTACGCAAAGTTACCAGGATTCATCCATAGTGAAGTGATCCAGCTGGGCTTCCCTGCCCCCACACTCATTACTAACAATTTAATTTGGTTTCCAAAACCTGTGAATTAAGACTTGGAAAGCAGTAACTGGGTAATGGGGGATTGGTTTTGTTTTCTCTATGAAGCACAATTTGAAAGTTTACACACAATACCTGGCATATAATAGGTGCTTAATAAATGCTTATTGACTGACCCTAGGGCACCTCCTCTCCACGGAGAAGGGCAATTTTTTCCAGATACAATTATTTGTGGGCTCAAAATTATCTCTTTAGTTAAGCCACTTGCAAGAACAAATAGTATTTTGGCCTTTACTTTATAGGTTCCAGATGTGCCCCCACATGGTCAACCTTAGTAATAATTATTTGCACGTGCAAATAATTGAAGACTGTAAAAGTGAAATGTGGTAGGGGCCCCTTGAAAAGCTGAGTGCACAATAATATCATTCCTTTTACATTTCTGTTTAATTCTAGTGATTCTTATTTATTAAGCCAAAGAAAGGCATTGTTCTGAAACTAGATTTACCTGTATGTGTAAACTATGAAAAACACCTCTTCCATACAATAGAACTTTATCTAAAAGAATTCAATTAAAAGAATGATTAAGACATCTATTAAGTAAGGCTAAGGCCTTTAGCTGGTACCCTAAACTATTGGTATGGGAGAGAGGGGGTGAAGAGGATTGGTATGACTGATATACTCTTGAGACAATAACAGTTGTTTGTCCTTTGTTCCAGAAGAGGACCATGACATTGGGTAATGTCATGACTTGCAGTGAATTAATTTGGATTTAGGTAAGGGAAGGCTGTGCAAGGTTACCAACCACACTCTCTCCTCCAGAGCCATCTGGGTATAGGATAGGTAGATAGATAGATAGGTAGATAGATAGATAGATAGATAGATAGATAGATAGATAGATAGATAGATAGATAGATAGATAGATCAGGGTTACACAGCTAATAAGTGTCAGAGGTAAGATTTAAATTCAAGTGCGCCCAACTTTAGGGTCAGTGCTCTATCCACTGGATCACCTAGCTGCCCTCAACAAACTGTCTGCCAGACAACAAACTGGCAGAAAGAGTCAAGTCATCAGAAAGAAGACAGTAACTAGTTCTGTGCCTCTAGCCAGAGTCACTCCAATTTGGTGAATCTCCTTGGTAAAAGGAGAAAGGAGGACAACTCATCTTTAAGTTACTTTCTAGTTCAATGACACTGTGATCCTAAAAAATAAGGAAACTGAGGTCCAGAGAGTGACTAGTCAAAAGTCAAATAGCTAGTTAGTTGCATGGAAGGACTTAAAACCCAGGTCCCTTGATTTCTAAAATAAGGTATCTTGACTTTGCATTCTACTACAATAAGTAAGAAACCGGGGGCAGCTAGGTGGCACAGTAGATAAAACACCGGCCCTGGATTCAGGAGGACCTGAATTCAAATCTGGACTCAGACACTTGACACTTACTAACTATGTGACCCTGGGCAAGTCACTTAACCCTCATTGCCCCACCAAAAAAAAAAATAAGCAAGAAACATTGCTAGAGGGGTGCTGGCTGCTGAATTCAATCTGAAGACACCCCCATTTTCTATGGCCAAATATTCTAGAATGCAGAGAGAGCAAAACAACTTTCTGTACCTGATAGAGGAACAGCTTCATAGGCTTGTGGAATTTTAATAAACATTTTTATTTAAAGTTTTAAGTTCCCAATTCTATACCTCAGTGCCTCAATGGAAAAGTAATGGGAAGTTAGCACAGTGGAGAATAGAGGGTTACCAAATTGCCATATTCCCACTGCAGCTCAGACCAGATTAAAATGTAATTGACTAATTACCAAAATAAATAAAAATAGAGCAAAACAAAGATAATGTTAACCTATGGTTTTCTAAAGCATTATGCCACTGCCAGGAATCCTTATGTGTGGTTTTTAGTGGCCTTGTTTCTATTTGAGTTTGACCCTGTTACCACTAGATGGGTTCTTGAAAACATTCCTCTTTCAAAGAATTACTTGCCCAGACAATCCAATAAAAATTTAAGTAAAAGTTTTTTATTATCTGGCACACAGAGGCATGGCTAGGAGAAGAAGCCTAGACTTCTACTCCCAGGGAGGTACAGGTTTATGTCATGTTCCTTAATCAGACAGCCATAGAGATCTGGCTGGGAGAAGAAATCTAACTTCAACTCCCCTAACAAAGGAGAAGATCACAATTTTATAGAAGCAAGAAGTGGGTAGGGGGAGAGACTTAAGGCTGAAAAGTTACAGCAGTTTGAAAATGATGGTGTTAGCTATTTACATATATGAATAATAAAAATTCCACATTTCTGACTTGAGATTATTGTCATTACCTGGTCCTAATCATATAGCAAATATGACTGGCTCCCAACTAAGCTCATGTTGTAAATTCAAGGAGACTAGCTTTCTGGGTGGTTGCTTTATTATCTGTTTGACCACCTACTACCTGGTTAATTAACTACTTTGCTTCTCCAAGGAAAGAGTAATCTCTAACTGACTCCAACAAGTTGATCAACTGCATTTCTCCATGGTCATAGTGTCCCCCTCAGGGCCAGAGCACCCCTAACTGGACCCAGGCCTATCAGTCTGCTAATACAGGCCCCATGGTATAGAACACTATTTGGAAACAAAAGGTCTGGGTTCAAATCTCATCTGTTCTACTTGCTTTCTGTGTACAACTTAACATCTCTCAGTCCCATTGCCTCATTTATAAACTGAGACTTGTGAACAACATTCCCTCTACCAATGAACTTGATTCCTCATACCAAGCAGCAAGCCATGTAACTTCAATATTGGAAGGAGGAGGGGCAGCTAGATGGCGCAGTGGATAAAGCATGGGCCTTGGATTCAGGAGGACCTGAGTTCAAATCCAGCCTCTGACACTTGACACTTACTAGCTGTGTGACCCTGGGCAAGTCACTTAACCCTCATTGCCCCACAAAACAAAAGACAAAAAAAATTAAAAAAAAAAAAATATATTGGAAGGAGGAATAAAGGTTTGTCAAGTGCCTAAGTCTAAGGCAAGCTTTCTTTGCTGAATTTTCCCTCAACTTCAGAGAGGATTATTCACTGCCATTATTCCATGATAAGTAAGCACACAAATAATTCAACAAAAATTTATGAAATGCCTCATACATGCAAGGAACTATGTTAGGCAATGGGGTTACAAAAGCAATGAGACAGGCCCTGCCCTCAAGGAGTTTACCATCTAATGGACCTATGAATGTACAAACCTCTCATTAAAGTATACACACATACAGAAGGTAGATTTATACTATAAGAGATTCTATTCTGGCTCTTTTGCTTGTACCACATACATGTTCAAATAAACAATGTATTTAGAATGGAGTTCTTTGACTTGCTCTGCTTTTATAGAATTACAGAATCCTAAGGCTGGCAGAAGCTCCAAATGTCATCTCATCCAACCATTCCTAAAGCAAGAATCACATCCACAGCAAGTGTGAAAAGTGGTCACAGAATCTTTGCTGAAAGACTTTCAATAATGGGGAACTTACTACCTAATCCCCAACCTTGCCCAAAACAACCCATTTAATTTCTGGACATGTATAATCATTAGTTAAAGTTTATAGATAGATATAGATATACATATAAATTATATAGATATAAATGATATAGATATATAGATATCCTAAACCTTACTTTCTCCAACCTTCTCACCTTTTCACTTAATTGAATTCAATTCAATAAATATTTGTTGTTTTGGTGGTGGTTGTTGTTGTTTTAATTTGGGCATTATGTAAAAGATGTGTAATAAGTACTAGGGATACAAAGACAAAAGCAGAAAAGGGTCAATTTCACATCTCTAAGACAATATAGGGAGAAAATATGCAAAAATATGATTAAATATAAAATATGCATATGCTAATACAAAGAACTCCAAGAGGGAAAAAGTACTAACAACTGGTGGAGGAGAGATCAGCACAGGCTTGATTTAGAGCATGGCACCTGACCTATGTCTTGAGGGAAGATAGGGATTTTGAGACAGAGGTGAGAAGGGAGTGCATGGCAGACATGGGGGATCACTAATGCAAAGACACAGAGACAGAAGATAAAATGCTACATACAGGGAACAGCTGGCAGGTCAGTTTTATTGGAACAAAGAGTACAGGAAGGGGAGTGATAAAAAAAGACTAGAAAACTAGGCAAGAGTCGGATTAAAGATGGATTTAAATGTTCAACAAAAGGACTTGTATTTTATCTTAGAGGCAATAGAGGCCCACTGAAGACTTTTGAGTGTGTATTGTGAGGAGGGGACAGAGTGATATATTTAAATTTGTGTCTCTGGAATACCTGTTTGGTATTTGTATTGAGGATGGCTTAAAGATGGGAAAAATCTGATACAGGAAGACAGGCAGGAGGCTATTAAAATAATTAATGCCTGAGAGGTAGAAAGAGTCTGAATTAGGAGAGACACTATATGAGTAGATAGAATGGGACAGATGCAAGAGACATTGTAGAGGAGGAATCAATAATACCTGGAGAGTGAAAAGCTATTAATGACTCCAATTTTGAAAGAGAAAGTTACTGAAAGAATGGAAGCCCCCTCAATGGAAATGGTGAAATTTGGAATAAAGATTGGTGTGGGATAGGGGGAAATAAAAGGAATTTTGTTTTACATAGGTTGAGTTTGCGATGCCTCAGGAACATATAGGGTTATCCATATAGAGTTATGAGAGAGATTAGAACTGAATAAGTAGATTTGTGTATTATCAGCAGACACATGATCACTGAGTCCATGGAAACTAATGAGATCACCAAAGCATATGGTATAAAGAAGATAGAAGAGAAGATAACTCTAGGGACACATCTTTAGAGTATGAAGAGAAAACTGAAAAAGAATGGCCAGAGACATAGGGGTGGAACCAAGAGAATGCTATGCCATGGAAGCCAAGGGAGGGGAGAATTTATAGCAGAAAAAAAAAAAAACCCACAGGATTTTGAGTCAAAAGTTGACAATTTGAGCTCTGGTTCCACTACTAAATACCTATGTAACTTTAAGCAAGTTACTTAACTTGTTTGAGCCTCAGTTTTCTCATCTATGAAACAGGAATTTGAATGTGGTCTTTTTTTTGTTACTACCATCATATGGTAGTAACAAACAATCAAATTGGATAATGCATATAAAGGATCTTATAATCTGTAAAGTACTATATACATGTAATTCACTTGTTGTTGTTGCCTTATACAAAATTAGAGGTTTAGATATCTAATTTCCTAGGCAACATAACATCAGAAGTTAGTAGGAGCTATTACTATAGGCAGGAACATGGTGTGGTCAAAATTATTTGTGGTAAAGATTAATATTGCAGTTTTAGCTGAATCATTTGGGAGGGGCCACACCTGGCCCACCCCGAGGTTATGTATGCTACTGAGGTCAGAAGGAGAACTCTCCATAGGCAGCTTTTGAAGGACCTCCCCTTTTGGGGGAGGAGGATTGAACACTCCCTGAAGGGAGGCAGGCTGCTTCCAGAATGCTAGGCGTCTTCCGGAACTCGGTCTTTTTCTTTCTTGGCCCTTGCACTGGTAGCGTGTTCACTCTCTGGTGACTCCCCTTGTGGTGGCGTGGTGTCTGTTCTGGTGGCACAAGCAACTGTAGACTTTCAGGTTTGGTGAGCTAATTACGAAAAACCCTAATTTCCTTTGAACTAGCTTAATTGGGAACGGTCTGGGCAGTGAATAGGTTAAGCTTAGAGTTAAGAATATTTATCTGTATTTCTATTTTCCTATTTCCTTATCTTTGATTTTTATTAGTTTTACCTTTGTTGTTTAATTAATTCCCAAGTAATAAAATCTGATCCTTTTGTGAACTAAAGCTTAGAGGCTCCTTTCTTATTGGCCTGGGAGAAATATCTAAAAAGGCTAATTCAGATGGCAGGGAGAACCTAAAAGGTCCCTCATATTTCTGGGACCCCAATATTAAGGTGAGTAACCCAAATAACGCTCCATATATCAAATTTTGGCCCTTACAATGAACAACAGAAGGGGCAGCTAGGTGGCGCAGTGGATAAAGCACCGGCCCTGGATTCAGGAGTACCTGAGTTCAAATCCGGCCTTAGGTACTTGATACTTACTAGCTGTGTGACCCTGGGCAAGTCACTTAACCCCCATTGCCCTGCAAAAAAATAAATAAATAAATAAATAACTATGAACAACAGAAAATAGCATCTGATAACAAAAAAGGAGGCAAACCCCCCCCCCTCAAGTAAACAGACAAAAGAACTAAAAAAACACACACAGCAGTTTGGCTAGGATTTCAGTCGTCAAGATAACTTTCTTTTCAATCCCATCTTGACGGAATACAAACACATGTCTTGTGTGACAGCTAGGTGGCACAATAGATAGCATGCTGGACCTAGAGGTAGAATTCAAATATGGCCTCAAACACTAGCTTAGCTATGTGACCTTGTGCAAATCACTTAACTGCTCTTTGCCTCAGTTTCCTCATCTATAAAATGGGGATAATAATAGCACCTAACTCCCAGGATTGTTGTGAGGATCAAATGAGATAATATTTGTAAAATCCCTTAATAGAATGCCTGGCAAAACATAAGGACTATATAAATGTTTGCTAGGAGGAGGAGGAGGAGGAGAAGAAGAAGTAGTAGAAGTAGTAGTAGTGGTGGTGGTGATAGTGGTAATGGTGGTGGTTGTGGTAGTTGTGGTAGTAGTAGTGTATATATATATAGAAGGATAGAGAAAGACAGATACATACATGCATATATACATACATAGAATTTCCCCTTCCACAACTCATACCCATGGGCTGAGTAGCTTCTATGGTTAAACCTATGAATTTGCATTCCTAACACCATATAGGTCACAAGCCCCATTGGTGTGTTTCCCCTTAACAACTAGCCAGGAGACTCATTTACCTCTTAACAATGGTATTTATTCAAAAGACTTTGTAAGAACAGAAGTTAGGAAACATTCCCCCACAAATCTGAGGTACACTTTCCCATAAATTCATAGAGGACTCATGAAAAGAGTGGGATCAAACAGAACACAGTGACAGTAAGGCATTTATATGAATGCATATATGACAAAGGCAACTCATAATTGCTGGTACTCAAGGCCTAGAAGTCTTTTCTCTTTTCATGTTGTCCTCATACAGTACCCTTTGGGTACAGGATCTCTCATGGGTGAGTCATCCAGTTGGATTCCCAAGGTCTACTCTTCTCTGTAGTTCAATTCTCTTTATGCCACTTGAAGCTAATCCCCTCTATCCCCTCCTTCCCCCTCCCTGGGTAGGAGTGTCTCTCTGTATCCATGTCCATCTGAAATGTATAGATCTCTACTGGAAACAATGTTTCCTACTAATTTTGTAGCTACCCTTCAAAGATAAATGGCCAATATATATGTTGGTGAGAGTGGAAGAGGGAAGAATGAGGGTGTGAGAGGCAAAACCACATGTAGCTCCAACATTCAAACTACTGAAATTCCTCCACTTACATATTCATGTAAATGTACCCGAATTATGACTAATTTGCTTTGATTCAATCAGAGAGGTGTTCCCACCATCATAAAAGGATCACATCTTCTTAACACATTAAAACCTGTGTGACTAGATTTTGATACTGCATTAGCCAATGAGGGGTAGGAGTGGTAAATGCCTCCTTCCAGATATGGATATGCACTTGTATATGAATATATATGTATATACAACAGTTATTTTTTAAAGATCTTTCTGTTTCCAGGAGGGCAAATCAATTAGCAAGTGTATTCATTAAGATCCCACTTAAATGACTTTTATAAACTACAATCACTAATTTAACTGATTGACCATATCTTCATGAGCTATTAGTGATTTCATTACAAGTATATTTGAATTTCAACATTTTCACAGTAAAGACTATTATTTAGTTAATGTTTTGTGTGCTTGTACCAGAGACGGAAAAGGTTTAAAGCTAAAAACACATTTATTCTATGTGGGAGGCAGCTTGGTATAATAGATAAAGGGCTAGAATTTAAATCCTGTTTCCAACACTTAAGTTGTGAGATAATAGGCTAGTCACACAACTTTTCTGAGCCTTTTCTTCCTCATCTATAAAATGGGGATAATAATAGTTACAGAATCTACCTCCTAAGGTTATTATGAGACTTGATTGAGATAATATGGTTAAAGGCTTTTACAAACTTAAGTACTTTGTAAATGTCAGCTATTATTATAATCCTTTCATTGGAGGACTGTAATTTGACTCTAATTAATGAATTTGCAAAGTGCTCTTCCTTGCTCAAGACTTAGACCTTATTCATTACATTGTCAAAAGGTGCATTGTACAATAAGGAAGAATAAGCTAGAGGGATTTTTTTGACTTGTTGCTGTTCAGTCATATCCAACTCTTCCTGACCCCATTTAGGGTTTTCTTGGCAAAGATAATTGGACTGATTTGCCATTTCCTTTTCCTTCTCATTTTATACATGAGGACACTGAGACAAAGAGGATTAAGTGACTTGCCCAGGGTCACACAACTAGTAAGTATCTGAGGCTGAATTTCAACTCAGGTCTTCCTAACTCCAGGCCCAGCACTCTACCACTTCACCACCTAGATGCTAGGACATCTAGTAGTTTAGCATGCTGCATTTGGAGTCAGGAAAACCTAACTGAGATATTTATTGCATGTGTAATCATCAATGAGGCACTTAAACTCTCTGCCCCTCAATTTTTTCATCTTTACAGTAGGAATTATAATAACTCTCAAAGTTGTATGAGGATCAGGTGAGATCATTTATTTAAAATGCTTTGTAAAACTTAGAGCACTATTAAATGGCAGCTATTATTAGGTACATATTTGCCCATCATATTAGAAGAGCAAATCACTGATGTCGGTGAGTCCTATTTTAATTGCTATAGTCCTCACTGCTCACAACCTCAGGTCATCCTCACCCACTGCATTCAATCAGCTGCCAAATCTTTCCACCTTCCTATCCCTTGTCTATATCCCTTTCTTTCCACTCACGTGCCTGCCACCCTGGTTCAAACCTTCATCACCTCTTGACTAGACTATTACAGTAATCTTCTAACTGGTCTCCCTGCTTCAAGTCCTGCCACAGTCCAATTCACTTTGCACTTAGTTGCCAAGGTGATTTTTCTAACACATAGATCTGGCCATCTCTATCCCTCCTCTCCCCACCCCCCTCTTTTTCCTTCTCTTATGTGCTCCAGCGGCTCTCTATTACTTCTCAGATCAAATATAAGCTCCTCTCTCTCTCATATTTAAAGCCATTTACATCCTGGTCTTTTCCTACCTATCTGATTTTCTTATACTTTACTTCCTTTTATATACTCTGCTATTCAGCTATCCCAGCCTATTTGCTCTTCCTAGTAACCCATGGCATTCCATATTCTATCTCCCTGCCTGTCCACTCCTCCATGCTGGGATCCTATCCCTCTTTTTCTCTGCCTCTTAATTTTTCCTGGCTTCTTTCAAGATTCAACTCAAATCCTGTCTTTTGTAGGAAGACTTTCGTTATATCCATATCAGCTAATCCCTTCCCCTCTGAGATTTGTTGTTGTTCAGTTGTTTCAGTTGTGTCCAACTTTTACTGACCCCGTTTGGGGTTTTCTTGGCAAAGATACTGGAGTGGTTTACTTTTTCCTTCTCCAGCTCATTTTTATCGATGAGGAAACTGAGGCAAACAGGGTTAAGTGACTTGCCCAAAGTCACAAAGCTACTAAGTGTGTGATGCTGGACTTGAACTCAGGTCTTCCTGATTCTACTATGACACCTAGTTGTCTGTAGATTATGTTCTATCTATTTGCATATGTCATGTACATACCCAGTTATTGACAGTTTCTTTCTAATTAGAATGTGAGTTCTTTGAGACAAGAGGGTGGTTTTTGCCTTTCTCTATATCCCTAGTGCTTAGTTTAGTGACTGGTACATAATATTTAATAAATGTTTATTGAATATAGCACGTTGAGGTTGGAAAGTATTTCATAAATATTATCTCATTTAATCTCCACAACAACCCTAGCAGTTAGTTATTATTATTCCCATTTTATAGATAAAGAACCTGAGGTGGGGGTTAAATGAATTATCTGGGGTCAGATAGCTAGGAAGTATCTGAGGCTAGATTTGAATTCATATCTTCTTGACTCCAGGTCCAACATTCTACCACCTAGCTGCCTCTATTCTGAACTGCACACTGTGTTGTGTTATCCAAAAATTAAAGGACCAGCCATATATTATGATGGCATTAGACCACAACATATTAATTTCTTCCTTCTCAAGTTTTACCTTATATTATTCCCTTCTATGCACTCTAAACTGCAGCCAAACTGGACTCTAGCCTTGTGGTCTCCCCTCCATGATTCTGCAATTATCGCTCTTACTCTTTGCCTGTTAAATTCCTACCCCTCCTTTAAAACCTAACTCAAAAGCCACCTTCCTCAGAGAGTCTTCCCTCATTCTTCTGGTCCCTAACAATCCTCCTCCTCCAACTTCACTTAACATTTTGTCTTATATCTCTCTAATGTATATATTGTGCATAGCCCCTTCCCCAGTATTCCAGTCTCTCAGGAATGTTCCTTATAACTCTCTTGAGACACAAGAAAGTTTATTAATGGACAAATAAATGCCACCCAGGTACATAGGAAAGATAATCTTAAATTTGGCCCCAGGAGAGGACCCTGGGAAGGAAACGGGATGCTGAGATCCATTTTACCTTGCTTCTTGGAAGAACAAGGCAGACAGCATTTGTACCTACCCTTTGAGAATGTGGACTGAGATCAGGAGGGAGAGACCAGGCCCAGTAGATAGGTGGACCCTTAGCATGAGTGGAAGACAGTACCAATACAATTAAGAGAAAACATCAGACCATGGGAAGGACCAGTAAGGTACACAAAACTCAAATCACAATGACTTCCTTCCCTTCTCCAGTCCACAAAGCAGGGAGAATTTGTCCAAACTATTTCCTCCATTGAACCTTTTCTTCCTAGAGAGGAAAGAAGTAGAGGGGAAGAAGTCTAACCTGTCCCCTTTCAGTCAGCAAGTCTCAAAAAATAATTATCCTCATTGATTTCTGCCATTTCTTTGCTTATCAATTCATTCCATTAATATAACAAAAAACAATAAAAAAAAAAAAACCTTATGGCTACCAGGTGAAGCTAATGTGACCACTTGCTACACAGGGCAAGATTGAGAAAGGAAGAGAGAGACACAGAGAGAGAATCATTTTTTCTCCCTTACTCCCCCTATATTAGAAAGAGAAGATCCCTTTTTTTTTCCTTTTTTTGCAGAAGCTTAGGTGGAGAAGGAAGCCCTGTTACCAACAAGAGAGGGACAGAAACAGAAATAAAGGAAGAACTAGAGACATAGACAGAATACATGAATCACAATTATTTGCTAGACAAAGGTCTTCTTTGTCCTTTTTGAAGAGGAACCGTGACATCACAGGTGGTCTTGACTTGTGTGTGAATTGGCCTTAAGTGAGGTGGAGTTGCACAAAGTCATCAGTCTCACTCTTCCTGAGTCATCAAAGTAAAGAGGCAGGACAAAAGTCAAGATGACTGGTAATGGCCTGGGATTCAGTGGATGACCTTGGCGTCTTTGATGCCTGACATTACAAGTGCTAAGGACTCCACAGAGCCTGCTTCAGCCCTCTTTCTGGCCTTTAGAACAAATTGTTCCCAGGTGCCCATTCCACTTGGGAAAGTCTTCACATGCTTGAGGTAGACATCCCCCTAACTCACTGACAGGTTTGAAGCTTGTTAGTTACCCTCAACCTGATTTAGCCCATCTTTCAAGATGCTTTACCAGGGTGTGGCCTCTGCACACCAGCAAGCCCTCACAGGAATGGTGCTACTCTTCCTGAACATCTCACTTACCCCAAACAAAGGTACAAAAACCCTTAAGGAAAAGAATGATGAGGAAGGAAAAATTGGGGAACTTAGAACTGAGGCGTCTTAACTTTGATATTGCTATAGCTGTCCAGGTAGCCTGGGGCTACTAACTGATATTAAGAGGGGATTTATAAAACCAAACCCAAACCCCATCTATTATTGCATGTGGCTCTCAGGTCACATGGGAAACAATTACATGTGCGATCCATCCCCTCACCCGCAGGAACTTTTTACATATTACATGTGGAAAACTGTATATTGTAACAATCTATATTTTTATATTATGGTAGCCAGGTGTCATAGTGGATAGAGTTCTGAGTCTGTAATCAGAAAGACTCATCTTCCTGGGTTCAAATCTGGCCTCAGACTCTTATAAACTGTTTGACCTTGGACAAGTCACTTAATCCTATTTGCCTCAGTTCCTCATCTATAAAGTGAGCTAGAAAAGGAAATGGCAAACCATTCCGGTATCTCTGAGAAGAAAACCCCAAATGGGGTCATGAAGAGTTGGACACAACTGAATATGACTACAAAACAATAACATCTTTCTATATTATATCCATTAGTCTATGACCTCCTAGAAAATCAGGATCCCAACTTCACATCTCCCCCAGAGCCTAGCACAGTGCTCTGCACATAACAGGTATTTCATAAATGATTTCTCATAATTGTTCAAATCGTGAGAACCATCTAAAATAAAACTGCACTCTCTCTCTCTTTAAAGCAAGGGTTCTTATCCAGAGATCTGTGATTTTTAAAAATTTTGATAATGTCATTTCAACAAAACAGAATGCGCAAAACCCAAATCATAACACTTCCCTTCCCTTCCCAGTCCATAGAACAGGGGGAGCCTCTCCAAACTATTTACTATAATATCAATAATTGGTTTCCTTTGTAATTCTGGGCATTTTATTTTATGTATGCAATAACTAAGAAGGGGTCTGTAGACTCTACCAGACTGCCAAAAGGGTCTATGACACAAAAAAGGGTAAGGACCCTCGCTAAATCTATCAGAATCCAAGCTGCTTATCTTTTCTGAGACTACGAGAGGATTGAAATAGGACTGCCACTGGTTCTGACTTAATGCTCACTCACAGATTGGTTATCTTTGGGTTTCAGAATTCAGAACTATTCCCTAGCATTTCTATACACAATTTTCTGTGAAAGTTTTGAGAAATGATGCTCAAGTACCACTGGGACAGGAAAGGGGGGGACTCATACAGTGAAAATAAAAAGGGCAGGTAGTGGACCTGCATGGAAGAAATCTCAACTCAAAAACTGGCAGAAGGACCAATTCGTGGAGCTGTTGGTTTCACAAATCATTAAACATAACAGCAAATATAAAGTAAATTTTCCTGCCCAGTTTTAAAACATAGAGTCAGAGGGTAAAGTTGTAATGTTCCCTGTGAGCAGTCATTAGATTCAGCATTACATGGAGAGCTGGTAGATAATTGCTGCTGCCCTGTCTTCCTCCAGTAGCAAATGCATCTGCTTACTGCTTCAGGGGTAGGGATTTTGAGCACTTGCTGTTATTATAGTCAAAGGTCTCCCCTTGGTCCAGATTATTCATTATTCATCATACCTCTCAAAAGCAACTTCAATGAAGCTGCCTCAACATATCTAGGGGACCAGAGATAGAGATGGGGAGAGTAATTTTAAAATAGAGACTATACCCTTTTTTGGGCAGGGCAATGAGAGTTAAGTGACTGGCCCAGAGTCACACAGCTAGTAAGTGTCAAGTGTCTGAGGCCAGATTTGAACTCAGGCAGGTCCTACTGAATCCAGGGCCAGTGCTTTATCCACTGAGCCACCTAACTGCCCCTAAGATCATACCATTTTTATAATTAGCAGACTGACTAAATACTTGCATTATCACAACCAGCAAAATAGTTTTCAAACAAAGTGAAAACATGGCACCCCACAGTGAAAAGTCAAGAGCTGGAGTTTAAGCATGGCAAAGAGTATTGAACTTGAATCGGAAGGCCTAAGTTCTAGTCACAGCTTAAGTGACTATAGGCAAGTAGAGAAGGCATTATGGTACAGTGAAAAAAATCACTGACTCCAGAGCCAAAGGACATGCATTCAAGTTACTTAAGCTCCTTGGGCCTAGTTTTCTTCATTTATAAAATAAGAGAGCTAGACTAGAGCTTCCTCTCATCTAGGAAGTCAAATTACTTCTTGGGGCCTCAGGTTCAATACTTATTTAATGAGGTTATTAGGAAAACTAGATAGTCCTTCATAGATCTGAAATCCTATGATCTTAAGTCCTGAATTTGCCATAGTGAATCCTAAGCAAGACATTTACTTGTATTCTGAGCTTTGGCTTTCTCATCAGTAAAATGAGAATAATAATATTGCACAGGACTCTTATGATGTATTCAAAGTGCTTCGTAAACCATATAGGGCCAGGTAAATATGTTCTGTTGATCATGGCATTGCTGCTATTGGAGATTCTTTGTGCCATTAAGTTAAAAAAACCAAACCAAGTTGCATATCTCCATTCAAGATCTTGGGGGGGGCAGGGAAATGAGGGTTAAATGACTTGCCTGGGGTCACACAACTAGTTAAGTGTCAAATGTCTGAGGCTGGATTTGAACTCAGGTCCTCCTGAATCCAAGGCCAGTGCTTTATCCACTGTGCCACCTAGCTGCCCCAATCTTGGTTCTTCTTACTGTGAGCGATGAGCTACAAACTTAAAAGAAAGCTATTCATTGTTCCTTAAAAAAGAGATTACTCGTAGAATGAAATGTAATCAAGCAGTAATATGAGGAATCCAGGGAAAGAAGGGACTATTTGTATGGAACTAATGTGGTGACATGTATAGAACTAAAAGAACAATGATTATAATAATGTTAATGAAAATATCAGGAAAAGGAAGCCAGAATCTAGAAAATGAAACACCAAAGAAGGTACCAGAAAACAAATAATGAAACATCTACATCATGGAAGAGAAGCAAGGAGTTAGTAGAATAGATTGATATGTACATTATTCCCTGAGATCACTATACCCCATGTTTTTGCTTAATTGTTTTTCTTTGTCACAAGAGAGGATTCAATGAAGGTGTTTTGTTTTGTTTTGTTTTCCTAGAAATGACTATAAGGCAAAAACAAAAGTCATCAATAACACATTTTAAAAGGAGGAAAAAAATTAATTCTATTAAAGGTAGATTGGTGGTACCATGGATAAAGTGCCCAACCTAAAGTCAAGAACATTTAAGTTCAAATCTAACCTCAGACACTTACAAGCTTAGCTATGTGACCCTGGGCAAGTTATTTAACCTGTTTATCTCAGTTTCTTCATCTGTAAAATGTATATAATAATAGCACCTACCTCTCAAGGTTGCTATGAGGATCAAAGTATCTAATCATGAAGTGTTTAGCACAGCAGCTGGCACATAGTAATTCCTATATAAATGTTAGCTGCTATCATCATTGTCATCTTCATCATCATCAATATTAGAGATCCTATAAAGCTTTCCCTGAATCAAGTCACCCTTCATGATCAGAAAGTAACTACTGAAGTACATGTATAACATCTGAATTTATAATTTGTGAGCAAACACTTGGGAAAACCAAAAGATACAGACCAAAAGACATTCAGACCCTCTAAAGAAATACCTTTTTGAGGGCAGACACTTCCTTTCTGAGCTCCATATTTAGTCCTTTATGATAGAGTGTAATATAGTTTTCCTCTTCATAGGAGAAAACAAATATGGATTACGTGATTGTAATCATATTTTAACAGGCAAATTGTTGCCAGTGACTTGGATCCCATGGTTAAGATGGATTCAATTCTGAAGATTTTCTTTTAATGCATTTTGCCACCAGAGTCAGTCAGATAAATACAATCTATAATTAACAGAGAAAAACGTAAAATTCATTTTATTTCTTTTTTGAATTTCTGACAATCTCCCAAAGTTATTGGTGATTTAATATATACCAGTTCGTTCATTCATACATGCATTCTTTCATTCATTCATTCAACAAACATTGGTAAAGAATACACTGTGTATGGGGCAGTGTTATGCACTGGGAGAAATACAAAGTTTAGGTGAGATGTGGATTCTGCTTTCAAAAATCTTATATAATCTAGTATGAAGGAAAGATACAAAGAGGTCTAAAAATACAGAATAGCTTGGGGACAGAAGCAGAAAAATAATTTAGATTGGCTGGAGTAGAAAGTGTGAAAGGAGGCATATTAATAATGGTTAATAACATTTATTTTGGTGCTTTAAGGTTTACAAAGAGCTTTACAAGAGAAGACTAGTTGAAGGTAGTGCTAGACTGTGGAAGACTTTCAGTGCCAGACAAAAGATTCTGAGCTTTTTTCAGTGGGCAATAGGGAGCCAGTGAAGATTTTTGAGTAGACAAATGATGTGACCAGATTTATTGATAAGGAAGATTATTCTGGCAACAGATGATCAATATACCAGATTCCTTTTTTTTCTTTTGCAAATATCCTCGAAGAAAAATGTCAAAATGTTATATGTAACCTTGGGGATCCCTAACAGGGAATCTGAAATCATTGGATGAAATGAAAACGTAGAATGTGGTATTTCTATCAGATCAGCAGTCTGCCACTAGATTGAAGACAGCTTGAAATAAAATGTACAAACTGTTCCATAACATTTTATTTTTTAAAA